>NC_084799.1:89395372-89711718 GCF_963169125.1 Humulus lupulus
TTTAAGAAGTAAATAGTTTTCAAACCTTATTTTGGGATCCCAAATGTTTAATACTAGAAGTTTTATTGAAACAACGCATTTTTCTAAGATTACAGCCTTAACTTTTAATTAGTCACACTTTTGTCTCAAAACCTCGGTTAGCGAGTTCATTGCACACTATTTTGTCTTAAAACTCACTTAGTAACGGCTCTATGGTAGTAGGGCGTTACAGACCCTTTTGTCTTTGTGGGTGCGGTGTCTGGACCCCGCATACCTATGATCTCAGCATTAAGAGCCAGGGACTTGCTGCAGGGGGGATGCATAGGTTTTCTGGCTTGTGTAGTGGACACTGCTAGAATTATGCCAGCAGGGCCGGGAGAGACCAGATTGGTGTGTGATTTTTTGGATGTCTTCCCTGAGGATTTACCAGGGTTGCTGCTGCGTAGGGAGATACAGTTTGAGATTGAGTTGGCACCGGGGACAGAACCAGTATCAAGGACACCATACAGGATGGCACCAGTAGAATTGAAAGAGTTAAAGATACATTTACAAGAACTTCTGGATTTAGGGTTTATCAGACCTAGCTACTCTCCATGGGGCGCTCCAGTGTTGTTTGTTAAGAAGAAAGATGGGACTTTGAGGATGTGCATCGACTATAGAGAATTGAACAAGCTAACTATTAAGAATAAGTACCCTCTACCAAGGATTGATGACTTGTTCGATCAGTTGCAAGGTAAGACGGTGTTCTCAAAGATTGATCTTCGATTTGGTTATCACCAGCTGAGGATCAAAGATGAGGATATACCGAAGACGGCCTTCCGAACACGGAATGGGCATTATGAATTCTTGGTCATGTCTTTTGGTCTGACCAATGCCCCAGCAGCTTTTATGGATCTGATGAACAGGGTGTTCAAGGACTTTTTGGATCAGTTTATCATTGTCTTCATCAACGACATCTTGGTATACTCCAGCTTAGAGGCAGAACATGAGCAGCATCTCCGACAAGTTTTACAGAGGTTAAGGGAGCATCAGTTGTACGCCAAGTTTAAAAAGTGTGAGTTCTGGCTACTAGAGGTGACCTTTCTTGGACATATAGTTGGGGCAGAAGGGATTAAGGTGGATCCGTCCAAGGTAGAAGCAGTTAGAGATTGGCCGAGGCCGAGGAATGCCTCGGAGGTGCGGAGTTTCCTTGGGTTGGCTGGTTACTACAGGCGATTTGTAGAGGGGTTCTCGAAGATTTCTTCACCGACGACAGAATTGACAAGAAAGAATCAGAAGTTCATCTAGACAGAGAAGTGTGAGAACAACTTTCAGGAATTGAAGCGACGACTTATTTCTGCGCCTGTGTTGAGTCTTCCTTCGGAGGAAGGGAAGTTCGTGGTCTACTGTGATGCGTCGAGGTTGGGCTTAGGCTGTGTGCTGATGTAGAATGAGAAGGTTATAGCCTATGCGTCTCGACAGCTGAAGGAGTATGAGTAGAGGTATCCAACTCATGACTTGGAGTTAGCGGTAGTGGTGTTTGCATTGAAGGTATGGCGCCATTATTTGTATGGAGAGAAATGTGAGATATACACCGACCATAAGAGTCTGAAGTATTTCTTCACCCAGAAAGAATTGAATATGAGACGGAGATGTTGGTTGGAGTTGGTTAAGGATTATGATTGTGATATCCTTTACCACCCTGGGAAAGCCAATGTGGTTGCAGATGCATTGAGCCGGAGGGGCCCAGGACAGTTGTATAGTTCTACTCAGATTTCGAGAGAATTGGCTGATGAGATGGTCAGGGCAAACATAGAACTGGTGGTGGGCTAGTTAGCCAATATCACTTTGCGGTCGCCCCTGTTAGAGCGGGTCAAGGAGGGTCAGTTGACAGATGTGCAGTTACAGGACACTAGGCAGCAGGTTTTAGCGGGGACAACTAAGGATTATTCTGTTTCTGAGACAGGTTTGCTCCGATATCAGGGACAGATATGTGTTCCAGCGGATGAGGGGATTAAGCGTGAGATATTGGATGAGTCTCACACTACACCATACTTACTTCATCCGGGTACCACGAAGATGTATCAGGATCTACGGACATTATACTGGTGGCCCGGGATGAAGAAGGATGTAGTTGAGTATGTATCTAGATGTTTGACATGTCAGCAGGTTAAGGCTGAGCATCAGCGACCAACGGGGTGCTTCAGCCTTTGGGTATCCCAGAGTGGAAGTGGGAGGATATTACGATGGATTTTGTGGGAGGGTTACCCAAGACAGTTGGACTTCATGACTCGGTGTGGGTGATAGTGGACCGATACACCAAGTCAGCTCATTTTCTACCAGCGAGGTCAACTTATACCGTGGAACAGTATGCAGAACTGTATGTGAGGGAGATAGTTCGTCTCCATGGGGTTCCAAAGTCTATTGTATCTGATCGAGACCCTATCTTTACCTCTAAGTTCTGGGGAGCTCTGCAGAGAGCCATGGGGACTCAGTTGAGGTTTAGCACAACTTTTCATCCTCAGACTGATGGACAGTCTGAGAGGGCTTTTCAGGTACTGGAGGACATGCTTAGGGCATGTGTGATTGACTTTGAGGGTTCATGGAGTAATTACCTTCCACTGATTGAGTTTTCATATAATAACAGTTATCAGTCCACAATTGGAGTGGCTCCTTATGAGATGTTGTATGGAAGAAAGTGTAGATCCCTTGTTCACTAGGATGAGATTGGTGAGAGAAGATATTTGGGGCCAGATATGGTTCAAAAGACTAATGAGGCCATTGAAAAGATTCGAGCTAGGATGCTTGCCTCGCAGAGTAGACAGAAAAGCTACGCTGATCCTAAGCGGAGAAACGTGGAGTTCCAGGTTGGGGACCACGTGTTTCTGCGAGTTTCACCGTTGAGGAGTGTGAGGAGATTTGGACTGAAGGGCAAGCTGAGCCCTCGGTTTGTTGGACCCTTTGAGATTCTAGAGAGGGTCGGGCAGGTGGCTTATAGGCTGGCCTTGCCACCGTCACTATCAGGAGTTCATAACGTGTTCCATGTCTCTATGTTGCGGAAGTATGTTTCTGATACAACACATGTGTTGAGGTATGAGGACTTGGAGCTGCAGACAGACTTGTCCTATGAGGAGAGACCAATTCAGATTTTAGACCGAAAGGACAAAGTTCTGCGGAATAAGACAATTCCGTTAGTGAAAAGTGTTATGGCGGAATAACAAGGTTGAAGAAGTGACCTGGGAGTTAGAGTCGGCGATGCGGGATCAATATCCCGAGTTATTCAGGTAAATTTTGAGGACGAAATTCTCAGTAGGAGGGGATAGTTGTAACGACCTAAAATCGCTAATAAGGCTTAAGGGCATTGATTAGTGTGCCAAGAGGGCATTAATGGAATAATTGTGATTTAAATGAGTAATTATATGTTTGGTAATGTTTATATAATAATTGATGATATTATGTGTTATGTGATATGAAATAAGTATGTGATATATGTGAGAACCACATTATTATGTGGACAGGTTCGCAGAGCACGACTCGGGACGATTCTAGGGTCAGATAGCGGGGAAATTCGCAACGGGACTTAAGATATGACTTTGGATAAGTCGGGGGTATTTTTAGATAACGGGTAGAAATTTGGACTATCGGGTCATGAAAATAAATATATGGAGATATATTTGAGGTTAGGATGTCTAGGCGGGAATATTGGGGGATTTTACCATTTTGGCCTCGGGGACGGTTTCGGCACCCCGAGCCTCGGGATTAACTTAATGAGTGAGATAGACATAAGGAAGCCTTTAGAAAAAATACAAACCGACTAAAAATTTACCTCAGCTCTCTCTCACTCTCAAGGAAAACAAAGGGAAGGAAAAAAACACAGGAAACTTAAGGGGAACAAGCTAGAATTTCTGAGAATTGTGGTGAGGATTTGGAGATTTACTCAACTAAAACAGGGATTAAAATAAGCATCTAATCCTCATTTATGTGGTTGAATTCTGAGTTCTAGCTGGGTTTTGGTTAAGTTTTGAAGCAAACATGGTTTTGATGTCTTAAGGCAGAATTAAGGAGGAAACTTGGAGATTTAGCTTGGCTTTGGCTTGGTGAGGTGATTCAACAGAAGAGGTAAGTTTCAACTTATGATTTAGAGGTTTTAAACTGGGTTTGAATAGCTGGTTTGAGTCTTTATAGCTCTTGAGTTTCAGAGATTGAAAAGAGAAGATTAGTGTGTGTTGGGTTGAGTTTTCTGTGGAATTAAGTTGTTCAAGTCATGTTAAAGGTATTGGATTTGTTGGGTGTTAAAGTAGGGAGCTTAAGGGTGGTTGTGGCTGAGGTTTTGAGCTTTGAAATGGTGTAAATTATGGGTTCGAAGGGGAGGGTCGCGGCTCTGTTCTAGAGCGCCGCGACCCTAGCATGTAAAGGAGCCAAGGAGGCTCGGCCAAAGACAATCGCTGCGATGCCCAAACCAAGGGCGCGACGCGTGTCCTCCTTCAGGGGTGGTGTTGGTTCTGTTTTGGGGAAGGGCCGCGGCTAGGCTTCGGGGGCCGCAGCCCTTGGTTGCGCACATGAATCTTTGAGGGTTTTAGGCACGGGAAAATGGTCTAGTGCGCTTGGGTTTGGTTTCACCACCGTGCTTGGTGGAATTTGGAATCCCGGGAGTTAGTTTTGTAACTGGAAACCTATATTGGAGTATTAATGGAACCCTATACTTTGGTTGTGATTAGGTGATACAGACTTAGGCTCGGGAACAGATCGTGCTTGAGAGGTGTTGCTCTTAATGCAATAACTGCACAGACTAAAGGTAAGAAAACTGCACCCGGTTGAATTTATGTGACGGGACTAAGGGCTCCCTATTGTAAATGCTTGAAAGATGGTATCATGCCATGCAAGCCATTTAGTGAACCAACGGCCTAAGGGTGCCAAGGGTTTCACTAGCGCACAGGGCACGACTCGGCCACTGGTAGCCGAGGACAGCTTATTATGCACTGAGCTCGGTTTAAGCGGGTTGGAGTCAGAGGGTTAAACAGAGGGTGCGGCCGAAGTCGTCGGCCCTGAACATTATGAGATATGAGTGTAATATGTGATAGATTGTATCTTGAATCTAAATGTATGTGCTGAATATATGTTGTGAGTTATCTGATAGAGATTACATGCCTAATAAGTTGACTGTCTGTTATTATTGACTGGATTGTATAAGATGTTTTCTTGCTGGGCTGCGGCTCACGGGTGCTACGTGGTGCAGGTAAAGGCAAGGGCAAACTAGACCAGCCTTGACTGGAGAGCTCAGCGAGCGGAATGTACATAGCCAGGTGCTCGGCCGCCACGGTTGAGGTCTAAGCTAGGTAGTGAAACCTAAAGACTGTTTGTTTTGCCTTAGTATGGCTAGTGAATACTCATGTATTTTTGGGTGTCTGTAAACTTGTTTTAACTCTACTTTCTTATGGGATCTCATGTTTATTACAGTTTAAATATATGAAATGAGTCCTTTGAGACCAAAACCTTTTTAACCCTAGCTCTTACATGTTTAGTGACACGTTTTTATAATGTTGACTTGATTAGCGAGTCTTGCACCTCTATAAGTACACAGTGTAACGGTCTTGGCTATCCAGGGCGTTACAACTGTCCTCAGTACCATGTGCTTGGAGCTGTCATCAGCATCCCTAGCTCGTGCAACAACATTGGCAAATTGACTTAGATATGCCTTCAATATTTCGCCAGGTTGCTGCTTTACATTGGCCAATGAATCAGCCTCAACTCGAGCTGCTTGTGAAGCTCGGAATGATTTTTTGAACTCGGAGGAAAACTTTTTCCACGGGCTTATGGAATGTCTCTTGTACTGCTTAAACCACTGCCTAGCTGACCCGACCAGAGTTGCAGGGAATAAAATACACCTTAGATCAAGTCCGAAATTGTGGGCCATCATAATGGTGTTAAACATTCCGAGGTGGTTTGACAGATCTCCATCTCCATCAAATTTTGACAAGTGTGGCATTCTAAAGCCTATCAGATATGTGGCCGCCGCAATATTTGGAGCGAAAGGCTCGAGCTCATCCTCTGAGTCACAATCGTCTTTGTCCTTTCCAGATAAAAGTCTCTTCATTTTCTCTTCCATCAGAGATAACCTCTCGAGGGTTTGGTCTCTGGTCCCTAGGTTACTTGGGGGCTGTTCGACAACTCCCATCCTATCCTATGCGTTTGATGGGTTATTGTCCCCCCAAGCTCGAGCTTGGTTTGGTGGGGCATTCCCATTATCACGTACTTTGGAGGGACCTCCCTCTTGTTGAGTATAACTAACATCTTAATTCCGAGCTGGATTCCTTCTCTGCGAATTCAGGCGATCACGCAAATCGGGTTGCGACTCGTACCGAGGGCTTTGTGTTGAACTCAACTGATTTCTTAGGTCACCCTTGGACCTACCACTACGATGACTTTCGATCCAGTAACTCCCATTTGCGAAGCTTACAGCTTGCGGTTGGGGCCGAGGATCTGGATTTTCAACATGTGTCCGTGGGATGTAAGTATTGGCAGATGGGGGAGGATTTCTCCTACTGTCTCCATAAGCCGGAATGTCCCGTGTAGGACGAGGTGGCGTCAGATGTCTTATAGGTGATGGAGGATGCCTTATTGGTGAGGCAATTTGGGTCCCATCAGGGCGAACTAGATTAGCCCGCCTCTCTTCTACCCCATTGTCTCTAGCTCTCTGCGCCTGACGTTCCGATCGCGATGTGGGAGGATTTGTTGGAACATTCTGTCTCTGTGAGCCTGTCCCAGCCCCTTCCTGTGGATTACCATGGGTATTCCTAGGGACCTGTGAAAGAGGCACCGAACTTAGGGTTGCGGTTCTAACCGACCGACTGACATGCTGATGACCCCTACGAAGGCCACTGGGTTGAGCATTCTGGTGATCACGCCCTGCAGGTACAGAACTTGGGGTGGCAGTCCTGACTGATAGACTTGGTTTGGATCGATTATTCCTGTGGGACTTATGAGACCCACTTTGCCTCTTTTCGACATTAACGTCGGTTACAAGAAGGGGTAGTCGAGCCAAACCTTCCTCAATCTGCCTGTTTGCCTTAGCAAGATGGCTTCTCAATTGCATGTTTTCCAATTCGACAATAGTTAGGTAGTCTGGATTTGGATTTGGTGGCAATGACGTCGAACTCCTAGTGTCGCCATGACCCACTGGTTGTTTTCCCAGATGCTGCTGGATCTCAGGGCCATGTTCGTTCGAAAAAGCGATATGATGGGCCTCTTGCCCACCAGGCTCTTCTATCTCATTATCATGCATTGAGCGAGTTAGCACCATGACGAGAATCAACGGGATCTTGATGAAGCATTAATTTCCCTCTCAATGAAAGCACCAAACTGTTGACATGATTTTTCGCCAACAATGTATTAAGAAATAATAAGGTAGATTAATGCTTAATAAACCGTAATGAAAAATAAATGAATTCACTCAAGAACATAGAATTTTTACGTGGTTCAATGGTTAAAATCCACCTAGTCCACGAGTCTATATTATTGCTGTTTTTCTCTCTTTTTTGGCAGAGTTTTGGTATTACAGAATCATCGTCCCCTTTCCTGTCCAATATTCCCAGTATTTATGAGGGAATTCCATGGATAGGTTTGGGTAACTGCGTGAGTCAATCACACATTTACATAATTATTACATTTAATACAAATAATTCCCATTTATATTGGGATATGATCTGATCACAAGGTAAATGTACTCCTAATATCTGAGATATTAAATATGACAGCTTGGTCATAAATATATGTATAAAGAGATCCCGAGCCTCTGGGTATGCAACATACTAGAACTACCACGAGCTGGATATCTCCTCCAAACTCGTGCTTCGACAACTGTTTTAATATTCTGAGCCCGCGCTTCACAACCTTCGTATCCCTAGCTCGAGTTGTCCACGTGGATAATAAACAGATATCATTACCTTGGTTATTTCTCCATATATTTATTTGCCAGCTATACCCGAGCTGAGTGAATGAACTCGGGCTAAAATTAGGGTACAACAACATTAATTAATAATCAAATAATTGAGTAAGTAAACCAGCAAATAGATTAGTGAATGATTATCTTAATAAAAAAATGTTGAATAAAAATCAATAAAACGCCAAATAAATGTATACAAAAATAACTAATAGTCACCTTACTAGATATGTACATAAGTACGTATGTGAATATTTGTATAATTTTTCTTTATTGGTAAAAAAATGTTTTTTTTTGTTAAGAATAGGATATTATCATAGTCACTAGAAAATGACTTGCATTGATTTTTAATGATTCATCACATGTCTAAAACTCGTTTAGAGATTTATCTCTATCTTAATTATCATGTTTGGTAGGGGTGGACATCCGATCAAATGTAACATTTTTGTACTAATTTAATCCAAGCCAATTAAATGTTGGATCTTAAAAATCGTCATCCAATCCAATCTAATTCGATTCAGTTTTTTAATTGGATTTCGAGTTGGAATATAATTTTTTCTTTTGAAACTGAGTTAGAACTTGATTTTTAATATTAATTTAAAAATATAAATAAAAAATCACTTAAAAACTAAATAATATCATTCATTTAGGTTCGAACTACATAAAATTATCAACCTTACAAGTTTAATCCAACTAAAAACTTGAAGTAGTAATGAAAATAAAAGAGAATGAAGAGAATATATGCCTATTTTTAGTGTTTTCTCATCTAATTAGGTGTGAAAGTGTATAGGGAAAGATTAATAATCAGCCAATAATAATGTATTAAAAAAAATATAAATATTTTGATTAGATTAATTCAATATAATTAAATTGGTTTGAATATTGTCCGTTCCTAATATTTGGACATCTTATGAATACTCTGTACCTATCATGGGTCTTTTTTGTTCTCCATATGTGTACTATATTAATGTATAGTTCACATTCTTAGAAAAACTATATGGAGATTTTGCACAAATATTTAGATTGCAAAATATCCAAAATAGAAAGACTATAGTGTTGAAGTGAAAATATCGACATAGTAATCCAAAGTGGCTTTCTTTGAATCGTCAACAAAGGGTTTGGACGATTCTGGATATTTTCATATCCCTTTTCATAGGATTGTGCTAGAATGTCCATTGTAAATCCTTTAATCTAAACTTTTTAAGTTAGAAGTACTTATAATATAAAACATTGCTATGAAGTATTTGTAATTTTGAGGTACACATTAATAATACAGGTGTCCATCATAGAATTCAAATTGTATTATATTAGTTGTGATACTCCAAATTATCTTTCTATATCTTTTCTATATGGAGAATTCTTAATTTTAACCGTTTTTTTTTTACGTTAACTTTAATGAAATATTATTATATTTAACATAATATTTTTATATTTAAGAGTAGATTGTAAACATGACTTAAACTTAAATAAAATTTAATAAATAAATAATTAAACAAATTAAAATATGATATTTTTTTAGATATTTTACAATGATAATTATTTAAAACTAATAAAGTCATACTTTTTATAACCTAAATAAAATTTAATTAAACAAAAATTTAAACTTCACCTATTAGAATAATATCATATTAAACATATAATATAATATAATCTACTATCAACTAGCAACAAACTTAACTTTAAAATTCACGTATAATATTAATATTATATTATAAATATATAATATACAAGTTCTTGTTGTCACTGTCAAATAAAAAAACTAGAACAAATATAAACTTAAACAAAAATTAATTAATTAATCAAAATAGTTGATGCATGTATGTATACTACTCTACACTATGACTTTTTTTATTCTTATTTTTTTTTTCTATTATTAATTTTTAAAAAATATTATTATAATTTATATACATATGTCATGTAATTATGTAAATAGATATCTATGTTAATGTTGCATTTAGATATCATATATGTACATATTATTGATATAAATATTTATATATACTATAGTTCTATAATTTATTTTATTATATATATATATATATTTAAAAAGTGAATGAATTTTATTAAAATATAGACAATATTTTACTATAATTTTTTAATACATTTATGTCATATATTATTGAACATCTTTTATTTATTTGTATGATATTTTTTTTATTTAAAATTTATATGATAATTAAAAAATATAATAAAAATAAATATATATTTAAATAAATATATTTATAATTTTAAAATTAAATTGCACGTTGCTTCTATATATGTACCAATTTTTTTTACTTTATTATTATGGTATTGGGTTAGTTACACATATACCAATTAATTTGTACATTTATATTAAATCTGAGAGTATGACATTTATAATTTTCTATAGTTAGCAAAAAACGAGTATCATTTTTGTAATTATTTAATAAATAATATAATGATACAAATATGAAAGTGTATCTATATATACTAGTAAATTATATAAAGAAAAAAAAACAGTATAAATAATCAATAAAAAAAGTGGCACAAACTATTAATTAATTAGAAATTAAAAAAGACCAAAGAAATTTTTTATTTTTCTACTTTCATTTTATTTTTATTATAAAACTGTACTAAAACCGTTACGTACCCTCATAGTTTTCGTGGAGAGGTTCCATGTTTTAAAAGTATAGAGGCACTTTAACAAAATGGATTACACAAGAATTTGATTAATATTATTTAAAAATTTTGGATCTTTTTTTTATTATTTATTTTTGTAAAATACTTTATTGGCTAACTTTAATTTAGACAAAATATTTTAAAGTTATTAAGGAAAATCAGTAGTATATCCTTATTGATTCATGATTTAAATATCAAATTGATTCAGCTGATTTTCTAGTGTGAAAATATCTTTTAAATGTGAATACTTTTTTTACTTTATTTATCACAAATAATCAATATTTGGTAAAAATATGCATTTCAATTCTTGAGAACATTTTAAGGGATTATGTTTATTCTAGAATAAATAAGGTATCGATAATGAACATGGTCAAAAGAAATGACCATGCTCGTTCTGCCAGATAAAACTGATTACATTGCTGACTCATTAGTTTCCTTTTCAGTCGACACATAATTCATCTGGCTGGCTGATTTCCTAAATCAAAGGAATTTGCAAATTGATTTCAAAGATATCAGAAAATGATGGCCTTGGACGATTTCCTTGCCTATAAATATCTTGCCAATACCTTTGGAATTTTCATCTCTTCCATTTTGAATATTTGTAAACATTGTGTTATTTTGAAGAGTATTTTTATTTGTAAAGATTAAATTTGTTCACCTTAATATTTGTAAGAGTGCTGAGTGTACTTGTGGCTATCTATCTAATCCATTGTAAATAGATAGTGTCTATTGTGAACGTGTTCATAAGGATCTTCTGGAGAGGATTCCATCTAAGTCTCACTTCGGGAGGAAGTGTGCACTCACTATTCTTTGAAGGGAGTTCAAGAGAATCAACGTTTCATCAAAACCAGATTCGTAGAGAAGAGTACAACAAGATTGCGACAATAGTTTAAGAGGGAGTCTTACATTGTTTAAGTCAATGCTTTTGTACAAATTGTTTCTTTACTAATTGGTTTATTCTCTGGGCGTGGCCCTGTGGATGTAGGTTATTTGAAAAGATTTCTGAACCACATAAAAATTCTCGTGTGTTCAATTTTTACCTGTTTTTCTACTTCTGTTTAAACAGTTTCATACTGGTGTGAACAAAACTGAAATCTGTCTAAACAACTTAATCATTATTCCGCATTTAATTAAGTTGTTTATTTTAAATCACTTCGTAATATTAAAATACGGAATTTTAATTGGTATCAGAGCAGGTCACTAAACTCTTAGTGATATCTTGTATTTTTCCATTTGTTTTGTGCCTTGTGAAACGTCTTTCTTTGCAGAAGGTGGATCTATAACTCGCCCTCCTTTACTGAATGATTCCAACTATCCTTATTGGAAGGTTAGGATGAGAGCCTTTATTAAATCTCAAGAAGAAAATGCGTGGAGATCAATCTTAACCGGTTGGACACCTCCATCTGAATCAAATGATGTAACAAAGGTAAAATCTGAACTTAACTGGACCGATGCTGAAGATAAATTGTCTAGTTATAACAACAAAGCCTTGCATGCTATATTTAATGGAGTTGGTAAAGGATACATAAAATTAATATCCTCATGTGAATCTGCCAAAGAAGCTTGGGAAATCCTTCAAACTCAATTTGAAGGTACTACTGATGTAAAACGTTCTAGGCTTGTTATGTTAACTACAAGATTTGGAAATCTTAGAATGACAGAAACTGAGTCTCTCACAGATTTCTATGAAAGACTATCTGATATAGCTAATGAATATTTTACTTTGGGAGAAAAAATGGAAAATAATGTGTTAGTTCGAAAAATTGTTAGAGTGCTTCCTGACAGGTTTCAAACAAAGCTCATAGCAATTGAGGAGGCAAACG
This sequence comes from Humulus lupulus, assembly GCF_963169125.1. NCBI lineage: Eukaryota > Viridiplantae > Streptophyta > Magnoliopsida > Rosales > Cannabaceae > Humulus > Humulus lupulus. The sequence continues at coordinate 89,407,733 of NC_084799.1, forward strand.
ATCTCGACAAAATGAAAGTAGAGGAGTTGATGGTTCATTGCGAACGTTTGAACTCAATCAACAAATTAGTCAAAAGGAAAAACCAAGTGCTCCCAAAGAATAATCAGTTGCTCTCAAATCATCACAAATAAAAGATTCAGATGAAAATGATGGTGAAGATGAAATGGCCTTGCTGACCAAATTTTTAAAAAATACATGAAAAAGATTGGTAACAAAAAATCCACGTTCAAATCTTCCAAAGGTAATCAATTCTCTAAACCTTTTGACATTAGCAATAAAAAATGTGTGCAATGCAGGGAATGTGAAGGATTTTGTCATATTCAATCTGAATGTGCCAATACAATGAAGAAAAATAAAAAGGTAATGGCAGCTACTTGGAGTGATCAGGTTTCTGAAAGTAGCGATGAAGAAGATAACTCAAACCTTGCCTTAACCTCTGTTGTTTCTGGATTAACTTTAAATTCGCAGGTTAATAAAAGGGTTGTTTGTCTGAACAACACAGTTCATGAAGAAAATTCTGAATGTGAATCCAGTGCGTCTGATCTAGATGAGGACTCTTCAAAAGAATCATACAAAGATATGTATGATCAATGGTTAAAGGTTTGTTCTGATAATCGGTTAATGGCAAGAAATAACAAATCCTCACAGGAAAAGAATGATGAACTTGAAAAAACTGTGAAGAATCTTGAGGATAAAATTATTGCCAAAGATTGTGAAATTAAGAGATTATCAAATGAAATTAACCACATGGTAAAAGGTTTTAAAATGCTTAATCCAAATTCTAGGATCTTGGATGATGTTATTGGTGCAGGACAAAAAGCTGGTAATTTTTCTGGATTAGGATCTGATGGTTTTAAATCGAAAGGCAAAACCATTTTTGTGAAATCTGGGATTCATTCTGGGTCAACCACTAACGTTTCTGCAGGTACATCTTAGATAGGTGATGCTACAAAAGTTCAATTTGTTTCCACATCTGTTAAAAAGGCCAAGTTTCTCAAAAGAAATAAAACAAATCGGTTCATTACAATTTGTCATTTTTGTGGAGTGAAAGGGCACATCCGGCCCAGATGTTTTACTATGATGAATGTTTTAAAAAACAATTATTTAAATCATTATAGTAAAACAAAATAGGTTGTGAAAAAACCTTCAAAAAGTGTTTGGATTGAAAAAGCAAGAACAAATTGTCTTGCTGTTTTTACTTGTCATAAATCTCATGCCTCTGACTCTTGGTATTTTGATAGTGGATGTTCTATACATATGACAGGGGATGCAAATATACTCACAAATTTCAAATCTTTGAAATGTGGTGCTGTAACTTTTGGTGATGGTATGTCAGGTAATATTGTTGGAAAATGTACCCTAAGTCTTGATAGATTACCAACATTGAGAAATGTTTTGCTTGTTGAAGGCCTTAAAGCTAATTTAATTAGTGTAAGTCAAATTTGTGATCAAGGCTTCAAAGTAAATTTTTCTCGTGATGATTGCAATGTTATTGATCAAAATGGTATGAGTGTATTGAAAGGATATAGATCTATTGATAATTGTTATACTCTTTCGACAACCCTCACATGTCATTCGACTATAAGTAATACCACTAACTTATGGCATGAAAAACTGGGTCACATAAATTTCAAAAGTTTGAAAAAGATTGCAAGTGTAGGGTTAGTACGTTGGTTACCCAAATTGGGTAAAGAATCTGCAGGTAAATGTGAACCATGCAAGTTGGGGAAATAATTAAAAAACTCCCACACAAGCGTTATAGGAATTAATACTTCAAAAGTTCTTGTACTCTTGCATACGGATCTCATGGGTCCTATTCAAGTTGAAAGTATTAATGGAAAAAGATACATCTTTGTGTGTGTTGATGATTTTTCTCGTTTCACTTGGGTTGACTTCTTAAGGGAAAAATCAGACACGTTTGATGCCTTTAAAAAACTTTGCATTAAATTAAGAGTTGAAAATGACTGCAATAAAGGTAAGATTGTGAGAATCAGGAGTGATCATGGTAAGGAATTTGAGAATACTGTTTATGATGATTTTTGTAAATCTCTAGGTATTTCTCATGAGTTCTCAGCTCCCAAGACTCTTGAACAAAATGGGGTTGTTGAGAGAAAAAATAGAACCTTGCAGGAGATGGCCAGAGTAATGCTAAACAGTAAGAAACTCTTCAAACGATTCTGGTCAGAGGCAATATTCACTGCCTGCTACACAATCAATCGAGTGTTTCTTCGCCCAGGTACCTCCAAAACTCCCTACGAAATCTGGAAATGTAAAAAACCCAATGTAAGTTATTTTCATATTTTTGGGTGTATATGCTTGTTGAACCTCGATTTGGCCAACGACACAGAGTCAAATTTACGACAAGAAATGAGATGATAGTCAAGAATGGAATCAAATGGTAAAGGATTGACACATATGATTTATAGTGGTTCAGCCCCAATAAATGGTAATGACCTACGTCCACTTGGTACTATTATTGATGTTGAATCCAATACCGTGATCAAAGAACTAGGGTTCTTGAGTTTCACAAGCCTTAGGAGAATTACAACTTTCTGGTGGATAATCACACTTACGCTCTTGCTATGAGTATTCAGAAAAAAGATTCCAATGTCCCCTCCTTGAGCCCTCTCATTCATATTTATAAGCTCAAGGGGGTTACATGGGCCAATGGGCCTTAATTATCCATAATCTCAGCGTATCAAGGCAATATAGAGGAAATAATAAATGTAGTTATTACAAGATTACAATCTTTAAAGGAAAGAAAATGAAGCATGCGACCAGGCTGGTCGCATCTATCCGCGAGATCTGATGAAGCAACAGGGAGTTGGTCGACAGGCGAACAACACCTCTTCATTCTGAAGCTGCCAAGTGCCGACCACGTGTAATAAGTTCTTGCCACATCATCAGAAGCCATTTTTGGGTAAACATTTGTCTCCCAAGTTTATTTTACTGCGCCAGCATAAAGTAAACTTAGGAAACTGACCCTTCGCGTACCCCACCAAATCTGTCAGAGCCGCCCATGCCTTCTCGAAAAAGGTAACCAATCATGTCCAATCAAGTCTTTTCGGTTTCCCAAAAAAAATTCTGACGGCTATTGCATTTCCCCATGCTTTGAAAAAAGTAATTCCATGATTACCTCTTTTACAGTGCCACGATCAATATAAATAATTCCCCAAGATCACTTTTTTACTTTTTACTTTTCACTTATCTTCTATTCTTCAAGAACTCTGAAGAACTCTACATTCAGAGCCAAGAAAACCCAAACGGTTCCAGTGTTTCACAAAGTTTCTGCCCAACCACTCAACTTAGTGTTTCAGAGACTCGCTTCATCCTTTACTAAAATAAGTTCATCAACCTCTTCAGTCGTTTAAGATGCCATGCAAAACTACTTTTTACCTGTTTCGTATCCTGGGCTCCTGAGCATTCTCGACTGTTCTTGAAAAATAATTGCTTCGGGGTAGACGATTATACTGATCTATGTTTGAGAGGGTAGTGAAATAATGCTTTATAGGGGTTAAGAATCAGTTCGGTAGTTGAGGTTATAGATTTAGGGTATAAAATCAAAGTAAAAATTTGATTTTTAAGCTAGTTGAAAAACTGGGGTTTTCCCGCCCTTTCAGAGTCGAAAAGTTTTTCCTGAAAAACTTTTCACTTCTACTCTTTAATCCATTTCCCAAACTGCTTGCTTGAAAAATACTGTTTTTTGTTAAAATGTTGTTGGTCGTATAAAAACTTAACTTTTATACACGAGCAGCGTTATTCCAACTTTTAAACACAAGTTTTTAGGCCGTAGATTTCTCATCTCCCCTTTTCTGTTTGCAGACTTTCATGCAAGATCTGTGGGGAGGTGAGAGGCCTATCGACGATGATCTGGTGGCCCAACTGATTGAGGACAAAGAAAAACTGTCAAAGCTAATTCTGGAGATCCCCTTTTCTCGTATCTCCCCAAACAACCCATCGACCCCACCTCAACATGGGTCGAGTAAAGTCCAAAGCCTAGAAAAAGAAACCATCCAATCCTCATTCAAATCAGCCTGCTCCTCAGGCTGAAATCCTTCGACTAGTGGTCGAGAAGAAAATACCCCCGAGCCAGAAATCCAAACTCAAGCCCAACTCCGAAACACCATTCGACCAGACATTGAATGGTATCTTGCTCCTCCTAGCAAAATCACTGCTAGGATGATAAATAACTTCCTTAGAAAGTATGGACTTTCCAGGGTTACTTTATTCCTTCCCACCAGAGACCAACGGGAAAACCTGCCTGGAGGCGCCTTCAGCGCCTGGTCAAGGTACCATATTGAGGCAGGAGCGATCCTGCCTCTCCATCCTTTTTTCCAAGGAGTGGCCAACTATTTCAGGGTCGCTCCTTTCCAAATAACCCCTAATGGGTATAGAATGCTATCTGCACTCTATATCCTGTATAGTCATAAGAAGTGGTCTGTTCCTATGCCACATGAGGTCAACTATCTGTTCGACCTAAAATCCAACCCCAACCAAGAAAATATGGGATTTTTTCATCTATGCCACCAGGAAACGACCCGCACTTTCCTGAGTGAAACCACCTTCAAATCCAATGTGGGGAAGTACCATCTGGAGTAATTTTTGACTACTGACTTGGTCGCCAACAACTTAGCCTTCACCTAAGGAGGTAACACCTTCGCACTCATGGTCGTTTATTTTCCTTTATGTTATCTACGTTTTCCTTAGAGATTTAGCTTTTTTTAGGTCCATGGCGGCAACCAGCTCCTACTCCAGAGATGGAGCTTCGAGTAGCCCTACTGGCCAGCATGTCTGACGTAGAGAAGAGCGTCAAACAGCTGGTCACTGAGGCAAACCTGAGACTGGTCGAGTTTCTGGCGCCTCACCAGGACGTGAAGGAATCCACGGCAGGGAGTGCCACCGGCGAGGAGATTCCCGAGCAGCACCCAGATGTGTCACAACCTCAAAGGAGGAGAACAACTAGCGTGACAATCAAGGAACCCTCTAGCACCCCGCGAGCGGCCTCACCCCCTTCCCCTTCGGGAAAGGGAAAAAAGAAAGCCTCTGAACCCCTCGAGCCTCTCGACGAGTCTTCAGATGAGAACGGTACTGATCTCTCGCTCTTAGATAGTTTGCCAATTCCCTGTCACTTATTTGACGGGGACAGAAACTTTAAGTACACTCCCAATTTAGATTCAGACTTCTTCATGCCAGAGAGTGAGTGTAACACTAGTAGAGTATATAATGTAGTGACCAGTAATGATAGCTCAGGTATTTTACTTGCAATTTTCTTTGTTTCTTTTTCTAACATAGCACACTCAATTAAATGTACTATCTCACTGTTCGTGTACGTGCTTTCTTGCAGACATGGCATCCGAAGACATGTTCAATATGTACAGTGCACCCGAAGCTCCTGCAAGCAAGAAGAAGGTGAGTAGGCGGCATCACGGGGAATGCAGCAAAGCGCCTCCAGCCAAGAAAACCCGTACTGCGGACCCTTCGGCAGACGGACCTTCAACAAATGTAACACCACCTCCTTCTCCCCTCGAGTAGCAGACTCTATCTGCACCAGTCGGGTTGACCCCTTCCCCATCGACTCCAGCTGACCAGACTCAGCCAGCTGCCCCTGCTCCAACAGGAGGCGACATATCGAGCCACGCCCTAAGATCGGCCAAGGACAGGATGGCAAAGATCTCGAGGCACGAGCGTTGCCACGAAGCCATGGCTGGGATAGAGTCGATGGATGTCGACCAGATCATAACCCGCACACTAAACGAGCTCACAAGTGTAAGTTGTCTTTACCAATTGAGACTCAATCCTTTTATCTATTAGTCATTTTAACTTTTGTTCTGATCGCAGGCAATGCTAACCATTACTGCCGGCCGGCTCCGCTCGGAGGTTATCACCGAGCAATCCAAGGCGTCCGAGCAACAGCACGCCAAGGAGCTCAAGGACACTGAAGCAGACTGCCCTGGACAAAGCCGTCGAATCAAGGGACCAGTATAAGAAGTCTGACCTTATCAATTACCGCGAGGCAAAAAAGCTCGAGGCAGACTTGATCGCGAGCAGGCAAATGGCCGACAAGTTGGAGGCTCGGATCGACGAGCTTGAGAAAGCCAATGCCAGCAATCTGGAGAGGTACAAGGGTGCCACGACTAAGTGTTTATATGACTTCTGGAAACACAATCAAGGGGCCGACTTCAGCTATCTTCCCGAGCGCATGAGGCACACTGAGATAGCCCAATGCGTTGCTCGCTTGGCAGAAGAAGAAAAAGCGAAGATCCCAGCTTCGCCCGAAATCTCCTTGGCCATCGGCGTTGAAGGCGTGGACGATGAAGCCGCTACTGCAGTTTACCAAGAAAATCCACAAGACCCTCCTGCCTTATAATTATACTGCTTTTTGTTTTTAATTTTTCAATATACGACCTACGGGTTGAAATGTAAAGACAAGTTTCTTTTTTTATTTTTATTGCTACATGGGCAGCTTTTACTTTTAATCAGACATTTACATCCGAGCAGTGATTGCTCGCGGTGTAAAGGGATTCACTTTTGGTATTATAATATTTTCATTTTATTATAATACATGTTCGCATGATCGAACTTAGCATAGTACTTTGGTTTGATTTAACAAAATATAAAATTTTGAAAAATACTCTAAGTACCCTAGCATGCTTTCACTTATTTTGCTCATGTGTTTACATATCTTTCGATATGCTTTGCTTACTAGATGCCTTATATGCCCCCCAAGTGATTGAGGAGATTTAGGTCCTCGGTCACTTGCCCTGACCAAAACCTGTTCGAACATTTTTGCTCGCAGTTGAGAATTTAAAACGATAATGCAGCAAAACAACACACGTAATGAGCAAATATTTGTATTAAATACAATAATTGGCAAGAATGACTGGCTGCGCACAGTCCCTTTTATTTCTCATAATAAATGGACAAATCGTGTCTGTACGAGTGATCATTGAAATGATCTTACACTTATAAGCGATCAGTCACATTAAATGACCAACCCTTTTTCATAACTTGTAAAAAATAAAATTAATACAAGCAAATTCTTTAAAAAGAATTGTTTATTGATAGTACTTGCGCATGTGTTCTCCATTCCAATAGTGAGGAATGAGATGTCCATTTAAGCGAGCAAGTTTATAGGTGCCTGGATGGAGGACTTCTTCAATCTGGTATGGTCCTTCCCAATTAGGTTCGAGTACTCCAGCAGCTTGGTCGCGGGTGTTAAGGAAAACCCTTCGAAGTACTAGATCTCCGACATTGAATTTCCTTTCACATACTTTAGAATTGAAATACTGGGTGACTTTTTGCTGGTAAGCTGCTACTTGGAGTTGGGCTTGCTCACGCTTTTCATCGATCAAATCCAGGGACTCCACCAATAGCTGGCTATTAGAGCTTTGATCGTACGTCATTCTCCGATGCGATGGCAGATTTAACTAAATAGGCAACATAGCCTCATATCCATAAGCTAAGGAAAATGGAGTATGGCCCGTTGCTGTTCGATGGGAAGTTTTATACGACCAAAGGACTTCAGGCAATTACTTTGGCCATGCCCCTTTTGCTTCCTCAAGTCTTTTCTTCAGCGTATCCTTTATTGTTTTATTAATTACTTCGACTTGTCCATTTTCTTGAGGATGAGCAACTGAAGAAAAGCTCTTGATGATTCCACGTCATTCGCAAAAATCCATGAACAGATCATTATCAAACTGGGTGCCGTTGTTTGAGACAATTTTTCTTGGAAATCCATAGCGACACACAATGTTTTAAACCACAAAATCCAGCACTTTATTGGTCGTTATGGTTGCAATTGGCTCGGCTTCGGCCCATTTTGTGAAGTAATCAATAGCAACCACAGCGTACTTGACGCCGCCCTTTCCTGTGGGCAGAGATCCGATTAAATCTATACCCTAGACTGCGAACGACCACGAACTTTGCATCTGTTTTAGCTCATTAGGGGCCGCTCGTGGAATTTTTTAGAACCTCTGGCATTTGTCACATCTCCACACGAATTCCATTGAGTCTTCATTCATTGATGGCCAGAAGTATCCTTGCCTTAGGATCTTTTTTTATAAGCTCTGCCCCCTAGCATGGTCCCCACAAAACCTTCATGGACCTCTTTCATCAATTCTTTGGCCTTCTCTTTCGAAATACATCTGAGGAGTGGAATTGAGTATCCCCTTCAGTACAAGATTCCATTGACCAGGATATACCTAGCAGTCTGCCACTGAAGGGTCATAGCTTTGTTATCGTCCGTCGGCAACACGTCTTGCGTCAGGTACTCTATGTAAGGTGCCATCCATGTATCCGCCGCCTGGATCACCAAAGAGCTCTCCTCTGCTTGGATGCTTGGCGCAGATAGTCGCTCAACTGGTACTATGTTCAGAGTGTCAGCATCCTTTGCACTTACTAATTTGGCCAAGGCATCAGCGTTTGAATTCTGGTTGTGAGGTACTTGCTGGAGGGTGTACTTATCAAACTGCGCCAATAGATCCTTTGCTTTATTTAAGTAAGCAGCTATTTTTAAGCCTAATATTATCCAATGACTTGATTGACCACTAGCTGGGAGTCACTGTAGATATCAAGCGCTTTTATGTGCATGTCTTTGGCTAGCCATAATCCTACGAGCAGTGCTTCATATTCGACTTCGTTGTTAGAAGAAGTGAAGTCAAACCTGATTGCGCAGTGAAATCGATGTCCTTCAGGCATTATCAAAATCACTCCTACTCCTGTGTGATGCTCATTAGAAGAACCGTCTGTAAACAACTTCTAAGAAGGAATTTGGCTTTGAGACTCGGGTTCTTCAGATCCTTCATGCTGCTCGCTGTCTGGAAGCCCAGTGAGTTCTGCGAAGAAATTGGCCAGAGTCTGTCCTTTTATCGCTGCTTGTGGCATGTAAGAAATATCAAATTTCCCAAGTTCGACCGCCCATTTCAACAATCATCCCGCGACTTCAGGTTTTTGCAGAACTTGCCGTAGAGGTTGGTCTGTCAAAGCTGTTATTGGGTGAGCTTGGAAGTAGGGCCGTAACTTCCTGGAGGCTAAGATTAAGCAATAGGCTAATTTTTCAATAGGTGGATACCACAGCTCCGCTCCTATTAGCCTCTTGCTTACATAATAAACAACCTTCTGTACGCCTTCTTCTTCTCTTACTAGGACAACACTAGTAGCGTATTCTGTGATCGCCAAGTAGATGAACAAAGTTTCTTTATCAACCGGGTTTGACAGAATTGGTGGTTGCGACATGTGGCATCTTCAAAGCTTGAAAAGCCTGTTCACACTCCTCCGTCCATTCGAATTTCTTGTTGCCTCTGAGTAGATTAAAAAATGGAACACATTTGTCCGTAGACTTGGAAATAAATCTACTGAGAGCAGCAATTCTTTCGGTCAAGCTTCGAACATCCTTGATCTTTGTTGGCGATTTCATATCGACCAGGGATTTGATTTTCTCGGGATTAGCCTCAATTCCTCGCGAGTTTACTATAAATCCCAAGAACTTCCCCGATCCTACTCCGAATGAGCACTTGAGGGGATTTAGCTTCATCTGATATATGTTCAAGAGATTGAAGCATTCTTGCAAGTCCCCTATATGCCCTTCTGCCTTCTTCGACTTAACCAGCATGTCATCAACATATAACTCCATGTTTGTGCCGATCAGCTCCTTAAACATGTGGTTGACCAGTCGCTGGTAAGTTTCACCAGCGTTTTTCAAACCGAATGGCATTACTTTGTAACAGTAAAGCCCTGTATCAGTCCGAAAGCTAGTGTGATCCTCATCAGGAGGATGCATATTGATCTGATTATATCCGGAGTATGCATCCATGAATGAGAGAATCTCGTGCCCTGCAGTGGTATCGACCAGTTGGTCGATTCTATGGAGTGGGAAACAATCTTTAAGGCAGACTTTATTAAGGTCTGTGAAATCCACGCATGTTCGCCACTTTCCATTCGGCTTGGGAACAAGCACGGGATTAGAGAAACATGATGGATAAAACGCTACCCTGATGAATCCATTCTCCTTAAGCTTCTCGACTTCTTCCTTTAGAGCTTTCGATCTATCTTTGTCGAGTAACCTCCTTTTCTGTTGCACTGGTGAAAAACTCTTGTCTATGTTCAAGACATGGCTAATGATTGCAGGGTCTATTCCCACCATGTCTTTGTGAGATCAGGCAAATACTTCCTGGTTTTTCCTAAAAAATTCCACCAGTGCCTGCTTCGTTGTTGTCTCTAAGTTTTTACCGACTTTCACAACCCTGGTCGGATTTTCTTCATCGAGTTGGACCTCTTCAAGGTCCTCGATGGGTCCTATCTCTTCATCAAAATCCCCAAAGCGAGGATCTAAATCTCTGTCCTCACTTTGGGCAACGCCATATTTGGTGACATCATCACCTGATTGGGCTTGTACATCAATCGCCATTTGCAACTCTTTTCTAACAACTTCCCTCGATACACCTTTCTTTGCCTTAGATATCGAGGCATTGTAGCACTCTCTCGCTTCCCGCTGATTTCCCAACACGCATCCTATCCCTGCATCAGTTGGGAATTTCATGGCCAGGTGCCATATCGAGGTAACGACTCGTAGGTGGACCAAAATTTGGCTCCTAATTACAGCATTATATGCTGAAGGACAATCAACTACTATGAAAGTAGTGAGTAATGTCCTGTTTGCAAGTGTAGTACCTGCTGTAACTGGGAGCCTAATCGACCCAGTTGGGGCGAGCCCTTCGCCAGAAAAACCATAAATGGTTTGGTTACATGGATCCAAGTCCTTGACGGACAATTTCATTCTTTCTAGTGAAGACTTGTATAGGATGTTGACTGAGCTTCCTATGTCAACCATCACCCTCTTAACCATCATGTCGGCGATTTGAACGTCAACGACCAGTGGATCAGAGTGTGGGAATCGTACGTGCTGGGCATCGTCCTCAGAGAAGGTTATTAATTCCTCCTCTGTTCGAGCCTTCTTTGGTGCTCGATCCTCCACACTCATCATCTCGATGTCTTGGTCATGGCGTAGGGTTCGAACGTATCATTCCCTTGCCTTCCCACTATCCCCTGCAAGGTGTGGGCCACCACAGATGGTGAGTAATGTGCCTGCCACAGGAGCTGTCTGTAAAGGTGGCGAGCGTTGGCGTGCAGGTGCCTGCTCGTTGCCACCTTGAGCCTCTCGCTGAGATCCTCCTGCGGCCCGCCCATATCTCCTTAGATGTCCATGCCTGATCGAAAACTTAATCTCCTCCTTCAACTGGTTGTACTCATTAGTGTCATGTCCGTAGTCGTTGTGAAAATGACATAATTTTGTTGTATCTCTCTTGGAGATATCCTTCCTTATAGGTGGGGTCGCTTATAAGGGATATTAGAGCTGGTCGCCTAGTAGACCTCTGCTCGACTTTTGACAAGGGCCGTATATTTGGTGAATCTCGGCTCATATCTATTGCCTTTGGGGCGTTTATTCTCAGATGGTGACGGCTCATTGCTCGCTCTTTTTCCACCATTTATGCTATTTCTGTTCCCGTTGCCCTTGCCATTGCCATTGGGTTTATCCGACCTGTTGGCGGCCTTGGCGAGATCTTCTTTCGGTCCCTTGTCTTTCGTAGGCGATTTCCCCTCGTTGGAAATCGCATCCTTGAGCTTGATATATCGATCATCTCGATCCAAAAACTCCTGGGTACTCTTTACCCCATTTTTCCTTAGACTGCTGTAGAGAGGGGAATGACGCCTAACCCCAGCAGTTAGGGCCATCATCTTGCCTTCATTTCCCACTGTTTTGGCTCCAGCCACTGCTCGCATAAAGCGCTGGACATACTCCTTCAAGGTCTCTCCCTCCTTCTGGCGTATCTCGACCAGCTGGTTGGCCTCAGTGGGGTGTATGCGACCCGCATATAATTGTCCGTAAAATTCCTTCACGAACATCTCCCGGGATACTATGCTAGTAGGAAGGAACTTAAAGAACCACTCCTGGGCGGTGTCAGATAGTGTTGCGGGGAAGATCCAACAGCGGGCATCGTCTGACACTTTCTGTATATCCATTTGTATCTCAAACTTGTTGACATGAGATACTGGGTCTCCCTACCCATCAAAGTTTGGCAGTACTGACATTTTGAATTTACTGGGGGTTTTTTCCACAGCGATCCTTTGCACAAACGGAGTGCCTCTCCTCCGATCTTACTCTGTGTGGGATGTTCGACTCCTAACCAGCTGCTGTACTGCTTGGTTCAGGGCATCAATTTGTGCCTGAACTGCGTCTAGGATCGTTGGGGTGACTGGCGCCGGGGGAGTGTACTCATCATACCTTTTGCAACGGTCGTTGAGTACATCCCTCAAATCTTCATCCCTGTGCCTTTGCTCGCTAACTCCTAGCCGATCAAAGACGTTATTTTGTCGGGGTTGCCCTCCAGCATTATGGCTTGTTGGCCTATTTTCTATAGGTGGGGGGTTTATGTCTCCACCTCTTTCTTCATTCCTCCGACCAGAATTCCCCTTACCAGAATCGACTGTGGCTGACTACGGCGCGATCGGCTGTTCATGTTGTTTCCTCCTCGGGCTGGCATCTCGCAAGCGTCAGAAGGAGGCCTGCGCTAGTCGTTGGATCACCGTGCATTATTATGCCATGGGGGACCCCTGACCACAGAGCCTGACTCGTTGTTCCTTCTGTTGGCAGAAGAACGCTGCCCCCTGCTCGGTGGATTTGGCTCTTCGTCCCCTGGGCATATAGGGCTGCGGGGCGGCTGCCCGGCCTTTTTCTGCCTCTGGCGTTGGGGATTGCATCGACCATCTTGAGATGGAGGCTGCTGCTCAGGATCCCGAATTGGTACATCATCCCGAGCCACATGTGGCTGCTCCAGCCTTTGAGGGCTTGCTGGCTGGAGCAGAGGACTTGGATTGGGAGTCCGCTGTGGTGGCGCACTCGGTGGATGATCCAGTTGAGAGGCTGGCACAGCCTGTCCTCGAGCCAATTGAATGGCTGCTTCAAGAGGGGCCATGGAATCCCTCTGCCGATGGTCCATGTCTTCCTGTCGTTCATTCAGCTCCTGGCGCTAACCCTCAATCTCTCTCTGATGCAACGCCATGGTCTCCGCTGCGTTCTCCTGATTGGCCCTCAGATTGGCCAACTCATCCTGAAACACCCCCAGTGTTGCTCTCAACATTTCCGTATCCAACTCCTCCTCTTCAAACTCTAAATGTGGTTCATTCTCTGCCACATTTGGAGGAGGAGGTTGAGATGATGTAGCGCCAGTGGCCTGTCCAACTCTCTTAGATGTCTTTGCCATTTGATTTTCTTACAGATTCTTGATCAAACTCTCAATGAAAGCACCAGAATGTTGACCCTCGATTTGGCCAACGATACGGAGTCAAATTTACGACAAGAAATGAGATGATAGTCAAGAATGGAATCAAATGGTAAATGATTGACACAAATGATTTATAGTGGTTCGACCCCAATAAATGGTTATGACCTACGTCCACTTAGTACTATTATTGATGTTGAATCCCAATACCGTGATCAAAGAACTAGGGTTCTTGAGTTTCACAAGCCTTAGGAGAATTACAACTTTCTGGTGGATAATCACACTTACGCTTTTGCTATGAGTATTAAGAAAAAAGGTTCCAAAGTCCCCTCCTTGAGCCCTCTCATTCATATTTATAAGCTCAAGGGGGTTACATGGGCCAATGGGCCTTAATTATCCTTAATCTCAACGTATCTAGGCAATAAAGAGGAAATAATAAATGTAGTTATTACAAGATTAAAATCTTTAAAGGAAAGAAAACGAAGCATGCGACCAGACTGGTCACATCTATCCGCGAGATCTGATGAAGCAACTGGGAGCTGGTCGACAGGCAAACAACACCTCTTCATTTTGAAGCTGCCATGTGTAATAAGTTCTTGCCACATCATCAGGAGCCATTTTTGGGTAAACGATGCTATATTCTTAGAGATCGTGAGAATATTGGAAAATTTGATTCAAAAAGTGATATAGGATTTTTTCTTGGATATTCTATGAATAGTAGAGCTTATCGTGTTTATAACATGAGAACTCAAACTTTTATTGAATCATCCAATGTTGTTGTGGATGATTTAAAAGATTTTTCTGAATATTCCAATGAAGAAGAAATCGATAGGTTCATTGCCGAAACCTCTCAGACAGAATCTCCTGTAGTGACAATAGGTGATGTTGTGCCCTCTTATACAGAAACTGCTGCAACAGAAGCTGAATCTGTTCCAACATCATCTGAACGACCAACAAAGGAAGGGCCAGAAATCTTCACAGATTCAATACAGAGAGAACCTTTTGCCAGAATTAAAAAGAATCATCCTTCAGATCTCATTCTTGGTGATATTGAAGAAAGCATGGTGACAAGAAAAAGGTATGTGAATTTGGTTCAATTCGTTTACTTTACATCTAGCTTTGAACCAAAAAATGTGAAAGAAGCCTTGAATGATGAGTCATGGATAAAAGCAATGCAAGAGGAATTAGAATAATTCACAAGAAATGAGGTATGGACTCTTGTTCCTGGACCAAATCATACCAATGTTATTGGTACCAAATAGATCTTCAAAAATAAAAATAATGAATTTGGTACAATAATAAGAAATAAAGCTAGGCTAGTTGCCCAGGGGTATACTCAAATTGAAGGAGTTGATTTCGATGACACTTTTCCCCCTATTGCAAGACTTAAGTTAATAAGATTGCTATTGGCTGTTGCTTGTGTTGTTGGTTTCAAATTATTCCAAATGGATGCTAAATCTGCCTTTTTAAATGGAATTTTGAATGAATAAGAATTTTTTGAACAACCAAAAGGCTTTGAAGATCCACATAATCCTGATCATGCTTTTCATCTTAGAAAGGCTCTCTACGGTCTAAAACAGGCTCCTAGAGCTTGGTATGAAAGATTGACTCAATTTCTTGTTTTGAATGGTTATAAAAGAGGAGGAGTCGATAAAACTCTTTACATAAAAAATGTGGATTCTGATATTGTTATTGCTCAAATCTATGTTGATGATATTGTTTTTGGCTCTACTTCTAATACCTTAGTTCAAGAATTTGTCAAACAAATGACAGATGAGTTCGAAATGAGCATGGTAGGTGAGTTAAACTATTTTCTAGGACTGCAAGTCAAACAGTCAGAAGATGGAACCTTCATTTCTCAAAGTAAGTATGCAAAAAATCTGGTCAAGAAATTTGGGATGGAGTCTGCTAAACATGCCAAAACACTAATGGGAACCACGGTCAAACTAACCAAGGATGAAAGGTGTAAAGGTAGATCCAACATTGTATAGAAGCATGATTGGAAGTCTTCTGTATCTCACAGCTAGTCGTCCTGACATTAGCTACAGTGTTGGGGTATGTGCTCGATATCAAGGGGATCCTATGGAATCCCATGTGACAGCTGTAAAGCGAATCATTTGCTATGTGAATGGTACTCAGGAGTATGGAATTTGGTACTCAAAGGAAACAAACTCTAACCTTGTTTGTTTTAGTGATGCTGATTGGGCAGGCAATGCAGATGACAGAAAAAGTACAAGTGGTGGATGTTTCTATCTGGGAAACAATTTGGTTTCTTGGCATAGCAAGAAACAAAATTCAATCTCCTTGTCAACTACTGAGGCTGAGTACATAGCTGTAAGAAGCTGTTGTACTCAACTATTATGGATGAAACAAATGATGACAGATTATGGGTTTGATCTTAAAACCTTGACTATTTTTTGTGATAACACTAGTGCAATTAATATCTCAAAAAAGCATGTTCAACACTCTCGCACTAAACACATTGCATTCATCATCATTTTATCAGGGAACTTGTTGAAAATAAAACTTTGATCTTAGAATATATTGAGACGGACAAACAAATTGCATATATTTTTACAAAAGCACTTGATACGGTCAGGTTTAATTCCCTCAGGAAATCCTTAGGGTATGTCCTAATTAATTTGTGTTTGTGTTGTACCATATCCCTGTGCTAGAAAAAGATGTGTAATTTCTTCTTGTCCTTGTTCACCGAAAGAGTCTCAATCATTATGTCAAAATGTATTTTTACTTCAGGTTAGAATTTATAGTTAATATATATCATGCATTTTAAAAAAAATATATCAAAATAAATAGTCCCTCCAATTAATATTCTTTCAAATCAATCTGTGTTTATAGTGTATGAGCATTTGATCCTTGAAAGTATTGTCAGGCTCCATCTTAGAATAAAGCTACCTACACTATTGTGTAAATTGCTATCTTTGAGTAAGTTGGAACTATGTAACTAAAATTATGTAGAAGATACTCTACCACTGATAAATGCAGCCTTAAGTGTAGTGTGAAAGCGTCTAATTTGGGTACTCTTTGAGAAAAAGGCTAAAAATTGCCACATAGGGCAATGTCCCTGAAAAAGGCTAAAATTTTCATACAGGGCAATGATCTCTACTTTCACAATCACACACAAATGCTTAATATATACTGTTGGAAAAATTTGCAAGTCTCATACACGTTGATTTGAATAAAATATTTTTTGAGACAAGAGTAAATATTTTGTGATATTTTATTTTGACAATAAAAAACATGATTTATATTAAATATATTTTCTAACCTTATAGTAAAAATTTGTTTTCAATTAATGATTGTTTCTCTCTACATAGGCAATGGCACGAAGACTTTGAGCACTAATCAAAATGGGATATTTTTTTTTGGTACATTTGGTTATATATATAATAATTAAATAAATAAAATAATAATAATAATATATATATATATTCTTTCAAAGGAAAAACGAATCAGAGTGTGTCAAAAAGGGTATGTTGTATCAATTTTGTTTTTGTCTTTATCTCATATTTTTTTTAAGATCAAAAGTTTCCTATTTTGGCTTGTTTCCAAATTTTGTGTCGTGTACAATTGTTGGCAGTTATTTTTGGGATATTATTGTGTACTTTCCAAAAATGTATATTCCATTTAATTCTAAAAAATTGGAACTAAAGATGAAATCCCTATCCATCCCTTTCTTTATATTCAGACATCCTTGGGCCCAATATCTCAACCGTCTCCATCTTTCTTCCTCTTCTTTTTCGGTTTCTCTTTTTCCTTGTGACAGTTCCCTCTCTTTCTCGTGCAATCATGGTGAAAACTAGAGGAAGTGGCTCTCGGTCTATCAAGGATTTGAAGGCTGGCTTGTTGACTGCATCTCCATCTCTCACCAAGAAAAAGGCTCGAAAGAGTACCTTGTCTCAGCCTAGCTTCATTGACGCAACCATCACCACGAGCAAAACCGTGGTCATTCCTGACCTAGAAGCCCCCAAAGTACCATCTGGACCTCCTTCATCGGTGGCTCCGCTCGCGTCTATTCCTGGGTCTTCCAAAAAGGTCCGAGCATCCCTCTCAAATGATGTCTCTGATCATGACAGTGATTCGGCCAAAACCCATTTTGACTCTTCTGAATCCCTTGATGTTCTTGCACCCAAGAAAAAAAGCAAAGGGTGGTTCCAGGTTTCCTCTTCTCTAAAATCTCCTCGGTCAAAAGGTACTAATCCTTCGGATTCCACTCCAAATGCCTCTTCTCCCGTGGGTTCCACTCCACGTTCCAAGTTTCAGTCGAAGGTGAAGAAGATTCCTCCTCCCTGTTCCTCTTCTGAAATTGATCCATCTGAAGCGTTTGTTCCCATGATCCCCTTAAATATGATCCCTCTATTGATGATGATGTTGCATCTGAAGCTGAGTATGACCCATCAGAGGACCCTCCTGTTTCTCCAAAGGGCAAGAAAGCTGTGAAAATTCCTGAGATTCACACAAAGTCACCAGTGGATCCTAAAGTCTCTCCAGGTTCAACCTTTAAAGCTCACTCTTTGAATTTCTGTTTCAATGACAATGAGAAAAATATGAAGCATTATGTGCATCGTGATTTTATCTGTGAGAAATTTTTTCTTTTTCTGCCCATAGAGTGTTTGGGGTCATTAAGAATATTGAGGATCGATGGTGGTTAGGTTCTTTAACTGGGTTTGATGGTTTTGTTCCTTGGGTTGTTCAAGAATTATATGCTAATCTTAATGATGATCTGTTTGATAGCAAGTATTTTATGTTTGGTCAAGTTTATGTTTGGGGACATTGGTATTTGTTTAGTGCTACTGAAATTGCCAAGGTTCTCAATTTGCCTCCTGCTGTTATCAATGTTGCTGTGGAGTTCAACAAAGACAAGGTTTTATCTGAGTTGGTGGGACAAAATATGGTTTGGGAACAACACTCGGTTCTCAAGGTGACCGATCTTACACATTACTATGCCGTGCTTCACAAATTGTCCACCAAAAACTGGATTCCCACCACTCATACCTCTACCATTACCTTTGACACGACCTTCTTTCTGTTCAAAGTCGGGACTGGTCTTCAAGTTGATCTTTCCACTCTCATTTTTTATGAGATCACTGCCTTAGGCAAAGCCAAAAAGAAAGGCCAATATTTGGTGTTTCCTCATTTGATCTACAAGTTGCTTGATTCTCAAAAGTATCTCTTGGAATATGAAATCGTGACACCTCCCACTGCCGGTGTAGATTACAAACTCAAGAAGGAATCCTCATCAGTCAAGACAACTAAAGGGATTGCTCTCAAGGCTGGCAATGCTGATTCTGTCATTACAGAACTCGCTGGTGTCAAGGCCACTCTGGAATCTGTTCAGACAGAAGTTTTCATTTGCTGCGGGACCTTCCAAATGAGGCCATCTGTTTCTGCTTTGTTTTGATTTTCTCCTTTTTGATTTCAATAAATTGTAAAATAATGTTGTTTAGTGTCTTTTCATTTGGTTTCTTTTGTTTGTTACTCCTTTGGCTTATTGCTAGACAACAAGGGGGAGTAAGAAGGTTTATTTTGTTTTTTTCTCATGTGATGTGATCTTTGTTATAATCGAGACGTATTTTGCAAGGGGAGTAATTTCATTACTATTTGCTCTAACCTGGTTTGTCTTTGCAGGATCTTTCAAAATAAACTCTTAAAATATTTTTGTCTATCAAGTTGCCAAAGGGGGAGATTGTAAAATCCTTTATTGGCTAACTTTAATTTAGACAAAATATTTTAAAGTTATTAAGGAAAATCAATAGCATATCCTTATTGATTCATGGTTTAAATATGAAATTGATTCAACTGATTTTCTAGTATGAAAATATCTTTTAAATGTGAATATATTTTTTACCTTATTTATCACAAATAATAAATATTTGGTAAAAATATGTATTTCAATTCTTGAGATTATTTTCAGGGATTATGTTTATTCTGGAATAAAGAAGGTGTCGATAATGAACATGGTCAAAAGAAATGACCATGTTCGTTCTGCCAGATAAAACTGATTACATTGCTGACTTATCAATTTCCTTTTCTGTCGACACAGAATTCATCTGGCTGGCTGATTTTCTAAATCAAAGGAATTTGCAAATTGATTTCAAAGATATCAGAAAATGATGGCTTGGACGATTTCCTTGCCTATAAATATCTTGCCAAGGCCTTTGGAATTTTCATCTCTTCCATTTTGAATATTTGTAAACATTGTGTTATTTTGAAGAGTGTTTTTATTTGTAAAGATTAAGTTTGTTCACCTCAATCTTTGTAAGAGTGCTGAATGTACTTGTGGATATCTATCTAGTCCATTGTAAACAGATAGTGTCTATTGTGAACGTGTTCATAAGGATCTTCGGGAGAGGATTCTATCTACGTCTCACTTCGGGAGGAAGTGTGCACTCGCTATTCTTTGAAGGGAGTTCAAGAGAATCATCGTTTCATCAAAACCAGATTCTTAGAGAAGAGTACAACAAGATTGCGACAATAGTTTAAGAGGGGGTCTTACATTGTTTAAGTCAATGCTTTTGTACACATTGTTTCTTTACTAATTGATTTATTCTCTAGGCGTGACCCCGTAGATGTAGGTTATCTGAAAAGATTTCTGAACCACGTAAAAATTCTCGTGTGTTCAATTTTTACCTGTTTTTCTGCTTCTGTTTAAACAGTTTTATAAGTGGTGTGAACAAAACTTAAATCTGTCTAAACAACTTAATCATTATTCCGTATTTAATTAAATTTTTTATTTTAAATCACTTGGTAATATTAAGATACGAAATTTTTATTTTTATTTATAGTACCTTCCCTGCT
The DNA here is from genome assembly GCF_963169125.1 of Humulus lupulus. Taxonomy (NCBI): domain Eukaryota; kingdom Viridiplantae; phylum Streptophyta; class Magnoliopsida; order Rosales; family Cannabaceae; genus Humulus; species Humulus lupulus. The sequence goes on from NC_084799.1 coordinate 89,427,826, forward strand.
TGGTTGCATCATAAAACTTAAAACTTGGTTCTCACTACCTTTTTTTTCTTTGATAGTATTTGTTACAAAACGATTTTGTGGCACCTTATATTAATAACCTATTAAAAAATTTGTGATTGCGCCGACATTGCTCCATATGTGGGTTGGATAATAATAATAATAATAATAATAATAATAATAATAATAATAATACACTACTCGGTGAAGTGAATTATTTTCTTTTTTTTTTTTGCTATTTTGTTTTAATTCTTTCCAGCCGTCCAAGTCTTAGTCAAAGTTGATTAAAGTTTCCTTTTTATTAAGTAACAAAAATAAGAGGAAGAAGAAAAGGAAAGGGTAAAATAACAAAATAAAATAAGGGTTTATACATTTTTGGATCCTATATTTTGTCTCATTACCTATTTGAATCCTGTGTTTTGACAAATTACTTTTTGAACCCTATGTTTTGTAAAATGGTTAAAATAGAACCATAAACTCAATTTTGATGAAGAAAAAATTGAATATAACACACAGTTTTTAAGCAGAATGATCTTATTTTTCTTCTGAATTGTTAGTTTGGTAAATTATTTGTAATTTTAGTTGAGAAAACATTGACCAAAATCGGGTTTAGGGTTCTAATTTAACCATTTTACAAAATATAGGGTCCAAAAAATAATTTGTCATAACATAGGGTCCAAACAGGTAATGAGAAAAAAATACAGGGTTCAAAAATGTATAAACCCATAAAATAATGGGAATTTGTAAAGTAATGGAATTTTCACTTGCTTATAATTCTACACCTACTACCTACTAGTGATATATTCATATACATATTTTAGATACAAGTAACATATTTATAAAATTTATTGATTATTTTTATTAAATTTGTATCTTATTATTATATAAATTTCAAATAAATAAACAATATTATATATAAAAAATGACATAAATATATTAAATGAATAATTAAATCAAAACATTGTTTATAATTTTTTAATTATATATATAATATAATAACTTTTTTAAACATAAATGATAATTTTTTTAATAAAAATTAAGATTGTGTATTATATATTATTATTATAATGATAGTTTATAATATTTAAATTTATATTAATATAAGTATTTGTTGACGCAGTTTTTCGCTAATAGTAGATTTAGAAATCTAATAAAGATATTAGTGCTTATTTGTAAATCATAACGAAATTATAAAAATCCTTTCGTACACACGCAACTTTTGCGTGGTTCAATGGTTAAAAGCCATCTAATCCACGAGACAATATTATTGCTTTTCTCTCACAATTTCTGTAGAGTTTCATTAATACAAAAAGGTTGTCCCCTTCCCTGTCCATTATCCCTCATATTTATAGTGAAATTTCCTGGACATGTTTGGGTAACCGTGTGCATAAATATGGTATACATTTAATACAGATTATTCCTATTTACATTGGGATACGATTGCATAGCAGAAAAAATATACTCTTGCTCTCTCGGATTATAAATGATAAATATGCAATACAGCTTGGGCATTGATGAGCGTATAAAGAGTTTCCGAGTCTCTTGGGATCCTTCCGTATGCGTTCTGACCATGTTTCCACAAGCTGAATATCTTCACCGAGCTGGTGATCAAAGATTATCCGAACCTTAGCTCAGATTAACTTCAGAGCGCCAAAAAGGGAATCTAGACACTATATGCCTCGAACTGAACCGTTATCCTATGAGGGGGCCTGATAACCACCTGAATGTCGTAATGCCAAGTCCCAGCTCGAGCTACTCATATCATTGTTAACCAGAGGTTATACTTGGATGTTTTTCCACATATTCATCTGCCAGCTGTACCCCGAGCTGAGTGACTGAACTCGTTCTAATTTTTAGGTTACAACATTTGCTCCCCAAGCTCCTGCTCGTGCTTGATGTCATCAATTTCTGACATGCACAATAGGGGATTTTAGGCTTCTGCCATGTAAAATTGTGCCTGCCTACTACTCGAGTGTTGGACACGTGACTGTCTGTAATTGGCGTCCGTTCAGGTTTCGAGGACTGTGACAACTGTCCTGTCAACTTTTTGTTGCCTTATGGCTCATTTAATCTTGGCCTTTGGATCTCGAGTTGTCCCAATCGGATGGCCCGAATTAATTCCCAAAGTTTACGTATAAATAGGAAGATCAGTCCTGAACCTTACCACCTTTGCATTTAAAAGCTTTCCTTTTCAAAAACAAGATTTCCCTTTTTCTCTCAAACTTTTCCCAAAAACCTTCATCGCCCTTCAGACTCTCAAAAGCTTTCAAGGAGTTTCCTGTGGACGTATCGACATTTTCTTTGAACGAACGTATAAACTGTAAGTATCTCCTCATCTAGTTTGAATCTTTCAATTCTTTATTTTCTAGTGAGTTTTTTTTTCTTCAAAGAACATTCTTTGTTCAATATCGCTTAGGCTATGTATGAGTTTAAATAGGGTTTGGTTTAGGCTAAATGAACGAGACTAGGCTTGTTTAGAAATAAGGTATTTAAAAAACTGGGCAATTTTTTGGGGTTTTACAAAGAAAATGTTACTGGTAAATCGATTAGAATGCCTGTTTGGATGTAGAGGCCAAGAGGGTTTTAGGTTTGGTTTTGGGTAGCTTAAGGGTCATGATTCCTTAAGAGGTTTTGCATTAAACCACTTTCAAAAGAAAAGTAGTGGGTCTGACGAGTTTGACACACAAATCCTGAAGCATGAAGGAATTTCACGAATTCAAAACACGTGGCCTAGGACTACAAGTGGAACCACGCGCTGATGCTAGGACGTATCTTTAGCTCGTGTCAATTTTAAATCACCAAAAGTAATTCACTTGAACCCTCGGATCACCATACCTTTTATCATCGTAGCTAGTAATTGTCTTAGGTTGCCACTAATAGGCCACTTTGTCGTCAAGCGAGCTAGATAATCCTCCCCCCCCCCCCCCCCCCCAACAGAAAAACATCACGAGCTCCTGCTGAGGCCAAGCAGGTCGCATTTGACTCTCCAATTCCTCATTTCAGCCCTGTGGTGGAGAAGGAACTTGTCGTTGACCCCAATGCTTTCTTTGAGGCCAAGCACATAGTAACCCGTATACGACACAGGGGGAGGTTAACAATATCCTCCTTGCCCGAATTCCGTTGGAAGGAGAGCTCGTTCGAAGGAGAGCGAAGCCGTGGCCCTCTCCAAGATGACTATGGGGCTTGGAGTGATGAGCACCTAAAGGCAAGTGCATTCCTCCCATTGGACCAGTATTTCGTAGATTTCTTGAACTACGTCAAACTGGCTTCGTTCCAACTCCTACCAAACTCGTATCAACTTTTGGCAGGGTTAAATATCTGTTTCTGAGGCACGAGTGGGAGGTCCACACTCCGACATATATTATGTATTTTTTCTACCTTAAGGCCAGTCCTGATCAGAAGGGGCGAGGTGACGATTTTTATTACCTCACTCACTTTCCCAACTCAGCCTATGTCATCGACCTCACCAACTATCTAAATGACTATAAAGACATGTTCTTTATGTCAAATGAGTTCAAGAACTGTGAGCACTGATACTTCAACCGCACTCGTAAGTCTTCTAGTTTTATGAATTCAGTACGTAAATTCTCTTATCACTTTCACTTTTTTTGTTTTTCTTTAAGTATTCTAACTGAGTTCATTCCTTGTGAAGCTATATTCGCGAGGACAGGGTGGTCTGAGATCCTTGGGGGTTAGTATGAGACACTATCTAGTCTTCCTTCGAAGGAGAAAGACTTCCGTCAGGTTGTGAACGACGCCACCATGGTGGCCTGCAACCTGATCAGCAAGGGCTAGACCCTGGCTCTCAGAACCTGAGGTCCACTTCCTGTTATTCCCAAGCTCCCCCCTCCTCAAGGAGTCTTGGCCGCCATTGAAGAGACCAAGGAGGAAGAGGATGTGACACCTCTAGTGGGCAAGAGGCGAGATCTTGAAGACAATCAAGGGCTTGATCCAGAGCGACCTGCATCCGGGTAGGTAGCCAGCCCCTCCGGCCAAGGTAACCCATATAGAGAGTTAGATCATGCTGATGCCAGTTTTAGGCTAGTTTTCTTCTACCCCAAATAGCTCGTTAGTTGCCATCCTACCAACTCAGACCTAAACACAACACTCCTACGCTATGACCACAACTACCCCAAAGGTACCATTGTGGTTGACAACACTCTCCATTTTAGGCAGTATGGGACAAACCGTAGGACTTGGCCTTCCTTGCGTCAGGGTGTATATGCCCCTGGTTTTAGGCAATATGTAGATGAGTTCAGATTAGAGGAAGAACCTGAACCCCATAGGACCCAGGAAGTAATAATTTTAGACTCTCCCTGTAACGACCCGAATTTGCTAATTGGGCTTAGGGCCTTGTTTAGTATGCCTGGAGGGCAATAAGTGATTTAATTTGCTTGTATGTGAATTTATGTGTATATATGTTGTATATGTGTGATATGTCTGTACAGCACGATCCGAGACAGTCCTGAGGAGCAGTTGGCTAGAGAGTCACAACGGGGTTGAGATTCGGACTCGGGGCGAGTCGAGGGGTAATTCGGGTGTTAGTCGAGTTATGGGATTATCGGAACATAGAAATAAATATTTGGAGATATATTTGAGGATAGAATGCCTAGGCGGGAATATTTGGGGAATTTACCATTTTTTCCCTCGGGGACGTATTGGTACCCCGAGCCTTGAGGTAACCTTTAGACTTAAGTTATATAAAACAAATAAGTGAAAGGAACTGTTTAGAAACCTTGAGAAACCGACTCATACTCTCCTAAGAACTGAAGTTAGCTTTTGCTCTCCTTTCTCTTACACTCTCTAAGGGTGAATTCAAGAGGAAACCTAAAGGAATTACCAATGAATTGAAGGGATTTCAGCTGGGATGCTCTAGGAGCTTGAAGCTTTGGGATTGAGGATCAAAATTCTGGGATTAAGCTCAGCAAGGTAAGCTCTAAACATTAAATTTTAGCCTTTAACTTTCTGCTGGTTCTAGAGGATTGCATGTAGCTAAGCTTGCTTAATCTTTGGGTGTTTTAGCTAAGTTTTGGAGCATACTTTGATGAGGTTTTGATGTTGTTTCTGTGCTGGAGTAATTATGTTGAATATCTAGGAGTCTTAGCTTGGTTTTGGTGGTAATTGGCTTAAAGAAGGGATGGAAAACTGATGGAAAATATGGGTTCATCGTATGGAGCCGCGACCCTAGGAGGGGTGTGCCACGGCCCGCATGCGCGCGCAGCCATGGGAGGCTGAGAGAATTCGAGCGCGCCGCGGCCCTTGTAGGGCGCGTCGCGGCCCTTGTAGGGCGCGTCGCGGCCCTTGTAGGGCGCGTCGCGGCCCACGTGGTGGTCAGTGGAGAGCTAGCCTCTGTTTTGAGGCTAGTCGCGACTCTAGAAGGTGGGGCCGCGACCCTTAGTGTCAGTGAGGATTTTAATGATATTTTTGACTTGGGAACCTAAAGGGTAAGGCTCGGGATGGATTTTATTATTCGGATTGATAGAATTCAAGATCCCGGAGGTTGGGTTACGGCTTGTGGTTATTTGTTGGGTTGGAATTTGATGGTCGGATATTGTTATGTGTTGTGACTAGGATTTCGGCGAGGCTCACGTTAGTGGACTGTGCTCGGGGTATCGGTGTTCAGGAAGCTCGGAACTCAGGTAAGAAAACCCCTGTTTCCATAGAGCTTGTGTGCAGGGCTGAGCCCAATGTGTTGAATGGAAATGATATGCAGGGCCAAGCCCTATATGCTAGAATTGCGGAGCATGGCTCATTATCTGTTTATGCTTGAATTCTGTGCTTGTTGCTATATTGTGTTTGATACTATATGTTTGATCGGCAAGAGCCGGGAACGGTGTAGACCGGGAACGGCATCAAGCACGATGTGTGCAAGGCCGAGAACGGCTTGAGGCCGGTAACGACGTTGAGCACGTGGGGTGCAAGTAGCCAGGGCGAGCCCCTAACAGGATACCCGGGATATCCTAACGGCATGGTCCGCGAACCCAGGGTTTGGTAAACGCCTGGGACGGTTAGGCCGTACGTGTTTAGCCATTGGTGGCCTGCTTATATGTTTGATTCATGTATTGCATATGTTATCTGTTATGGGTTTTCTTGCTGGGCTTCGTCTCATAGATGCTCTGTGGTGCGGGTAAGGGTAAGGAGACGATCAACCAACCATGAGCACAGCTGGCGTGAGGCGGCGTGTACCTGTCCGGCCATCCTGGCTGTCACAGCTAGGGGATTTTGGGAGATGCTTGTAAATGAACTTAGATTTTGTCGCCTAGTCGACTCTGACCGGTTTTGTGTAGTAAATATTTTCTAAACTATGTTTTGGGATCCCAAATGTAAATTTTTATAATTAAATGTGAAAAACTACTTTCTCTAATGTCTTCCTTGTAATTAGGGCTTAATGACACGTTTTGAGTTAAAACCTCGATTAGCGAGTTGAAAGCACGATTTTAAACACACTTAGTAACGACTCTAAGGAGGTAGGGCGTTACACTCCCCCTCCTCCAATAATCCAAGAGTTAGAGTTATGCCCAGCCCAGTCCATAACCCCGACCTAATCGTAGTAGATTCCTCCCCTAGCTTGGAGGGTAGAGTTCTTGCTCTTTTTCTTGTCTTTACATTACTTTGACAAATTATTTCTTATATCTCAATCTTCTGCTCATTCTTTTTCAGGCAAAGAAATGGAACTGCCAGATGCCCCGGGTTTGAGGGGTGCCTTTAAGGCCGGCGGGGCTGGAGCTGGTCCTGTGGTGAAGAGGCCCAGACTAACAAAGAAACACACTCCCAAGACTGGGACTTCCACTGACTCTCCAACTAAAGAAAAATGTGCCAACTCCACCCGGGAGCAGTCACAAAAGACTCTTCCCCTAGCTCCGGTGACAACATTCATAGTTCTCTAGGCCCTGCCTCATTTTCCTTGTCATGTACCTTCCTTGGTTCCCTAAGTGATCCAAGGCAAGGCTCCCTCTGTTCAGATCCCGGCGAAGCCACTCGACCTGGCAAGGATCCCTGAAGCATTTCAGGGAACTATTTACGAGATGGCGAGCCATATGGTGGGCCATGCCTACAGAGCCAATGCCAAGGACCTGAAGGCTATGGAGGAGAGTTCTCCCAAGGACATCCTCGAGTCTGCTATGGGGATGAACCTCACCGTGAGTCCTTCTCATTCTTTTAACTTTTTTGTTTTCTTTGGTTCTTAGTTTTTTTTAAACTAACCTTGACTTGCCTTTTCCTTTTATAGCTTGTCCCGGCTCAATTCTGCGGAATTGCTCGGGTTAAAGCTAGAGATAAGGAGCTCTGAGATGCCCTAAGCGTCACTCAAGAGAGCGAGCAGTCCGCAAAAGATACCCCGGTTTCCTCCTAGGAGAGCGAGCGAGCTACAAAGGAAGGCGAGCAGATGGCGAAGAACTAGGTCGTGGAAGTGAGTCATCACCTGGACCAACTGCAGGTCGAGAATGAGGGGCTCAGAAAGAAACTTGATGAGGTCGGCGCTAAAGCCAAAGAGGAAGATGAGAGGGTGAGGACAAAGATCACGAAGTCATAAACTCAAATGGAGGAGATGCTTTACCATTACTGGGCTTTCAAACAGGACGGGAACTTCACCTTCATGCAACTAGGGCTATGGAAACCATATTATGCCAAGTTCAAGATTTGGTTCTCACGAGAACCCTCGGAGACCACCGAAGCTTCTGATGCTGCTGAAGGAGATGGCGAGGAGGTGACCTCTTTTAAGCGAGTCGACAGACCCCAGTGATGATATATTTTTATGCTTTTGTAATTAAGTCCATAGAGACCAAAAAAATTTCCTTCAGACTCAGGTCGAGGTTTTTTCTCCTTGAGATAACAATATATTTTTGAATACATATCTAACTTGTGATCTATTTGTGTTCCCCTTAGTCTATTGTTTTCTCATGTTTGTGAATCCTTAGATTCTTGTACATTTGAAATCTTAGGGGTTGTCTTTAGATCGGGATAGATTTTTGATGGCTCGACTAACTAATTTTAGTCGACATTTTTGTTGCATCCAAGATTTCACTCGCTTAATTGCATCATACCTGTTAAGAATCAAGCCTCAGACCTAGTCGTATCCATTGGTTTTAATAGGATTAGTAGCTTTGTACCTGTTAGGAATCAGACCTTGGACCTGGTTGTATCCAAGGGTTTTATCTTTAGAGATTTCTCAAACTTAGTTCGTGTCTGGAATTTTGAAAATCCGAGCTTTAAAAATCCGTTGAATAATCAATTTTTCCAAACTCTAAGTTACAATTTTCATCCGAACAAGCTGAACTCTTTTAAAAGGTCTCTTTGGTTATGTGCCCCCCAAGTAACTAGAACTTATAAATGTTTTAGGTTGCTTTTACAAAATGAGCTAGTGGTAACAAAATGATAAAATTGATTACTTAATAATCCAACTGTTATTAAACTGAAATGGCTATTATAAAAAAGCCTTACAAAAACGGTAATTCTGAAAACATTAAAGACAACAAAATCATTGATAATACTTTTTGAGGTGTAGGGCATTCCAGGTCCGCGGGGCTATTTCTCCACTTAGCCAGGCTAGCTTGAAAGTCCCTTCACACAAGATCTCAACGATCTGATATGGTCCTTCCCAGTTCGGCCCTAACACACCGTCCTTGGGATCTTTACTTGCTAAAAAGACCATTCAGAGAACCAGATCGCCTAATCCGAGTCTGCGTCCTTTCACCTTTGAATTGAATAACAAGTGATTTTCTATTGATAATAGGCGAGCTGTAATTATGATGCCTCTCGTTTTTCTTCAATTAGATCAAGGGATGCACTAAGTAGCTCGGGGTTATGATCCTGATCTAAGGTCTTTTGTCTGTGGGTCGTCACCAGCACCTCAATTGGGAGCATAGCATCGCTTCCAAAGGTTAGAGAAACAGGGTTATGTCCCGTGGAGGTTCGATGTGAGGTTTGGTAGGCCCAGAGAACCTGCGGGAACAGCTCGGGCCATAATCCCTTGGCTTCATCTAATCGTTTCTTCAAGCTCGCCTTAAGGGTCTTGTTTATGGCCTTGACATGCCCATTGGCCTATGGGTATGCTACCAACGAGACACTCTTGGTTATTGTTGGAAAACCATTCAGAGCACAGAGCGAAAACTTTTGCGTGGTGGGCCCATTGTTGTTTATGAACAACGTAACAACAACAATAATTTTTTTTCATTAATCATATAAATAATTTATATGACCAAGAAAACAATCCAAAACAATTCAGAAATATTATCATAAAATACTATTAATCATGCAACAAATATGTATATAAATATACAATATATTTATATAGAATATATAATCACAAAAAATTAAGAACATAAACTTTTACCTCTTGAAGCCTATCAAGTGTCATTGAGTCTTTTTGTATTTTTAACGATCTTCTTATCCAAAGCTTTGAGCACTCAAACAACGATCTTCTAGAGTGTTCTCTACACCTCAAGATGTGTGTGGGCACATAGAGAACATGAGTTTGTATTTTAGAAATCACAAGTATTTCTCAACACATGAGAACTTGGATTATGGTCTGTGTAACTCGCTAATCAAGTTATTTAGCCAAAATCGTGTAACTAAGTATGATTAGCGGTTTAGGGATTAAAAAGTTTGATTAAGATGTAACGTTTCATTAGAACGTTTAATATATATGTTGGGATCCCAAAATTATAATTTCAGAGTCTATTACAAGAAAATATTTACAACAGGCCGTTCTAAGCGGCAAAACAGGGTTTAACCCTAGTTCCTTCTCAACCTCGGCCGTGGTGGACGAGCAACTGCATATGTACACCTCATCACCTAAGCTCTACAACTCAAGGATGGTCCAGCTTTCTTTTGCCTTTACCTGCACCACATAGCACCCGTGAGCCGAAGCTCAGCAAGAAAACTTAATATGCTCATGAATACTTATAACATGTCATCGGATCATAAGGCACACGCCCTACTCCAACAGGCAACAGATGCACATAATGTTGAGTATAACACATCAACCAATGATCATAATAATCATTCAGGACTCTTAGCCCCAATAAATAGGTGACAGTCGTAATAGTCACAAAAGTGGGTACAGCCCCCCCTCTAGTCATGTGACGATAGGGTCACTCGGGCTTAATTGATAAGTGAACCTTTCATAAGTTTGAACAGGATAGGTGTATGGTGAATAGTCACCAACATAACCTTCCTCATGACCTTAGAGTCATAACCTTGGAACAGCGTTCCCTAGCCATGTGACAAACAGTCACCGGGCCATATGCCCTGGCTCTGAATAACCAGTCTCAGACTAGCCAAGCGCTTATAAGTTCATCGACCTTAGGTCGGTCCAGCATTAATACCCCATATGAGTCATTCTTGCTGATATCGATTAGATCTAATCTTCATTTGGCTCGGCGTTCATAACGCTATGCCATTTCTGACTCTTAGTTCAGTAAAACACGACCGGTGTTCAACCCATTGTGAACTTGACTAGTAAATCACAGCTTCACAGATGGATCTAAAACCGTTGCCGATTCTGACTAATAAGTCATTGCCACACACAAGTAAGCCATGCCACCAAACATGTATCACATATCCAATATCCATAACAAGGTATTCAACATGCTTACCTAACAAGTACTAGTACAATTAGGACTATGCACGAACACAGAGGCTCAAGCTCTGAACAACATTATACTCACTGTGTAAAGCATGTCCTATTCACATGTTTCTTGTGCATCATATGCATTATATTCAACAAGCCAACATGCACCAATAATAGCCATGCATGTCACATATACACAGGGTGCAGTTTTCTTACCTCAGATTCGAGCTAGAACCAATATAAGAACAACCCTTGAGAACGATCAACCTTTAAGCCCCTTAGCGGTCACCGAGTCATAACCAAATATAAAACCTCATCAAAATGAGTAATTAAATACTTCCAAACCCAACCCAAGCCTCCGGAACATCGAATCCCACTCAACTAAGTAGTAGGATCGATCCTAGGCCCTTAGAGTTAAGTTTCCATCACAAAACACACTTTTGGGAAATTTTTTCCTTAAGGGTCGTGACCCTACATGGACCATGCCGCGGCCCGCCCCCCTGGCAGAGCCTCCTCCACCTTCTTTAAGCTAGGGCCCCGGCGCCCAAGAATAGGGCCGCGGCCCAACTTCGCACCAGCCACTTTTTTTTCGTTTTTCCACTTTTAAAACCTTCCAAAAACCCATCCAAACATCTTCAAATCATCAAATCAAAGTTCCCAAACTTCCCAATGGTCCAAAACCACCAAAACCTGAAGCTCAAACCAACCAAAAACTCAAAAATTCACAAAGTCCAATTCTAAGCTTAAAAGCTTTAGAAACTCAAAACTTCAAACTTAGATTACCTTTGATTGGATTGTTTTCCGTCAAATCCTTCGGTTAAGAAGCTTCTAATCTTTCCTAGGATCGATATGCCTCGACCTTCGCTTGATTCCGACTCCTAGAACTCAAGATTCCTTCGAGAAAGTTTCGAACGGTAAAATAGGCTATCGGGAAGGGAGAGAGAGATTTTCTAACGTACGTTTTTATCTGACAAGCTACTTCAAGCTTAAGTAACCTCAAATAAAACCTAAGGCTCGGGGTCCCGAAAACACCCCCGGGGACATTATAGTCAAAACTTCAAGAATTCCATCCTGATCTCAAATACTCCCAATTTATCATCAAATAAACATTTCTATTACCCCAAACTTGACTCTGTTATGACAAAACCGCTAACTCATAATCTATGATCGTCTCATGTCAAATAGCTCGAATATATCTCCATAATAATAAGATCTCATTCACAACTTACAATATGCAACCAATTTACAAATATGCCCTCAACATGCCAAATTACCAAAATGCCCTTATCATTATAAATACCCCCATATGCATGCATTTATCATCATATAATAATATAATTCACATTAACACGCATATGATCATTTAATATTATAATAAATCAATTATGGCCCTCCCGGCCTCCTAATCAAGGTCCTAACCCTTATTAGGAAATTCAGGGCATTACAGTATGAGAATGGCTAGAATAAAGAAGAAGAAAGAGAGAGTTTTTGTCTACCAAAAAACTCTGAGAACTATTGTGAATTGTGAATTGTGTTGTGTCTGATGTATATTTTGTGTATTGTGTATTTTTTCTCTTCTTCTTCTCTATCATATATATATAGAGATTTATATTACCTTATTATTCCTAATAATAATAGTAATATAATACAATATAATAATGATGATAGGATTTGATTTAGGTAAATATCTAACTTACCGAATTTAAAAAACTATTTTCAAATTATTAAATAATTAAAAACTACACTGATACAATATCAGTACCAGTGGTACATGCATGACATAGTCCTTGGACTGTGTCAGGTGTGTACTACTATTCCCTTTTCAGGGATTTTGTATTCTTTTTATTTAATTATTTAATTAAAATCAATCTCCCACAAAATAATGTGTTTATCTTTTTAAGGAAAAGATGACAACCATATTTCAAAATTTAAATTATAAATTATAAATTCACAATTCAAAATTCAAAATGATGATCATCATTATCATCATATTTTAAAATTAAATACATCAAAAACTATTTTTCACTTACCAATTTTATTTTCTCCCACTCAAATAAAATAATTAATTTCAAAAATTTATTTATTTATTTATATATATGAAGTTTGAAAATTTATATATTTATATTAATAAATATATTTTCGAAATTAATAAATAATTCTAAATTAATTATTCAACCTCAATTATCATATAAATGCATATTTGACCCGAAGAATAAAATTCTTCTCAAATTCCTAAATTACAGTTATACCCTCGTATCTACTCTTACCTTGATATGGTGTTGATAGAGCCACCCTGGGGACCTATGAACCTATAATATCAAGCTCCAATAAATATTACATTATTAATCAAAGCTCTTTGATTAAATAATAATATTTTTTAATCTCATGATTACTCCATTAAAAATATGAGATTGAACTCTTGATAATTATAGACATATATTTACTGAGCACTTTATAAAGAATAAAGTGTCCATTGATATAATCATTACATACATCGTTAATCCTCTATTAATGGTTCATAATTAAAAGGGAATAAAGTTACCGTTTTACTCTTTTAGCTATATCTTGTTCCTAGAGTACCATTGACTTTACTAGTGAAGGTTGTGTCACAACAAGTTTGCGACGTGAGCGCTCATAACCTTTTCAGTTCCAAAAGTCAACCCAATATGGAACCATTATTCAATCTATAAGAAGGTATAGATTCCATATCTGTTAAACTACGTCCCCAGCCATATGCATCATTGAGTCCCCAAAACAATTGTTCTTAGCCTGATCATTTTGACAAACCTTAACGCATGAATCAAATGATCAGATGACATATATACGAGTTCATAGTAACCTCAGGATTAAGATCATCGTGTATATGATCATCGTTTGATGTGTTTGATTAATACTATGAAAGAGTGTTTAAATAAGTATTAACAAATCACATCTAGTCCAGTTCTACATACTCTCAACATGCAAAGTACCTCAACTAAAGTGTCTTACTACACTAGTAACCCGGATCTAGGTCACATGTATTCATAATACTACTGGACCGTACTAGCAGTAATTAATCTAAAGATTCCATAACTTTACTTTACTGCGAACTATTTAAGTTTATTATCTTAATCTCGATCCGCCTATACCAATATGAGATTAAGACCACATAGATAAACTTTGAAATTTTTTGACATTCACTTGACATTATCATATAATATCAGACTTAGTCTATAACACCCTGGATAGCCAAGACTGTTACACTATATATTTATAAAGGTGCAGGACTTGCTAATCAAGCCATTAAGTTGAAAACATGTCATTAACGCCGCTCATGAACTAGGGTTTAAGAAGGTTTTGGTCATAAAAGACACATTTCATAAAATTAAACATTTTTGTACAAGGGATCCCAAAAGAAACAACGTTTGAAAGTCAGTTTACAAAATTCCAAGGTATAAACCACAGTTGGCCACTCTAAGGGAAAAATAGCTCCTGTCCCTTCCTCAACCATGGCGGCTGAGCAGCTAGTCATGTACATTCTGCCTTCAGAGCTCTCCGATCAGGGCTGGTCAAGCTTACCCTTGCCTTTACCTGCACCACGTAGCACCCGTGATCCAAGGCCCAGCAAGAAAACATAACATCATAGCACAAGCACTGATAATAATCATATAACTCTTAAAGTATGTTTATACACTTAGCAATCCCTAAAAATCACATAATTCATAGACATACTCATGATTCCATAAGCTAATACTTAGCCACTTAGCAAATCATATACAACAATTAATAATGATAATCATATCACACAATAATTAGGGTCGATGCCCTTAGGTCGCACCCTCTGTTTACCCCACTGACTCCGGTCCGCTTAAACCGAGCTCAGTGAATATTAAGCTGTTCTCAACTACTAGTGGCTGAGTCGCGCCCTGTGAGCCAATGTAAACCCCAACACTCTTAGGCCGTTGTTTTAATATTCTCATGGCATAATACCAACTTTCATAACACATACAAGAATAGGGAACCCTTAGTCCCATTATTAACTCACAACCGAGTGCAGTTTTCTTACCTTTGATTTCCAAATGCTTAGATAACAAGAGATGCCCCCTGAGCATGATCCGTTTCCCGAGCCCTAGCTCTTTCCTAGTCACAACCAAGATAAGGAATTCCATTAACGATTGTAAAAAGGTTTCCGATTAAAGTTCTAGCTTCTAGGACATCGAATTCCACCAAAGACGGTAGTAGAATCGATCTTGAGCATCCTAGCCTAGGTTCCTGCACTTAAAACCTCCAAAAGGCTAAAATTGCCCTTAAGGGCTGCGACCCTTGAGACCCATGCCGCGGCCCTCCCCCTGAAACAGAGGCTAGGCCTCCCTGAACATAGACATGTGCCATGGCCCTGCCCCTGTGGCGCCGCGGCGCTCCCTTACGTCAGAGCCTTCCTGGTTCTTCCTTGCTCTGTAGGGCCGCGACACTCTAGAACAGAGCAGCGACCCAGCCCCTCGAACCCAGAAAAAACCTCCATTTTTAACACTCAAACCTCACTCAAAACCATCCAAAATCATCCCAATTCCATAACTCAATTATCACAAAACTTCTAACACGTTTCCAACAACATAATCCAACAAAAACTTAGCCTAGAAACTCATCAAAATCCCACTCAAATCTCTGAAACCCAAAAGCTTAAAAACATCAAAACTAGTCAAGAAAACACCAAGATTCAGACATTAGATCATAAATTTGAGCTTACCTTCACTAAAGAACCAATTCTCTAAGAAATTTATGAGCTGACCCCCAAGTTCCCAGCTCCAATTCAGTCTTCAATTTCAAAACCCAAAATCCTCTTAGAACTTAATAAAAACCACAGAATTTAAATAACCAAGAGTGTGATTCAAGTCTTACCTCAATCCTGGTTGAACTCCTTAGCTAAATACTAAGTTAATCTTCAAAAACTTCAGCTCAAATCACTGAGTTCCCAGCCAAATTTCCTTAGTTTTCAGTAGTTTCCCTTGAGAGAAAAAGAGAGGAAAGGAAAGTGACAAGCTAAAAGAGGGAGAGGGTCGGTTTGGGTATCTTCCAGTGTTTTCTAAGTTTTAACTTAGTCTATCTTTAGTTGATTAAGTCGATCCTGAGGCTCGGGGTACCAAAACGTCCCCGAGGGAAAAAATGGTAAAATTCCCTAGTATTCCCACCTAGGCTTCCTATCCTCAAATATATCTCCAAATATTTATTTTCATAACCCGATAACCTAGATAACCATCTAATGCCCGAAATACCCCTTGCTCGACCTAAGCCAAGTATTGGGTCCCATTATGACTTTCCCACTAACTATCTTCCTAGATCGCCTCAAGTTGCATACTGCTATCATATCCACATAATAATGTGGTCTCCATAATTTATCACATTTATACCCTCAACGGGGAAAAATTACAAATATGCCCTAATATTCTACATAGGGCCTACATGCATACTAATTCTCATAATCATGCATTAAATCATTTAAATCATACATAAACCAATTATGCCCTCCTGGCACGCTAATCAAGGCCCTTAAGCCTTATTAGAAATTTCAGGTCGTTACACAGTCTATATATATAATAATTCAATTCAATTATTTATTTCATTTAAAACATTTGTCAACTACAATTGCTTTAAGGGTACTATTCCCAGCAGTTATGTCATATTTTTCACAAAATTTTGTGAAGAGATCACTATCGAATTGAGTTCGGTTGTCAGACACAATATTTTTCTGGAGCCTAAATCGACATATTATATTTTTACAACAAAATCCAAGACTCTCTTCGAGGTGATGGTTGCCAAAGGTTCAACCTCTACCCACTACGTGAAGTAATTGATGGCGACAACATCATAATGAACTCCTTTTCCTATCGGAAAAAAACCAATTAAGTCAATTCCCCATACTACAAACGGCCAAGGGGATGAGATCATAGTTAGCTCGACGGGAGCAGCTCGGGCAACTATGGAGAAGCGTTGACATTTGTCACACTTCTACACATATGAGATCGAGTCCTTTGTCAGCGTGGGAAAAAAATAGCCCTGTCTTAGTACCTTTAGAGTTAGGTTTTGCAACCCCTGCATGGTCTTTCCAAAAGCTTTCGTGTATTTCTTGCAAAATAGTCTGCGTTTTCTATAGCGTCCCAAATTCGCTAACAGGGCTTAGGGCCTTGATTAGCGCATTAGGAGGGCAATAATTGATTTAATTATTTAATATATAAATTAAATGATTATGTGATTATAAATGCATGTTTAGGTAAATTATATATGCATGTGGGCCCCATTTGGTTATTAGGGGCATATTTGTAATTTTAGACCGTTGAGGGTATAAATGCAGTATATTTGTATGTTGTGATTGATACCACGCGTGTTTGGTGATATATTTATGATGTGAGATCCGAGACTGTCCTAGGGAGCATAATAGCTAAATAGTCACAACGGGGTCGAATACCCAGCTCTGGAGGAGCCTAGGGGTATTTTGGGAATGTATATCACGTGATTGGGATTACTGGGTAATGGGTAGAGATTTAATGTTGTTTAAGTGTGTTGGGGATTAAATGGGGAATTATGGGAACACTCAAGGATTTAGCATAATGTGGCAAATGGCGGGATTTCCCTTGATGGCACTAAAGGATTAGATTAGACTTGGGGGTATTTTGGACTTTTAGCTAGGGGATAAACTTAGACTAATCTCAAATTCTAGAACCTAGTTAGAAAGAAAACAGAAAATAGAAACACCAAAATCTCAGCTCATGCTCTCTCTCTTTCTCTTGGGACTTAGCTAATTTTTGAAGAATGGGGTGGTGAAACTCATAATTTAAAGCTGGGAACTTGGGGAAGACAAGCTGAGGGTGTTGGAAAGTGAGTCTAAGCTCGGAATCTTCACTGAGGTAAGGTTACTTTCATGTTTTGCTGGTAAATTCTGCTGAGAATGAAGCTTAGTTAAGTTATAGACTTAAGTTGAATTTGGTCTGAATTGGGGTGATTTAGCTAGCTTTCTAAAGTGCTACCACTGCCTAAAGTGTAGTAGAGTGATTGAGGGACACAACTCTGGTTTTGGGGATTTTTTAGATTGAATTTCAGGGAGGTTAGCTTGTAAAATACATGTGTAATTCTGGGTTTAGGGGCTCGTGCCGCGGCCCTGTTCATCAGGTGCCGCAACCTCTTTGAACATTGAGGCCTAGGGGCCTTGGAAATTTGCCCAGGCACTGCTGTGCAAGGTATAGCGCACTGCGACTTGTGTCCATTAGCAGAGAGGGCATTCCCTCTAACTTGTAGCAGGCGACAGCTCAAAATAGGAAAAAGGGGAAAATGAAGGTTTTAAGCTCGGGAACCCAAATGTTAAGGCTCGGGAAGGATTATACTACAAAGTTTAGTGAAATTCGAGGTCCCAGAGGCTAGATTAATATTTTGAAGTTCTTATTTGGTTTAGGGCTTGATGGATGGTTATTATGAATGCATTGTGACTAGATTTATGTCAAAGCTCAGGTTAGAGGACTGTGCTCGGGATCGTGGTAATCAATCAGCTTGGGACACAGGTAAGAGAACTATTTGTACCTGTAGAGATATGTGGTGTATTGTGTTGTATGTATTGTTTATAGTGGTTATGTCATACATGTGGTTGTGACTGAGCGGAAAGAACCGGGAGCGGCAAGAGCCAAAAGAGGCAAAGGGCCGGGATCGGTGTTAAGCATGCTGAATGTACGCCGCTAGGGCGAGACCTTCTAAGGGTGCTATTCACACCCGTTCGGTTAAGACTACAGACCTGGTGCCTGAAATCGCACCCCGAGCGGAGGAGCCGCTGCTGTGCTACTATACTATTATATTGATTATGTTGCTATGATGTTGTGTTGTTGTGCTTACGTGTTGTTATACTGCTATGATGTTATGATATTGTGTTTATGTGTTGTTATACTGCTATGATGTGATGTTGTTGTGCTGTTATGCCATCGTGTATCCTAATAACAGTTTGTAGATTGTTTATTGCCTTTGATTAAGTATTTATTTGTTGAGATAAAATATCGTATGTTGTGCTTTGAGGTGCTCTTGCTGGGCCTTGACTCACGAGTGCTTTTTGGTGTAGGTAAGGGCAAGGAAATGGTCGATCAACCATGAGTTGGAGAGCATGGAGCGGTGCATACATGTTCGGCCTACCTGTCTACCATGGCCAGGGTTATTCTGAAGAATATGTTGTAAAAGTTAGTTTTGTCGCCTAGGTCAATAGTGTTTCCCCTTATGAGTTGTAAATATGTTTCTAAACAGTATTTTGGGATCCCAATGTAATACTTTTATAATTTAAATGAATGTCCAACCCATTTTATACCAAAATCTTATTTAATTGAGCCTTAGTTTTAATTAACCACACTTTTTGGTCAAATACCTCGATTAGCGATCTAATGACACATTTTTAAATTCACATGGTAGCGACTATAAGGTAGTAGGGCGTTAGAACTTGGTATCAGAGCATGCCAAGGTTTATGGTTCCTAAAGATGGACCGAACATGTACGCTTGTTGCCAGAGACAAGCTCGACTCAGGGTCAGTTGGTATTGAGGAAAATATTTGCTTAGTTGTTTATTTGAATTACCTTATGTGTTTGTGATATAGGGAGCATGAGCAATATATATTTGTGTTTGGTATGCCTATTGCATGTGATTGTTGTGTTATCTGGCCCTGCTCGGGGAATGGTTCCAGATGGGATTACCAGATCTGATTAATTGAGTCATTGAGTGCAGACAGACTTAGAGGTTATGTATCCGAGGAAGTCAAGTGAAGCAGTCATTATTAATGCCTGGATTGCGAATAGTAGTCATGGCCAGAACCCTCCATCTGTTCCATGGGATTGGCAGCAGGTGTTTGCTGGCATGCAAACTAGACTGCAAAAGTAGGAGGAGGAGATTAGGTGGTTGAGATAGTGGGTTCCATCAGGGAACGTCACTCTGGATGCTTCTACTACATTGGAATCAGTTTTGGTTCAGCCTGAGGGTAGAAACAGGTGGGAATTGTTGTATGAAAGATTCCAGAGGCATTATCCTCTAGTTTTCGAAGGAGGCTTAGATCCGTTCAGAGCTGAATAATGGATGGGCATGGTTAGCTTCATCCTCGATTATATAGGAGCAGAAGGCAATGATAGAGTGGCTTGTGCCACGTACATGCTACAGGAGGATGCCCGAACATGGTGGGAAGTGGTATCCTAGACTCAGAATGTTGTTATGATGGGTTGGGAAGAGTTAAGATGATTATTCAACAATAGGTACTATTGTGACGCAGCTCGAATTGCGAAGACCAATTAGTTCATGAATTTGGCTCAAGGCAGTAAAACGGTGACAGATTATGTCAACGAATTTGATGGGTTAGCCAAGTTCGCATTTGACTTCGTACCGATGGATGCATCTCGGAAGGAATGATTCATTCGAGGGATGAACTCTGGGGTGGCCCATGGGGTTAGGGTCACTCCAATTCACGAGATTTCTACCTACGCTCAGGCGGTAGGGAAGGCCCTTGCTATAGAGGACGTAGGATGTGAGATATTGGGCAAGGGTGCCATGGGACAGGAAATTCGGGTAGCAATACCCCTATTTGTGGGAGCAGATAGGGGAGGAGGCCCCAGTAGTCAGAAAAAAAAAACCCTGATAGTTCTACCACTTTTGGCTCTGATAGGAGGGGTCATAATATTCATGGCAGCTGCCAGGGTAGCAACGAGGTCTGGCAGTGTGCGTGCGGTGCAGGAGACGTCATCTGGGAAAATGCCAAGCGAATGCATGTTTTCTATGTGGAATAGTTGGGCACATAATGAAGCATTGTCCATAATCGAAGACAGATGAATCAAGAAGTATAGATAGCTCGACCTCGCCTCGAGAGTCCGCCTCGAGGTAGCCAGAGCCCGAAGCTGGTCCCTTGAAAATGATAGGTTGGCCTTCTAGTTCTTGATCTTGTTCTTTATATTATATTGACTGAGTTTGGTGCTACGTACCTCTTAGTAGAGATATAGACATGGGATACCTACCATATGAATAGTATGCTGTGGGGCTTGAGATTTTGCGTTTGATAGGAAAGTTGGTAATTTCCAGGGAATGGAACAGAGTATTGTAGGTAGAGAATTTGTGGTAAGAATTGGTTGGGATTGTTATATGATGGCATCGGTATAGTCCCAAGTATGGATTAGTTTTCCAATAAGGGACAGCCATGGACTGTGAGAGAGAGTGGTGACTTTCGAGTGTAAGAGCAGAGGACTCGAATGCGATTGTGGGATGTCTAGTTATGGTGGTAGGTACCACTAGGGTTATGTTAGGTAGACCGGAGGGAAACTAGATTGGTTTGTGGGATTTCAGATGGGTGTATAAGGATTTTTCAAGATTGTTGTCGTAATTAGGAAATGGAGTGTACTACGGGAATAAGGCAAGAATATAACTAGCAACAGAAACACCATGAAGAATGATGCTAGTTGAGCATCCGGAATTAAAGGTTCAGTCAAAGGAGTTATTTGACTTAAAGTGACTCGACAGAGCATTTTACCATGGGACATATCACGCTGTGGGTTAAGGGAGAGATTGAACCTGTGAGAGCACATTCGATATATGAAAGCCAAATAAGGTAATTGTTAAGAACGGATATCCACTACTAAGAATGGAGGATTTATATGGGTAAGTTATAACTAGCTTGATCAAGAATGATTTGGACTACTTCCAATTAAGAACAGAATATAAGCAATACCTGAAGTGATACTACTGAGGCTGAGGAAGCGAGGATTACAGGTAAGATTCCAGAAGGAATAAGTTCCGACTTCTCCAGATGATATTCCAGGTCACCTAATGGGAAGTGATGGGATTTCATATGAATCAACTAAGATTGAGACCACAAGGCAACTGTTAATGGAATGCCTTAGGGAATTAGAAACACGGTGAGACTGGTGAGACACCTCAACTTCTGTCTGAAGCATCTTCAAGGATTGTTATACCCTTGATTAAAGTAATACAAAAATCTAAAGTTTGTATGAATTGATAGTTGTGTGTCGGATTCTCGGAGACTGGAATAAAGGGATGATTCGCATGCCATGGTACTAAGATATGCACGGAATGGACTCGTACAGAAGGACTGTGCAGTGGACCCTGTCCTTGCTTAGAACACAGGATATTAGTGCGGTACATCAAGGATTAGGGTGCGCTCGTATATATACTAGAAGAGTGATCAGTTGTTCCTCGCAATGGTTCAAGGGATAACGACTTAGATGTTCTACATGGGATGTCGAGTTGACAGTAGTACCGGTTAGCCAGGTTAGGATAGGGTAATGACTGAGATTGGCCCGGAACCTGCGATTGAAGAGTAACATATATACCTCTATGAATAAACAATGAAACACCAGAAGAAAATCTTGTAGGAATGGTTAAGAATTCTACCGCTTTAGCACAAATGGGTTAAGATATGCGAATCAGATGAGTAATCCGATGGGTGCTGACATTGAGGGAAAGATATGGGACGAGCCTTAGGTTACCTCTCTACGATTATTGTATCTAGAAAGTTGAATACTGGGAGGCACACGACTTAATCTTTTGGTAAGTGAGAAATGATAGTCAGGAGCCAAGAGGACTATTATGACTCTAGGCTATCCTAAGGTTAGTATGAAGGAATATAGTTACGGACCCTAAAGGTGGATCACCTCAGGCTGCAGAGGAGGTGAATGGATGTGAAAAGTTGTGACTTGACCTACTGGGTTAATACACTATGGTTGGCATGAGTGAGTTATCAAAAGAGGGAGTGTGTACGAAAGGAGACCGTACATCCGCACTGGACACCAAAGTTGACAATGTTAAATTGAGACCCTTAGGTTCCCAGGTTCGGGTAGAGGGTGATGAGTATAAGGTTGGAATTTGGAATTAACGGTTAATGTTAGACATGGATAACCTGAAAGAGTAACTCATGCTTTGATTGTTTTACTTCGAATATGTGAGTTTTGGGACCTTGAGGTAAATACAGTCCCTGGAATGGATTGTCCCAATGATGAAGGCCGATAGATGGCTGGAGTGGCTCTGTGTAAGATATTATGAGATAGGAAACAAGAAATACATATTCTGCGAAAAAAAGAAGAATGAAACCAGGAATAGGAAGTATTCTAGTTCATAGTGGGTTTAAAGGAAAAGTTCACAAACTTGAGTATGGGAACGTAGGATTCCAGGATTGGAGATTTTGTGCCTCTTCAAATATTGTGGACTAAGAAGGGTAAAGAAGTTTGGGAAAGAAAGAAAGAAAGAAAGAATTTTGACTAGTTCTGAAAGATCCTAACAAGGACTAGGTCGGGGGCCTATAGTTTAGCCTTACCCTAGCATGGGTAGAGGCTCATGAGATATTACTGGTGCCAATATTAGAGGAAAATGTGAGTACTACCCCTGATCAAGCGAAGAGGTCCTGGAAGTTCAGGGGAGCTTATTGTATAAGGGAAAGCTAGTGAAACTCTGGATACAAGAGAGAAATGCATGCAGATTTAGTCCATCCTTCTTGTGAAAGTGTTGCAAGTAGTGGCAAAGTAAAGAACCTGATTCTAGGGTTATAGAATTGGTATCTTGAGGTGTTCGAATAAATTTCGAGGAAAAAATTTGTAACGTCCTACTTCCTTAGAGCCGTTACTAAGTGACTTTAAAACGTGCATATAACTCGCTAATCGAGGTTTTAGGTTAAAAGTGTAATTAAATCATAAACAGAGTTATAAACTTTGAAAGTAATTCCATTTACTAAAAATCATAAGGTGTTTGACATTTGGGATCCCAAAATATCGTTTAGAAATATTTACATTTGGGATCCCAAATGTCGCGGCTCGACCATTTGAACCCAGAAAAATCTTCCATTTTCTCTTCTAAAACCCAGCCAATCATCCATAAAAATCAACCTAACAATCCAAACATTAATCACAGAAATCTTAAAACAATTTCAGCAACAAAACCAAACCAGAACTTAAGCCAAAGACCTCATCAAACCCAAAATCAATCCTTCACCCCAACTACATGCATATTCTAAAAACCAGCAGAAACTTCAAGCTAAATCCTTGTAATTTAAAGCCTCAAGCTTCTAGCTCCAAATATTTCCCAGCTTCACTACTTAGTCCTTAGCTTGATTTCACCGAGAATTCTCCCAAGCTTCAAATGGAGAGAAAGAAGAGAGGACAACTTCAAGAGAGAGGGAAAGAAAGAGTCGGTCTCTGAATTTTCTAAAGACTTCCTAGGTTTTGTTTTATTTAACTTAAGCTTAAAGGTTACCTCAAGGCTCGGGGTACCAAAACGTCCCCAAGGGAAAAATGGTAAATTTCCCCAATATTCCCTCCTAGACATTCTAACCTCAAATATATCTCCAAATATTTATTTCCATAACCCGATAACCCCATAATACATCTAATACCCAAATTACCCCTCGACTCGCCCTGAGTCAGATTCTCAACCCCGTTGCGACTTTCTGGCTAACTGCTCTCTAGGATCGTCTCAGATAGTGCTACACAGATATATCGCAAACATATCACCAATATCCAAACGGGGCCCACATGCATATTTAATTCAACTAAACATGCATCCCTAGAACATATTCACACAAATTCACATATTATATTCATAATTCACTTATTGCCCTCCAGACACGCTAATCAAGGCCCTAAGCCTTATTAGCAAATTTGGGTTGTTACAACTATCCCTTCCTTACAGAAACTTCGTCCTCGAAATTACCTGAACAACTTGGGATACCGCTCCCTCATCATTGATTCAAGTTCCCACGTCGCCTCCTCAACCTTGCTGTTCCTCCACATCACTTTTACCAAGGCGATGGTCTTGCTCCGCAAGACTTTATCCTTCCGGTCAAGAACCTGAACTGGCTTCTCCTCATAGGAAAAATCCTGATCTAGCTCCAAATTCTCATAACTCAGAACGTGCATCGAATCTGACACATACTTCCGGAGCATGGACACATGGAAAACATCATGAACCCCTGACAAAGCTGGAGGAATCGCTAGTCTGTAAGCTACCTCTCCAACCCGTTCCAGAATCTCAAGGGGCCAAAAAACCTAGGGCTCAGCTTGCCCCAAACACCAAACCGTTTCACTCCCCTCAAAGGTGAAACCCTAAGAAACACATGATCACCAACCTGAAATTCCACGCTCCTGCGTTTCAGGTCTGAATAACTCTTCTGACGACTCTGGGAGGTGAGCATTCGCGCTCTAATCTTCTCTATTGCCTCATTGGTCCTCTGAAGCATCTCTAGACCCAGATATCTCCTATCGCCTATCTCATCCCAATGGATTGGTGATCTACACTTCCTTCCATAAAGCATCTCATACAGAGCCACTCCGATGGTCGCCTGATAACTGTTGTTATACAAGAACTCGATCAAAGGGAGATACCTACTCCACGATCCCCCAAAATCCAGCACACAGGCTCGCAACATGTCCTCCAATATCTGATTCGTCCTCTAAGACTGTCCATCTGTTTGAGGATGATAAGCGGTACTAAACCATAACTGCGTGCCCATAGCCTTCTGCAGACTCTCCCAAAACTTGGAAGTGAAGGTGGGGTCCCTGCTGGATACAACCGACCTCGGAGCCCCCATGAAGTCGAACAATCTCCTTCACATATAACTCAGCATACTGCTCCACGGTATAAGTCGTCCTAACAGGCAAAAAGTGGGCGGACTTAGTATACCTATCCATAATCACCCACACCGAGTCATGCTGTCCCACGGTCCTCGGCAAACCAACCACAAAGTCCATGGTGATATCTTCCCACTTCCATTTTGGAATCCCCAGAGGCTGTAGCAACCCCATTGGCCTCTGATGCTCAGCCTTGACCTGCTGAAAAGTTAAGCACTTGGCCACATAATCCACCACATCCCTCTTCATGCCCGACCACCAATACAAAACTCTCAAATCCTGGTACATCTTCGTTGTACCCGGGTGCAGAGAATAGGGAGTGGTATGCGATTCATCTAAGATCTCTCGCCGGATTTCAGAATCCATCAGAACGCAAATCCGACCCTTGTACTTCAGTAACCCCATCTCTGAAATAGAAAAGTCCTTAGTCGCTCTGACTAAGACATTCTCTCTGTGTCCTCTCAATTGGGAATCTTTCCCCTGCGCCTCCTTAATCCTCTCAAGAAGTGTAGACTGAAGAGTGATGTTGGCTAGCTAACCAACCACTAACTCTATACCTGCTCTAGTCATCTCCTCAGCTAGCTTATCAGATATCTGTCTCGAACTAAACAACTGTCCTGGGCCTTTCCGACTCAATGCATCAGCCACTACATTAGCCTTCCCAGGATGGTATAGGATATCACAATCATAATCCTTAACCAATTCTAGCCACTGCCTCTGGTGTATATTCAGGTCCTCCTGAGTAAAGAAATACTTCAGGCTCTTATGGTTCGTGTATATCTCTTACTTCTCACCATAGAGATAATGTCTCCAAATCTTAAGTGCGAACACCACCGCTGCCAACTCCAAATCATGTGTGGGATATCTCTACTCATACTCCTTTAACTGTCTTGATGCATAGGCTATCACCTTACCAGCTTGCATCAGCACATACCCCAAACCCTATCTGGATGCATCGTAATAAACCACAAACTTTTCATTATTTGTCGGCAAAATTAACACTGGCACAGTGACCAGTTGCTGCTTCAACTCCTTGAAACTGTTCTCACATCTGTCCGTCCAGACATACCTTGTCTTCTTCTTTGTCAGTTCTGTCAATGGCTTAGCTATTCTGGAGAACCCCTCAACGAACCGCCGATAATACCCTAGCTATTCTGGAGAACCCCTCAACGAACCGCCGATAATACCCCGCTAAACCCAAAAAACTTCTCACTTTAGGAACATTGCTCGGTCTAGGCCAATCTCTGACCGCCTCAATCTTACTTGGGTCAACCAGAATTCCCTCCTTACTGACAATATGGCCCAGAAATGTAACCTGTGGTAACCAGAACTCACACTTACTGAACTTAGCATATAACTTATGCTCCCTCAATCACTGTAAAACCAACCGTAGATGTTGCTCATGCTTTGTCTCTGAATGGGAGTACACCAAGATGTCATCGATGAACACTATCACAAACTTATCCAAATAATCGTTGAAAACCCTATTCATCATATCCATAAAAGCTGCTGGGGCATTGGTTAATCCAAAGGACATAGCCAGGAATTCATAATGTCCATACCTCGTTCGGAAAGCGGTCTTTGGTATGTCTTCCTCTTTAATCCTTAACTGATGGTAACTTGATCGGAGGTCTATCTTAGAAAACACTGTTCTTCCCTGTAACTGATCAAATAAATCGTCGATCCTAGTCAGTGGATACTTGTTCTTAATGGTTAACTTATTTAGCTCCCTATAATCAATACACATCCTAAGAGATCCATCTTTCTTCTTTACAAATAACACTGGAGCACCCCATGGCGAGAAACTAGGTCTGATGAACCCCAAATCAAGTAATTCTTGCAACTGAATCTTCAACTGAATCAAGTATTTTGGAAATGTATATTACGTGATTGGGATTATCGGGTAATAGGTATAGATTTAATGTTGTTTAAGTGTGTTCGTGATTAAATGGGGAATTATAGGAACACTCGAGGATTTAGCGGGATGTGGCAAATGACGGGATTGCCCTTGATGACACTAAAGGATTATATTAGACTTGGGGGTATTTTGGACTTTTAGCTAGGGGATCAACTTAAACTTATCTCAGATTCTAGAACCTAGTTAGAAGGAAAACAGAAGAAAGAAACACTAAAATCTCAGCCCATGCTCTCTCTCTCGACTCTCTCTCTTTCTCGTGGGGACTTAGCCAATTTTTGAAGATTGGGGCGGTGAAACTCAGAATTTAAAGCTGGGAACTTGGGGAAGACAAGCTAAGGGTGTTGGAAAGTGAGTCTAAGCTCGGAATCTTCATTGCGGTAAGGTTACTTTCATGTTTTGATGGTAAATTCTGTTGAGTATGAAGCTTAGTTAAGTTCTAGACTTAAGTTGAATTTGGTATGAATTGGGGTGATTTAGCTAGCTTTTTAAGTGCTCGCACTACCTAAAGTGTAGTAGAGTGTTTGAGGGACTCAACTCTAGATTTGGGGTATTTTTAGATTGAATTTTAGGGAGGTTAGTGATATGTAAAATATGCACACAAGTGTACGTAGTTGTGTCAAGTAATAAATTTTGGAAGAAAAGATATCTTCCCACAAAGACTATTAACCAATTACCAATAATCGTTCTTTACTTTCTATTTGGGAAGTAAAATTAAGATGAACATCTAACTATAAACACAATTTCAACAACTAAAACAAAACAATTAATCTAAGGATAAAAAATAGTAAAAAGACCTAGGGTATTAATTTCATCAACTTTTCATTCTATTAATTTTATTAATCAGTTCTAAATTTCTTTCTTCCTATTCTAATAGCAGGTTAATATAAATCGATTCCTATTCTTTTTCAAGATATAAGATCTCAACCTATATGCATGTTTTCTACATCTCTATGATAAAATTAAACATATAGCAGACATTAAACTTAGAAACTTAATTATTACACAAGCCATACATGTACTTTCATCCAATATGTAACCTATGTCTATATAATGATAGCATATTCAATTCTCATCTTTCAAATTTTGAATCAAAATCACAAATCAAGCAAATATTGAGCAGATGTTTACTAGCATTAAGCAAACTTTATATAGATTAGAATAAAGAAGAAGAATTAATAGAACATCATAATAACATTAAATAGAAATCCAAGCGACTACATTAACCCCTAGATGGAGGTGTTTAGTTCATATCAGACATGACTAAAACAACAAAATAATTATTCAAAAACATAAAATTCAAAGACTTGAAGAAGAAATAAAAAATATGAAAGTGTAGAAAAACTTGTCTCAGAATCAAATTCAATCTATAAATCCGTAATTAAAATATGACCTAACCCTAATTAAAACCTAAAGTTTGAATTTATACCAAAAAAAACACGATTTCCTTTTTTTTCATAGGCGGGCAGCGACTTGGCCTTTCTTAGGTCGCGACCCTTGTCATTTTTAAGGCACTTCAAGATCTGTTTCGGTCTTCAGGCACTGCGACCCTCTAAACCCAGGTCGTGGCCCACGTGTTGATGCATCACCTGGGTTTGCCTCTGACTTCTACTAGCCTCACGACTTATAAGAGCAAGTCGCGGCTCTAATTCCCTTCAGCAACCTTCAACCTCTGACTTGACTAGAATCGCGGCCCTTAAGACCATGCCACGACTCTAATTCCATTATTTTCAAATTTTTGCCTTTCAACATCCTTCCTTCATCATTAACTTATTATAACTCATCCTTAGTTCTATTTTGAGTCAAACAACCACTGAAAGCTCCTTTTTTTCACCATTTCCTCTTCTTTTCACATTTATCTCATGATTCAACGCACTGACCTACA
This sequence comes from Humulus lupulus, assembly GCF_963169125.1. Taxonomy (NCBI): domain Eukaryota; kingdom Viridiplantae; phylum Streptophyta; class Magnoliopsida; order Rosales; family Cannabaceae; genus Humulus; species Humulus lupulus. The sequence continues at coordinate 89,456,803 of NC_084799.1, forward strand.
ACAAAGATAAAAACAAGCGTAATATTGCACAAAACAAACATAAATACTCAAGATTACCACAAAAACATATCCTAAAACGACACTAAAATGGAATTATCAGTTAGCTCGTAAAATGCATGTGGAATTCTGGGTTTAGGGGCTCGTGCCGCAGCCCTGTTCATCAGGTGCCGTGACTTGTTTGAACATTGAGGCCTGGGGGTCTCAGAAATTTGCCTAGGCACCACGGCGCAAGGTATAGCGCTCCGCAACTCATGTCCTTCAGCAGAGAGGGCTTGCCCTCTAACTTGCAGCAGACCACGGTTCAAAATAGGAAAAAGAGGAAAATGAAGGTTTTAAGCTTAGGAACCTAAATGTTAAGGCTCGAGAAGGATTCTACTACCCGGTTTAGCAGAATTCGAGATCCCGGAGGCTAGATTAATATTTTGAAGTTCTTATTTGGTTGATGGCTCAATGGATGGTTATTATTAATGCATTGTGACTAGGTTTAAGTCAAAGCTCGGGTTAGAGGACTGTGCTTGGGATTGCGGTAATCAATCAGCTCGGGACACATGTAAGAGAACTATTCGTATCCGTAGAGATATGTGGTGTGTTGTGTTGTGTTGTATGTATTTTTTATAGCAGTTATGTCATACATATGGTTGTGACTGAGCAGCAAGAGTCGGGAGCAGCAAGAGCCAGAAGCGGCAAAGGGTCGGGATCAGCGTCAAGCATGCTGAATGCAGGTTTCTAGGGCAAGACCCTCTAAGGGTGATGTACACACCCGTTCGGTTAAGACCGCGGACCTGGTGCCTGAAAGCGCACCCCGTGCGAAGGAGACCGCTGCTGTGATACTATACTCTTGCATGGATTATGCTACTATGATGTTGTGCTGTTGTGCTTACGTGTTGTTATACTGCTATGATTTTATGTTGTTCTGTTTATGTGTTGTTATACTACTATGATGTGATGCTGTTGTGCCATTATGTATCCTAATAACAGTTTGCAGATTATTTATTGCCTTTGATTAAGTATTTATTTGTTGGGATAAGCTATCGTATGTTGTGCTTTGAGGTTCTCTTGCTGGGCCTCAGTTTATGGGTTCTCTGTGGTGCAGGTAAGGGCAAGGAAATGGTCGATCAACCTTGAGTTGGAGGGCATGAAGCGTTGTGTACATGTTCGACCTACCTGGCTGCCATGGCCAGGGTTATTCTGAGGAATGTGTTGTAAAAGTTAGTTTTGTAGCCTAGGTTGACAGTGTTTCCCCTTCTGAGTTGTAAATATGTTTCCAAAGAGTATTTTGGGATCCCAATGTAATACTTTTATAATTTAAATGAATGTCCAACCCCTTTTATACCAAAATCTTATTTAATTGAGCCTTCGTTTTAATTAACCACACTTTTTGGTCAAATACCTTGAATAGCGAGCTAATGACACATTTTTAAATTCACATGGTAACAACTCTAGGGTAGTAGGGCATTACACTTCGTCGAGCAGAACAAATCGCAGAAGGGGTAGCGAATGCCCTCGTCGATATAGAATCCCTTCAACCATAACATATCATAGAGCTTGATACATTACCTTTCTCACTTCCTTTCGATCGTTAGGTAGCTTTCCGGTTGTGAGGTACTCCACTATGGGGGTCATCCAGGTCAGTTTTATGTCAATCATTTCGACCTCAATCGTTTCTGCTGTTATACTCGAGCTTTCCAAGAATTCCACTGGGACTACATTCAGTGTATCCGCCTCTTTGGTGGTCGCAAGTCGAGCCAGGGCATCAACATTGGAATTCTGCTCGTGGGGTACTTGTTCAACAGAGCTGAACTCGACTCAGATAATTTTCTCTTAACCTTGGCTAAGTAGGCTGCCATTTTGATACCGTGAGCTTGATATTCCCCCAATATCTGATTGACTACGAGCTGAGAATCACTATAACATTGGATGGCCTTTGCCTTTAACTCTTTTGCCACCCTTAGCCTTGCAATAAGGCCTCATATCCGGCTTCATTGTTGGATGCTGCAAATTTGAACTTGAGAGTTGTATGGAATCGATTCCCTTCAAGTGAGATTAAGATTATCCCAGTTCCCGATCTGTTTTCATTAGACGATCCATCAATGAAGATTTTCCATAATTCCTACACCGGTTCCCTTACCAGCTCATTCTGAAAACCTTTGCACTCGACCACAAAATCAGCAAGGGTTGGCTCTTGATTGTTTTCCATGGCATATATACTATCTCGACTTGGCTGAGTTCGATGACCCATTTTAATAGACATCCCGAAATTTCAAGATTTTGCAAAACCTACCTTAAAGGTTGGTCAGTTAAGACGTGGATAGAATGGGAGAGGAAGTATGGTCTGAGCTTCCTTGAAGCCAAAATAAGACAGAAAGCGAGCTTTTCTATCAATGGGTACCAGAACTCAACTTTGAGAAGTCATTTACTTACATAATACACAGATTTCTGTGCCCGATTTTCTTCTTGAACTAACACAGCACTGACTGCATTTTTTATCATGGCCAAATATAGAAATAGACACTCTTAGGACATCGGTTTTGATAGTATGGGGGGTTTAGCTAGATGCGCTTTTAGGTTGCAAAATGCCTATTATCATTCTTTGGTCCATTCAAACATTTTGTTTCCTCTGAGCAAGTTGTAAAATGGGAGACACTTGTCAGTGGACTTTGAAACGAAGCGGTTTAAGGCCACCACCTTTCCAGTTAAGCTTTGTACTTCCTTACGCGACCTAGGCGAAGGCATTTCTAACAACGACCTGATTTTCTCTAGATTCGACTTTATCCCCCTTGTGTTGACTATAAACCCCAGAAACTTTGCCGACGAAACTCCGAAAGTGCACTTCTGGGGATTCAACTTCATGTCATATTTCCTCAACATGCCAAAACATTCTTCCAGGCCGGATACATAGTTACTGGCAGTCTTTGATTTAACGAGCACATCATCAACATACACCTCCATGTTACTCTTGATCTGGTTAGCGAACATTTTGTTGACCAATTGTTGGTACGTAGCAATGACATTCTTTAGCCTGAATGGCATAACTTTGTAGCGGTATACGTTATGCTCAGTCAAGAAGTTGGTATGCTCATGGTTTGCAGGGTTCATCGTGATCTGGATACCCTCCCTTCACTTGAAAATCCGTATAGCGTGGTTGACCTGGTTGACGAAAGGCGAGAAGATTCGCAACTCCAGCTCGCCCATTATCAGCTAAAAATCACTCGCTACTTCAACACCAAAGTCAAAAAGCGCGCCTTTAGCATTGGCGACTTGGTCCTAAGGAGAGTTTTCCTGGCCGGGAAAGATCCCAAAGATGGAGTCTTGGGGCCAAACTGGGAAGGACCATACCAGATCATCGAAATCATCAAGGAAGGAACTTATAAGTTGGCTCGGTTTGATGGAGGGGTAGTCTCGCGGACTTGGAACGCCGTCCATTTAAATAAATATTATCAATGATTCACTTGTAAGGTCTCGAAGGCCATGTTTTGTGTGTGAATGAAAATCAGCTTTTTGTACGTGTTTGCAAATGTAATTTAAAGTAACCACGAAAGACCCTTTCCCAGTTACTTGGGGGGGCTGTTGCGATAATTTTTCTATGCAAGTGCACACAGTCACAAACTCGTAATAAAATGGTAAAACCAAGTATCGTCCTCAAGGACTGAGTTATCAATTACCAGTCAATTAATTTCTTGTTCTATTTGATGAATTAAAATTCTTGATTTTTGTAAAATACAACAAAAGAACCAATAAAGTGCAGAAATAATAATCGACAATTAAATAGAATAATAACTAATAATAAGACTTTTAATTTAATCACTGAGAAACAATTAGGATATTCAATCTCATCAACTATCCTTCCTATTATTCCCTAATGCAAAGTATGAATTCTTCTTATTTTTTTACCTAATTCAATTAACAAGTTGAAACAACAGCCTATAATCATACTATGAATTATAAACTCAACCTAGGTGACAATTTCCTATATTTCTATGGTAAATTGAACCACAAAGGTAGCATTAAATTCCACAACTTAATAACAGTTACACAATTAATTCAGATACTTTCGTTCTAAATTAGAATTATGTCCAATATAACCAAAGCATAATTAAATCTCACTTCTCAGATTTTGACTTAAAAACATATGAATGTGACTAAAGATGGCCAATCAATAATCACTCTATAAGAACAGATTATATGGAATTGAAGAAGATTGAAGAAGAGGAAATTAAAATTGCATTAGGTCATAACAGAAATTCAAGAGATTCAATTGAACATCCTAAACAGAAAATTAGTTCATAGTCATAGTGCTAATCACAATAGAAATTAAAGATAACATCAAGAAGAAAAACATGTAAAAATACTCTAAGCTTGAGCCTTCAAAACCAGAACTCCTCCCTTCGTCCGTCCGTCCTTTTCTTCTTCTTTTCGCAATCATAAAACCTAAGATTTCAAAAATTAAAGAAGCGGGCCGCGGCTCTACATGCACTATGCCGCGGCCCGTATAAAAATTTCTGGGCAGGAGGTCCTTTTCATGCCGCGGCTCTCTGAAGCCATGCCGTGGCCCGCATCGACGAATTCTGGGCAGAGTACCCATCTATGCCGCGGCTCTATCTAGCCATGCCGCGGCCCGAAGACTTCCTGAAAAAAAATGCTTCTGTTTCCCACCTAGCCGCGGCTCCCTTTTTCTCATGCCGTGGCTCTTAAGGGAAATCTCATTTCTTCAAGTTTTCATCCCAAAATTTCACCAACACTTTCAAATTGTGTTGAGAACCATTCTTGATCAGAATATGATGGAAAAATCGGTTATTTCTTCCCTTTCTTTGGCATTTTCTTCCACATGCTCAATTCTTCCTGATATTCATAAAAACAACCAAACAAAGCATAAACCCGCACTAAAACAAGGAAGAAAAAAAATAAAAGACCACTAAAAACATCACCAAAATATAATAAAAACTAGACTCAACAGGGGCATATGGTACCTGGATATAACCAGGTCTCCTTAATGACTTAGAAGTTGGTTCATATCAATTGACCGATGTTTTTCTTAAAAAATGCGAGATATTGACAAGGATTAACGATAACTAAGTCCTATCCTGGATATAACCGGGTCATAAAACTTAGAAGTTAATTTAAATCTGTTGATCGTTGTTCTTCCTAAAGAGCTCGAGATATGGATAAAAGTTAACATGAACTAAGTTTTCAAATCAAGTTCCTGGATATAACCGGGTCATAAAACTTAGAAGTTAATTTAAATCTGTTGATCATTGTTCTTCCTAAAGAGCTCGAGATATGGATAAAAGTTAACATGAACTAAGTTTTCAAATCAAGTTCCTGGATATAACCGGGTCATAAAACTTAGAAGTTAATTTAAATCTGTTGATCGTTGTTCTTCCTAAAGAGCTCGAGATATGGATAAAAGTTAACATGAACTAAGTTTTCAAATCAAGTTCCTGGATATAACCGGGTCATAAAACTTAGAAGTTAATTTAAATCTGTTGATCGTTGTTCTTCCTAAAGAGCTTGAGATATGGATAAAAGTTAACATGAACTAAGTTTTCAAATCAAGTTCCTGGATATAACCGGGTCATAAAACTTAGAAGTTAATTTAAATCTGTTGATCGTTGTTCTTCCTAAAGAGCTCGAGATATGGATAAAAGTTAACATGAACTAAGTTTTCAAATCAAGTTCCTGGATATAACCGGGTCATAAAACTTAGCAGTTAATTTAAATCTGTTGATCGTTGTTCTTCCTAAAGAGCTCGAGATATGGATAAAAGTTAACATGAACTAAGTTTTCAAATCAAGTTCCTGGATATAACTGGGTCATAAAACTTAGAAGTTAATTTAAATCTGTTGATCGTTGTTCTTCCTAAAGAGCTCGAGATATGGATAAAAGTTAACATGAACTAAGTTTTCAAATTAAGTTCCTGGATATAACCGGGTCATAAAACTTAGAAGTTAATTTAAATCTGTTGATCATTGTTCTTCCTAAAGGGTTCGAGATATGGATAAAAGTTAACATGAACTAAGTTTTCAAATCAAGTTCTTGGTCATAACTGGGTCATAAAACTTAGAAGTTGATTTAAATCTATTTGATCGTTGTTCTTCCTAAAGAGCTCGAGATATGGATAAAAGTTAACGTGAACTAAGTTCTCAAAAAAAAATTTGTTGTAACCAAGGTGCGAAAAGACAAGAAGATCAATTAAAAACATAAAACCAAATTGTCTTGAGGTGGAAGCACCTCATGCAAAGGTTACACAAAAAAATCATAAAAAATAGTGAAGGGCACAAGAGAGGAAAAGCCCTAAGCTCCGCCAGGTGGCCCCTTCGAGGTCGCCGTCTCGCCTTTCTCAGCTGCACCAGAGCCCTCCTCGGCCTTGGAGGACGCCTCTTTGTCGAGGCGAGCCTGGAACTTCACCAGCAGGCGCTCCCAAAGACTCGCTGACAAAAAGGAGTAATCAGCATCCGGGTTGTAGGCCCAACAATGATAGAACAGGTCTTCCAAGGCCTTTTCCGAAGTTGCCTGCTCGGCCTCCAGAGCGGCCTTGGCCTCGACCTTCGCGGTATCTAGGTCTGTCCGCGAGGTGGCGAGGGAGGTCTCGAGCTCTTGGACCTTCGAGCGGGTCTTCTCCAACTCGGCCTTCGAGGTAGCCAAGGCATCCTTAGCCACCTTAGTCGCCTGAAGAGAGGTCTGGTGCTCGGTCCTCATATCCTCGAGCTGAGTTTTGGCCCTGACGATGCTCTGGTGAAGAGCAACGACGCCCTGCGAGAAATGAAAGATAAATTGCCTTAGAGGAAAAATAGGGCAAAGTGTAATGGTAAAATCTTTAAAAGAATACTGCAGCTTACCGTTAGGGTCATGCCCATTACAGACTCCATTACGCCAACCGGGCTCATTGTCTCAATGGCCCGGAGCTCCTTCTCGGTGAACTTGTATATATGGCTGACGGCGTAATTCGCCGACTCATACATCGTTCCCTGGAAGGCCTCTGGGATCTTCTCCAGGTCCTGGGGATTGACTGGGATGCGGACCTCGGGGGAGACAATCGCCGAAGCTCCGGTCTCCGTTTCTGAGTCCCGGATGGTGATAGGAGCTCACGGAGGAGGTGGGGGCATGTTGCTCCCACCAGCGGCAGGAGGATTAGTTCCCACTACCTAAGCGGGGGGGAGCTGCTCCTTCTCCTTAGCAAGAGATTTAGTGGGAGTTCCAACAGATTTCTTCAAGGTCCGGAGCTTCTTCATCTTTGGCCCAGAGGCCCCGGAGAACGCACCTCGTAGGCTCTCTTCGGGCTGAGACATCTCTTCTGCCAAAGCAAAAACATGGTTAATACGAAATTTAGCAATCATATAGAAACCAAAAACAAAGGGGGAAAAAGAATAATTAAAGTACGCGCATGCTAGAGTAAGCCCTACCCCCCGAGCTAGAAGAAGAACCTATGGTTACGACCATCGGTTTCGGAGTTTCTGCGGGAGAGTCTAAGTCAATTATTTCTCGAGCTGGGGCAAGTTCTGGATCCGACTCTGGTTCCGAGCTGGATTCTTCTACATATTTCCTAACTCCCGGAGCCACGACACCTCTCTTAAGGGATGGCCAGGACCTAAGGTTGGTCCCGTACTCCTCGAATAGGATCGACCTAAAGGACGAGGTGCTATCTACAACTACGGTACCCCTAGGTCGACTATCTTGGTAGTCCAGCATGAGCCGATCGACGCAGTGGAGCAGGGTTGTGTCTAGGTCCAGATCACTTCGGTGATGATGGACGAGCTGTCGGGGGTTGAATCTAGCTAGCCGGGGGTCGGCAATGGCCCTATCTAAGTTCCTAAACATGTAAAGGTTACCTTGGCCCGAGGGACCCGCGGCTGCTCCGGACTGGATCCTCTCTTCATCTGTTATCTGGGCGACCTCCAGCGCCCGCTTCCTGTTCCTCACAAGTGGAGTCTCATCCTCGCCCATCGCGACCTCCTCCATGATGATGGGCATAGAGGTGCGAGCTGGGGGAGGCCCCCGAGGCCTCCTTAGATTCAAAGTCTGATTTGGGAAAATCAGCTTACAAGCCACCATTGTCTCGTCCGTCACGAGCACCCGGTAGTCCTTCTCACTGGGGGGCAAGCCCGCTAGTGTCTCGTATTGACCCCCGAGGGTCGCAGATTTCTCTGTCCTCGCGAAGATAGCTGCAGGATTAATCCAAGTCAGAAAGGGACACAGGAATTGTACGAAACCTAACTTACGAGCTAAAGATAAAAAGCACTTACGATGACGATTGATGTAATGGAGCTCGCAGTTCCTGAACCCCGTCGACATAAAGAATTGATCTTTAAAGTCATTGGGGTGGCTGGGCAGCTCTATGACCGCAACCATATTGGGGAATCGGGTTAGATAGTAAAACCCATCGCCTCGCCCCCGCTGATCCGGGCTGGCCTTGAGGCAGAAGAAATACAAAATATCCGCAGGAGTGGGGACCTCCCACTCGTGCTTCAAAAATAAGTATCTCAACCCCGCCAACAACCGATAAGAGTTGGGGGGGAGCTGGAAGGGGGCCAACTTCACATAATTCAGGAAGTCAGCGAAGTACTAGTCCAGTGGCAAGAAGGCCCCCGCCTTAAAATGCTCGTCGCTCCAGGCCGCAAATGATTCGTCTAGCGGCGCGCAGCTCCGCTCGCCCTCTGCGGGAGGTCGTGCCACCACAGATGCCTTCCCCAACGCGATGTTGTGGGAGAGGAAGATTTTATTGATCTTCACCTGGTCGGTGATCTTTGAGACAATCCTCTCTGCCTCAAAGAACGCGTCAGGAGCCACCTTGAGCTCCTGCTCCACTGCCGGCCCAAAGCTGGGGATCGGAGAGTCCGGTATCACTGCCTTTCCTTTGTCTTGCTGAGATGCCGAGCTGCCAACTGTCTTCTTTGGAGCGTTCCTCTTCGGTGCCATCAGGCCGCCTAATGAACAAAGGAAAATGTTTCAGAAAAGGCGACCAAAGCAGATGGAAGATCAAATCATTCTTTACACGAGCTGAGATAAGCCCAACCCGTGGAGAGTGAGACCACGCGGTTCAATGAACACGCGCCTGTGCCCCCAACAGATCCCTGATTACTCGGAATTCGTGTGTCAGGAGGGTCAGATTAAAATTTTGCCTTGGAGGGAAAGTTCCAGTAGGCATGAAAGGAGAAACTGCCTGTGAAGCGTATCCCCTAAGCTACTCGATTTTTCCCCCAAAATATGTCAAAATTCCTACCCAGAAATTGTCCCCAGAAAAGGCATCCTACAGACCATATTCTTAGATAATTTCCTACGGCCAAAATACCCTAACCTAAAAGGCTTTCACCCTTCATTCCCACGAAAACCAGTAAACCCATGCATGTGACTATAGTAAATATTTACCTAAGCTACAGTGAAAAATATTTTCAAAACACTCATGGTCAGGGAACTTACAGGATATTTGATTGGAAGATGGATGAAGGTGTCGCCTAGGTGGGGGCTTCACCGGAATACTTTTCCCAAGCTTTGGAGGAGTCCTCATGCCTGAGCTTCTTGGATGCAGAAAAATGGCGGCCACAAAGAAGAGGGTTTTTCTTATGAGATTAAGAGAGAAGAAGGAGAGAGTTTCTGAGAAATTTTGAGTAAAAGGGTGGCCCATGCATAGGGTGGCCAACCCTTTTATATATACGCGAAGGGTCACGTTAGAAGGGCCGTTGGATGGCCCTGATGTGGGATCCAAGGCCCTCCACTCGAAATATGAAACGACAACTGGGCGTAGGCTAGGCCATTAAATGCGGTTCTCGGAAGACGTACCGTCGCCAACCACGATGTTCCACGTGTCAAATGCATGCGTAAAGAGTGGAAGGTGAAGAGTTCGTGGGGAAGCCTAAAAGCCCCTACTGTGGCCTTATCCGACGTCGTGTGCCACGAGCAGGGGCTTGGGGGGCAGATGTACGCCCTGATTTTCCCACGGGCTGATTAGCAAGCTTTGTTGTGGCCTAACCTTGATTATCTCATGGACATCCCTCGCAACCGGAGCTGCGTCATAAGGTCATACCTCCTTAGCTCGAGGATGGTTGGGGGTTCGCCTCTGATAACTTAAAGATAGAGTCCGGGCTACGACGACCGAAGGTCGGGTCAAGCATCCAACCCGCAGTACGAGCTGAGGTTGAAGGTTGTGACCCTTTATAAAGTCAGCCACGCAAGGTAAATGTGCATATCTCAGACATCACGTGTCTGATATATCCCTGACTTCTCGGACACGCAGCAGGAATGTGCATATTCAGACATCCTCAACTAGGTTGGGCCGTGCGGCCCATTATCCCCCTACCTATTGATTTGACCACACTTATGTGTCAGGTTTAGGAATTAATCATGAATGTCACAGAGTCGACATGATGGGTAAGAAGGTCACAGGATGGTCTTCTTACCAACTCCCAGGTGCCTTCTCCTATAAATATGGAGACCTTGGGAGTTGATAAGGGTTGGATTCTCTCTTGTAACAAAGACCCTATAATTGTATCCCCTGAATATAGCAATAATATCGACTAGTGGAGTAGAACGATTTTAACCTTCGAACCACTTAAAAAATGTGTCCCGAGTAGCCATTTCTTTTTCCTAAGATCATATATCTGTTTCGGTTCACCTTTAGCACTAATCCCTTTCTCTTCCTTTCTAAATTTCATGTTGGCGAAGAACCGCGTCAACACTCTCCTTCTTGAGGTTCTTCCATCCTATGGGTAACTTCAATTACCTGTGACTCCTCCCCTCCTTCGTTTACGACCGTTGCCTATTGACCGAGTTGTGACTTTCCCTTCATAGCTACGCTGTAGCATTCTCGAGCGGCGAGCTAGTCTCCACGTACTGTGCATATACCTGAAGTTGAGGGAAACTTCATTTCCAGGTGTTAGATCGAGGTGATGGCCTCAAAAACCATTTATGTGGGTCGTCCCAAAATCGCGTTATACGCAGCCGGACAATTGATTACCATGAACTCAAGTATTTTTGTAACAGTTCATGTATCATCTTCTAGCGTAACCACTAGTTCGATTATCCTTATGGATACCCTCCCTTCACTTGAAAATCCGTATAGCGTCATAGATGTCGCCTTTAAATCAGTCAAGGACAATCCCATTATTTTCTAGGGTGGACCTGAAAAGCACATTTAATGCTCCCATTGTCTACCAGTATCCTTCGCACCCTTCGATTAGCGAGCTACACGGTTACCACCAGCGGGTCATTATGTAGGAATTGAACGTGGCTAGAGTCCTCCTTCGTGAAAATGATTGGTTGTTTTTCCAACAGCTGTTGTTTTGATAAAAGCTGCTCCGGGATAAATTCCACACTGTTATGAGTTTTCAGCTCATTTATATACCTCTTCTGGGATCTGTTGCTCGTGCCTACCAAATGAGGTCCTCTGTCAATAGTAGTTATATCTCCTCCTACTATTGGGGGAAGGTCGACCTGATTCATCTGATCCACTTGAGTCCTTGACTGACCTGCTGGAGCTTCCGGAGCTGGATGAGAATTTTTCTAGGTAGACTGATTGGGAGCAACTCGATTTCAAGCGTGATAGGCTAACGGTCCAGCCCGAATGAGAGTCTCAATCTCATCCTTCAAATGTCGACAATCATCAGTATTATGACTGATGCCATTGTGGTATCTACAGAACTTTTAGGGATCTCTCTTCGCCCCTGATGCCTTAAAGGTTTTGAATTCTTCCACGGAAGGCGATTAGAATTTTCCAAGAAGATATGTTCCCTTGTATCCGTAGGTCAGTGTAGGTGGCATAAACTGGCTTGAAATATTCCCCAGGCTAGTTCTTCTTCGTTCCGTTCTGGTTGCCCTCACCATTCCATTTTCTTTTGTTGTTCCCCGCTTCGTTATTCTGGGTAACAGGTTGAGCCGTAGCTGCAACACATGTCACCACTCCAGCGGCCTGAATAGGGGCCTGACTGGTTCCTGCTACAGCAGATTGCACCTCTTCTAAGTTTATCCACTCATGAGCTCGAGCCAAGTACTCATCTACACTCTTAACTCTTTTTCGTTGGAGTTCTTGCCATAGATTGTCTCCTACCAGGATTCCAATTATCATCGCCATTAACTTGGAGCTATCATCAACGTCTCTAGCTCGCACTGCAACATTGGCGAATCTGCTCAGATATGCTCTCAAGGATTCACCAGGTTGCGGTTTTATGTTGGACAATGAGTCAGCCTCCATGCGAGCAGCCTTTGAAGCTCAGAATGCTTTCTTGAACTTGGAAGACAACTTCTTCCAAGAACTTATCAAATGTTTCTTTTATTTCTTGAACCACTCTTTGGCAAGCCCAATTAGAGTTGTAGGGAACAGAATACACCTTAGGTTCAATCCGACATTGTGGGTCATCATCAATGTATTGAACATCCCGAGGTGGTCGGATGGATCTGTGTTTCCATCAAATGATTGCATGTTCGACATCCTGAAGCCAATAGGATATGTAGCTGCTGCAATATTTGGGGCAAAAGGTTCGAGCTCCTCATCAGAGTCACAATCATCAATCCCTTTTCCAGATAAGAGCTTCTTCATCTGCTCCTCCATCAAGGCCAGTCGCTCAAGGGTTAGGTCTTTGGTCTCTAGGTTAGTTGGGGGCTGTTCACCAGCTCCCATCCTATTGTACGCATTTGATGGGTTGTTGTCCCTCCAAGTTTGAGCTTGGTTAGGTGGGACATTCCCATTGTCGCTTACGATAGACAGACCTCCCTCATGTCAAGTATAGCTCATATCATCATTGCGAGCCGAATACCTTTCTTTGCGAGTTCAAATGATCGCGCATGTCAGGTTGTGGATTGTACCGAGGACTTTGCGTTGAGGTAAGGTGATTTCTCAGGCCGCTCTCAGACCTACCTCCACACTGGCACCTGGCCAGTAACTTCCATTTTTGAAACATATAGCCCGCGGCTGAGATCCAAAACCTGGATTCTCAGCATGTGCCCATGGGACATAAGTGTCTACTGATGGGGGAGGATTTCTCCTACTATTTCCATGAGTTGGAGCGTCTATTTGTGGGCGCGGTGGTGTAGAATGTCTAATTGGTGATGGTAGATGCCTTATTGGTGAGGTTATCCTCGTTCCATCAGGATGAACTAGATTAACCAGCCTTGGCTCTACCCCCAACGTCCTGAGTTCTCTATGCCTGGGGTTCTGATCACAGCACATGACGATTCTCTAGGGCATTTTGTCTCTGTGAACTTGATCCAGCTCGCCTTGGTGGGTTGTTGTTGTCATTCCTGGGAATCTGTGCAGAGGGCACGGAGCTGGGGGTTGCAGTTCTGACTAACCAACTACATGCAGATGATGATTCCTGTGATAACTAGTGGGCTGAGTACTTTGGTGGTTTCACTCTAAAGGTTCAGAGCTCGGAGTGGAGGTCCTGACAAAACGACTAGGTTTGGATCAGTTATTCCTCTGGGACATATGAGACCTACTTTGCATCTTTCCGACATTAACGTCAGTTGTAAAAGGGGGTAACCGAGCCAGGACCTCCTCGATCTATCTGTTTTCCCTAGCGAGCTGACTCCTTACTTGGGCATTCTCTATCTTAACGGCAGTTAAATATCCTGGATTAGGATTTGGTGGAAGTGACGCCAAAATCCCAGCGTCATCTTTGCCCACCAATTGTTTCCCAAGACGTTGCTGAACATCTAGGCCCCTTTCATTGGGATGATGGGCCTCCTGCCCACCAGGCTGCTCCATTTCATTGTCATGCATCGATCGGGTAAGCACCATGATGAATGTCGAATGAAACTTGTAAAACACTAACTTCCTCTCAACGAAAGCACCAAACTGTTGTCGTGGCTTTTCTCCAACAGTTGATTTAGAAATCTAATAAGGATATTAGTGCTTATTTATAAACCGTAATGAAATTATAAGAACCCTTTTGTACACGCACAGCTTTTATGTGATTCAGTGGTTAAAATCCACCTAGTCCATGAGACAATATTATTGCTTTTCTCTCACAATTTCTGTAGAGTTTCAGTAATACAAAAAGGCCATCCCCTTCCCTGTCCATTATCCCTCATATTTATAGTGGAATTTCCTGGACAGGTTTGGGTAACCGTGTGCATAACTATGGAATACATTTAATACATATTATTCCCATTTACATTGGGATACGATTGCATGATAGAAAAGAATATACTCCTACTATCTCGGATCATAAATGATAAATATGTAATACAACCTGGGCATTGATGAGCGTATAAAGATCCTCCGAGTCTCTTGGAATCCCTCAGTATGCGTTTTGACTAGGTTTCCACGAGTTGAATATCTTCATCGAGTTGGTGATCAAAGATTATCCGAACCTTAGCTCAGATTAACTTCAGAGCGCCAAAAGGGGAATCTAGCCACTATATGCCTCAAACTGAACCGTTATCCTAAGAGGCGGCCTGATAACCACCTGAATGTCATAATTCCAAGTCCCAGCTCGAGCTGCTCACATCATTGTTAACCAGAGGTTCTACTTGGTTGCTTTTCCACATATTCATCTTCTAGCTATACCTTGAACTGAGTGACTTAACTCGTGCTAATATTTAGGGTACAATAATATTAAATGTCTAATCTTGTATTAGATATTATTATAATAATATTTTATAATATTGAATTCATATTAATATAATTATTAAATATCTTGTCTTATACTATAAATTATTATAATAGTGATATTGTGTTTCAATTTGAATTTATATTTGTTGACGCGGTTCTTCGCCAACAGGTAATTAAGAAAAGAAAGAGGAAGGGATTAGTGCTTATGTTGAACCGAAATAGATGAATGATCTTGGAAATGGAATGGTGACACAAAATACGTCTTTTAGGTGGTTCAAAGGTTAAAATCCTTCTACTCCACCAGTCAATATTATTGCTATATGCTGGGTATTCTTTTACAGGGTATTTTTTACATAATAGAATTCAACCCTTTGTAACTCCCAGGGTCTCCATATTTATAGGAGAAGGCACCTGGGAGTCGGTAAGAAGGTCATCCCGTGACCTTCTTACCTATCATGTCAACTCTGTGACATTCATGATTAATTCCTAAACCTGACACATAAGTGTGGTCAAATCAATAGGGAAGGGGATAATGGGCCGCACGGCCCAACCCAGTCGTGGGTGTCTGAATACGCACGTTCATGCCGCGTGTCCGAGAAGTCAGGGATATATCAGACATGTGATGTCTGATATATGCACGTTTACCTTGCGTGGTTGACTTTATAAAAGGTCACAGCCTCCAACTCTAGCTCGTACCACGAGCTGGATGCTTCCCTCGACCTGTGGTCTTCAGAGTCCAAACTCAGTCTATTCTTGGCGAACCCTTAGGTTATCTCGAGCTGAGGAGGTAGGGCCTTTCTATGGCAGCTCCAGTCTTAGGGATGTCCACGTGGTAGACATGATTAAGCCGAATCTCATGATTAGGCCGTGTCTCAGCTTGCTAACAGCCCGTGGGAAAACCAGGGAGTATAATATTAATATAATTATTATATTAAATAATTATTAAATATTATTATAATAATGATATTTTATAATATTTAGATTTATATTAATATAATTGTTTACCGAGTTTTTTGGAAACTAGAAATATATCAAGAAGTAAGAGCTGGAAAGAAAGAAATATAGATGAACAATCATAATTTTTACGTGGTTGGGGCGTTAATCAGCCTTAGTCCACGAGCCAATAGTATTAGGCTTTAGAGAGTTTTTAACAATGAAGTTTTCTACAAGTTTTAGCAAAGTATTTGCTTACAAGATAAAATCTGGGATCCCCGCTACAGTGCACAACTGGCCCTATCTATAGGCAGTCAAGCACATTGATCTTGGGCCTAATAGGGATGTAATTACAGTTTGCTCGCTAATGGAGTCATAATACAAAGACTGTTGCATAGTAAGATGTAGTTAATTTGGAACCATTGGCCGGTTTAGGCGTGGCCAAGCCTTACAGCTGCCCATTGCACATTAGCACGGACTGGTCCGCGTGGGCTTCCAAGGGGATCCTGGGGACAAGATTTGTCAGAGTAGTGGCAATAATGTTTCCTAGGAACAGTGTGCGTTATCTGCGTACCCTATTCTGCAGGTTAGTTGAGGAGACCACCTGCCGGATTTCATGGGGACAGGTCAACATCAGGGAAAACTAGGCTTGCCCTATCCGAAAGTCTGATCTGGGTTCGTTTACTAATGTCCTAGTTCACTTACATGATTCTTGGTTCATTCACCAAGACTTGGGTTCATTTGCCAAGATGGACATCATGACACTAGGTATCTCCCTTAGATCTTTGATAAGGTCCGTCTCCATCAACCAGTTAGTCTGCTACCTCAATTGGCATACCAGAAGATATAGGTTGGTCAGGGCTAGGAAGATGAGTCGGATGCGGATGTGTCCAAGACAATTTTTATTATCTGTATTGTTATATATTGATTTTTCTCTACATAATGGTTCCCACTTTATATTCGTTTATTTTTTCTTCTAAATTCACTAAGTGTTTTATCACTCTTCATGAATCCAAGTTGAATATTGGGTCCTGGTTCCAATGGCCAGGACCACTAGGGGAATATTGTAGAAGGTATTTAACATGTCGTGAGACCCGCGTTCGAGTCTTGACCGCCTGGACCGTTTTGGGCTTCACCAATATAACTTAACTCATTTCTCCCAACTCTATGGTTCAGGTTCCAATGGCCTGGACCGTTAGAAATTTGTTTTAAATATGACTTAATTAATTAACATGTTCTGAACCCGAGGTTTAGGTTCCAACGGCCTGGACCGTTAAGGAGTTAATAACTGTCATCTGATTTGTTGGTCTAGACTCTGGTGTTAAGGTTTCAATGGTCTGGACCATCAGAGATAAATTGATTAGCTTATTTTGAAATTGAGGTTTATGTTCCAAACTTTAACCAATTTAAACTGAAGATTCACGTTTCAATGGTTCTGGGCCATTGTAAGGAAGACATGAATAGGGATTTGGTTATCTGGGACCACGCTAGGTCTCGACCAATTTTTTAGGGGTTGGGTTTTGAACCCCCAGAGCATGTAGGTCCAGGTTAGGATTGGGCCTTGAGCCTTGCATACTGTTTTGGTTGAACCCCCCGGATCACACGGATCCGGGTTAGGACTCCTTGCATCCTTTTTTATTGGGAGTTGGGTTCCTAACCTCTCGGACAATGTGGGTCTGGGCTTTGAGCCTTGCATCCTAATTTGGTTGAACCCCCGGAACACACAAATCCGGGTTAGGACTGGGCTTTGACCCTTGCATCGTATTTTGTTGGGAGTTGGGTTTTTCACCCTCAGTCTATACGAGTCCGGAACAGGACTAAGCTCTGAGCTTTGCATCCTTTTTTGTTTTTATTCCTAGACTTGTATAGGTGGTCTTACCCCCCAAGTGACCGAAGAGTGTAGTCTTAGGTCACTTGTTTGTGTTAAAATTGAAGACGAACGCGAACTTTATCTTTCTTTACAACATTTTGTATGGTGTTTTGTATAAACCTTTTTCATTAAAAAAAAAAAAAAGATCGCATTGGGCGTACATTGCTAGAAATAAAAAAGTTAGAAAGAAATAGAATTAGATCCTCTCGACTACGGATAGTACCGACGGAGATGTTCTACGTTCCAGGCCCTTGGGACCTCCGTTCCATCTAGCCGCCTTAAGTGATATGTTCCCAAACTTATTTCGTTTTGGATTTCATAGGGTCTTTCCCTGTTTGGTCTCAGAACCTCAACTCCTGGATCTTGAATTGCAGGGAAGACTCTTCTGAGGACTAGATCGCTGGTTTCAAACCTCTGGCTCTTAACTTTAGAGTTAAAGTGTTTGGCGATCTTTCCCTAATAAATCTTCAGCTGCACCTGTGATTCCTCCTGGATCTCTTCGATGAGATCTAGGGATTCTTGGAGTAAGGCGTGGTTCCAAACAGGATCATATGTGTCTTGTTTGTGAGACAGAACTGTCATTTCTACTGGGATGACCGTTTCACATCTATACACCATTGAGTATGGAGTATGTCTAGTTGACATTTTTTTGGTGGTCCGGTAGGCCCATAGGACGCGAGAAACTCTTCTGGCCACTTGCTGTGGTAGGTTTGTAGCTTTTTCTTTAATGTTTCCTTCAAAAAAAAATTCATGACCTCATTTTTCTCGTTTTCTTGAGGCCTTGCGACCGCGAAGATACTTTTGATAATGCCATGTCTTTCACAGAAGTCGGTAAAGTGGACGCAATCAAATTGCTTCCCGTTGTCAGACATGATTTTGTGAGGGAGGCCGTATCGACACACAATGTTGTTGATGACAAAGTCTAGGGCCTTTTTGGTGGTGATGGTGCTCATTGGTTCTGCTTTGACCCACTTGGTGTAATAGTCAATGACTACAATGGTGTATTTCACTCCACCCTTCCCGGTTGGGAGGGATCCTACTAAATTAATTCTCCAAACTGCAAAATGCCAGGGATTGGTCATCAAGGTTATTTCTGTTGGAGGGGCTCACGGGATCTTCGCGTACCTTTGGCACTGTTCACATTTGCGAACGTAATCAACGCAATCCTTCTCCACCGTTGGCCAGAAATATCCTTGCCTTAGGATTTTCTTGGACAAGCTGAGTTCGGCTGTGTGATCTCCGCAAAAACCTTCATGCACTTCGTGCATGATTGCACTCATTTCTTTCCTGAATACGCATCGCAGATAGGTCATGGAAAACCCCCTACGATAGAGTTTTCCATCCATCATGACGTATATGGGAGCCTAGTACTGAAGTTTCCTGGAGACAACCCTATTTGCAGGCAATTCCCCAGTGGTTAGGTGCTGGATGAGAAGGCCCATCTAGGACGTAGAGTAATCAATGGCAATGATGATTGTGGGGGCATGAAGGCTAGGCGCGGGTAGATGTTAGATGGGGACCACCCCGGAGAGTTTCGTTTCAACATTCGTGGCCAATTTTGCCAATGTGTCTGCAAACACATTATGTTCCCTGAGGATTTGGCAGATGAAGTATTTATTGAAGGATTGGAGTAACTCCCGGGTTCGTGTCACATAGGCGGCTATCTTCTCCCCCTTCGTTTGGTATTCCCCCAAAATCTGCCTAACGATCAATTGGGAGTCGCTGTGGACTTCTATATTTTCTACTCCCACCTCTTGGGCCAAGCGGAGTTCGACTAGCATGGCCTCGTGCTCACCCTTGTTGTTTGCCGCTTTGAACTGAAAGCATAGGGCACTTTGCAACTGGTGACCTTGAGGGGATATCAAGATGATCCCAGCCCCGACCCCATTTTCATTTGAGGCTTGATCTATGAAGATTTTTGACAAAGGCATTATGAGGTCGATGGGTTCTTCATCTTCGATTATCTCGGTGCATTCTAAGATGAAGTCGGCCAGGATCTGTCCCTTGATAGAAATCCTAGGGACATACACTATATCAAACTGGCTAAGCTCCATGTAGGGCTGTGGAAAAAAATTTACAACTCGCCCAACCCGAATAAACCGCCCAAACCAACCCGAAAAAACCGCCAAAAAACGCAACCCGAATAAACCGACCAAAATTTAAACCGCCCAATTGTTACATTGGCCGGGTTGAAAATAATTATCAACCCGCCCAATATAACCCAACCCGGCCAATTAAGAATAAATTATTTTTAATATATTTAAATAAATATATAAATTAATTAAGTTTTATTTTAATTTTTTTACTATAAATTTAAAATATTGTTTTAAGCTTAAAAATATAAACTTGACACTATTAGTACTGGTATTTAAAAGAAAAAAATTACAAAAATGTTAAAAAAAAAATTACCACTTTTGTTTGGGTGGGTTGACCCGACCAACCCGCCCAACCCGACCAACCTGCAAAAAGAAAAACAATTTTGGTTTGGGCGGGTTAACCCGACCAACCCGCCCAAATTATTGGACGGGTTAAAAAAAAAAATTCTTAATTGGGCAAGTTACGGGACACTTTTGCTAACCCGATTATGACATTGGACGGGTAAAAATGTCTTGTAACCCGACCAACCCACCCAATGCTCACCCCTACCTCCATGGCCCACTTCAAAAGTCTCCCCCGTGATTTAGATTTCTGTAGCACTTGTCGTAGGGGATGGTTCGTTAGTACCTTAATGGCATGGGCTTGAAAGTAAGGCCTCAGCTTTCTGGAGGCGGCCAGTAAGAAAAATGTCAGCTTCTCGATTAATGGGTATCTGGAATCCGCGCCCAGTAACCTTTCGCTTACGTAATAGATCGGGAGCTAGACCTTTCCCTCTTCATGCACTAGAGCAATGATGATGGCGTATTCCGACACTGCCAAATACAGGTACAATGGCTCCCCATCCACTGGTTTTGACAAGATTGACATTTGGGCCAATTCTTCCTTCAATTTTTGGAAGGCCTCTTTGCACTCGGTTGTCCATTCAAACCTCTGGCTTCTACGAAGTATGTTGAAGAATGGGATGCACTTGTCCGTGGACTTCAAGACGAAGCGGCTCAAAGCTGTTATTCTTCCTATTAAGCTTTGAACATCTTTGTGCTTTCATGGCGATGGCATCTCGATCAATGCTCTGATCTTGTCCGAGTTGGCTTATATTCCTCTCAAGCTTACTATGAAGCCCAGAAACTTCCTAGATGCCACGCCAAAGGTGCACTTTTTGGGGTTCAGCTTCTCCCATACTTCTGGATGATGGAAAATGGTTTTTCCAGGTCATCCGCGTGTTCGCCCGAGGTCTTGGACTTGACCAACATGTCATCTATATAGACTTCCATGTTCTTCCCAGTTGGTTCAGGAACATCCTATTGACCTGCCTCTTATAGGTGGCCTCAACATTCTTAAGCCCGAAGGCCATGACGATATAGTAATATACACCTTTGTCCATCTGGAAGCTGGTGTGTTCTTGGTCTGCTACATGCATTGAGATCTGGTTGTAGCCGGAGTAGGCATCCATGAAACTCAACAACTCATACCTGGATGTAGCACCCACCATCTGGTCAATCCGGGGTAGAGGGAAGCAATCTTTCGGGAATGCCTTGTTAAGATCGGTGAAGTCGATGCAAGTCCTCCACATCTCGTTTGGCTTTGGTAACAACACCGGATTGGCCAGCCAAACGTGATACAGGGCCTCCCAAATGAAGTTGATCGAGGTCAACTTCTCGACTTCTAACTTAAGGGCCTCTGCCCTCTCCGCCCCCAGGGGTATTTTGCTGGACGAGAGTTGCATTTTCATCAATGTTTAGGGCATGACATATAACGTTGTGGTTGATCCCGGTCATATCCGAATGAGACCAGGCCAACACATCCTTGTTCTCTTTCACCCGGGCGATTATGGCAGCCCTGACCTCTGAGTCCAGGTTTCTCCCGACTCGCATTAATTTCATCGGTTCAGTGTCATCGATGCACACCTCTTCTACCTCATCCATAGGTTCTAATGCCTTATCCGCTTCAATCCGCAAATCCAATTCGTACTCCTCCCATACCAGCCTCCGTGCTGGCTGTGGTGGTGGGATTTGATCAACATCTTCCTCTTCAAGAGGCTCTTCTCGGACCATGAAGATTAGTCATGCAGAGATGTGATAGCATTTTCAGGCACTTTTTTGATCTCCCTATACATTTCCCACGCCTCCATTATCGCATGGGAAATTCATGCAGAGGTGGCAGATGGAGGTGATGGCGCCAAAGTCGACTAAAGCGAGACGACCAAAAATTACGTTGTACGTAGTGTGGCAGTCCCCCACTACGAAAGTGCAATATTTGAACGAGACCTGAACCTCGTTCCCCAACGTCACAGGTAGTTGAATCTTACCCATCGGAAGCAATGAATCCTCGTTGAAACCATAGATCTGTGTCGGGCATGAAGCCAGATCTGCCTCTGTTAGTCCAATTGCTATGATGGTTGGCTTGAATAGTACATTGATGGAGATTCCATCATCCCCCAACACTCGGGATACCCTTTTGTTGGCGATTTGCGTATCAATGACAAGAGGTCATGATGCGGGAAATGAACGTTTTGGGCTTCCTCTTCCATGAACGTGATGGGCAGGTTTGTCAACTTAGGGCACTAGGCCAGAGTTTGGACCAAGGCGCATACCTCATGGTCGTGATTGAGTTGAGGTATCTTTTCTGATCATTCTGGGATGATCCTCCCAAATGCGGGCCTCCTTATATCATGGCCACGTGGACATCTACACGTGGAGGCGCGGTTCCGAGAGGATATGGAATTTCAGGCCCAAGTGCTTGCACTATTGGGGCCCATTGGAGGTATGTGCTCCCGAACCTGTAGCGTATCCTCCCTAAGGAGGTCGGTATGATCTAGGTGCACCTGGGGCCATAAGTTTTCAGGGAGCTGCTGGTAGTCCCGGAACCCCTGTTGGCATCCTGACCCATTGGTGAAGATGCCCCAGTTTGATCAGGTTCTCGATCTCGTCCTTCAGCTAACGACACTCTTCGGTCATGTGACCCACATCCTTGTGGTAAGTGCACCTTTTGTTGGTGTCCCTCGAATTCTTTCCCCCATTAAACATGGGAGCTGGCTTCCGGTAATGGACTATGTTGCCTGTTGCCAGGTAGATATTTTCCAGGGTGTCCACCAATTTGGTATACTTCGTGTATTGGGGCTCGCACCCTTTTTTTCTCTTCTTTGATGGCCTAGATCAGTTCTAACTCTTGCCCGATCTCTTTCCCCGGGAAGGGTTTATGCTTGCCTCAGCTCCTCCAACTTGAGGCGATTGGGCACTGCCATGAGCGGCACTGTACCCGGTGGGTGCCACTCCGTACCCAGAAAATGGAGTTGATGGAGTCGGTGCATACCCCGTTGAAGTGGGCCCATAGACCATCGGGGTCATGAATGTCATCCCAAGGGTCCCAGCTGATCTGGATGCCGCTGGGGGTGCCGGATAGACATTTTTCGGATACTGCACTCTGTATCCGGGGAAGGTTTGGGCGGTCGACTGGGTTGCTGGCTGCCACCCAAAGGCTTGGATTCGGGCCTCCTCCCAGTTGATAAAAACCTTGGGCCCTCTTGATGAATTCTTCAAGAGTGGCTGCCTTGCTGCACTGCATGTGGTCTCAGAGTGGGGACCCAACTCTAATCCCGGACTGGAGAGCCACCAGGCGTTGTTCGTCATCCACCTTACTTTTTTAGGCTTCCTCCATAAAGTGCTGAATGTAATCCCTAAGGGTTTCCTTGGGATGTTGCTTGGCATTAGCCAGCGCACTAACTTGCATGCCACGCTTTATGGCAGCCATGAATTGTTTACAGAATGCTGACTACAATTCAGACCAAGACTGGATCGATATCGCCTTAAGTCTTTTCTGCCACTCTTCTGCGGGTCTAACCAGAGTGGTTAAGGAACATAGCCACTTGCCGTTGTCGCAGACGTGAGCTACAATCATCAGGCGATTGTAGTGGGACAAGTGATCTCTAGGGTTCGTGTTCCCGGTATAGGCGATAAGGTCAGGAATCTTGAACCCCTTTGGTAGAACAACATCCAATATATGCTTGGCGCATGGCTCCTTTTCCTCTTCTTCGGAATTGGACCCTCCGCCTTCTTGTTTCCAGACCAAGCGGTCCGTGACTTTATTAAGAGCAACCAACTATTCCATGAACTGTCTGGCTATTCCATCGTCCAGGAGGACTCTCTCGTTCCTCATGTCATTGAGGTTATTCCTCAATTCTCCTCCTCAGGGGTGAATCTTTTCCTTGTAGGCCCTCTCTTTTCGGGCGTTGAGGCCGTCACGCAAGTCTACTCGGGAAGTATCATCTCCTGAACTGATTGCTTTTGTCTCTTCTTCGCGTTTGCGCCCTCCGTGATCCTTGTTCATGGAGGTGCTGGGATAAAAATATTCCCCCCGTTTGTCTTGTATAGGGACGTTCCAGGGCTTGATACCCTGTGGGCGCTTCCCTTGTGGATCGTTCGGATGATCCTGTCCTGGGACATGATTCCTCTGTTCTTTCCAAGGGAATTGCCCTGGGTTAGCCCCGGTTCTTGGAACAGGATGAGATTTCTTCTGGGGGTTTCTTTTTCCCACAAGATCGAACATTTTGGCTTTTCCTTTCTCATGAGGAGGATTCAACGGGCTAGCTCTGGGATGCAGGGATGGTCCTGGAGGAGGAGTAGGGCTAGCGTCGTTGGGTACGCCAGTCCTGATAGGTGGAGCAGGCAGCTACTTTCCTGGAGGAGGAACGGTTGAAGGATGGGCTACCAATCCTTGGGTAGAAATAAAGGCCTGAAGGGCCAGGAGGGAATCCTACATTTGGTGGGTAGCCTCTTTTTGTTCAGCTATCCTGGCTTCTTGATCCAGGACCTGTTGTCTTAGGCGAACCACCTCTGGATCCTCCTGTTCAGGATCCATGTCCCTCTTGTCAGGGTCAACGGGGTTTTGGGCCTCGTGAACCTCATATTCCCCTTCATCTTCCTCGTAATAGCCTTCATCGTAGTCACCCCCATCCCCGAAGTTTTGGGAATCGTCGGGTAGAGGCCCATGATAAGGCGTTTCCTCGGGTTGGTCTTGAGGAAACGGTTGATTAGGCAATGGTTCTCCATTGTCTTGTTGTTGTTGGTGAGCAGGATCCAACACGGTATGCCTAGTGTTCACCATTTTCATATATGATTGAGATCGATTCAAGCTTCCTTCAACTCTCAATGAAAGCACCAAAATTTTACTGAGATTTTTGGAAACTATAAATATATCAAGAAGTAAGAGCTGGAAAGAAAGAAATATAGATAAACAGTCACAATTTTTACATGGTTGGGGCGTTAATCAGCCTTAGTCCACGAGTCAATAATGTTAGGCATTATAGAGTTTTTAACAATGGAGTTTTCTACAAGTTTTAGCATAGTATTTGCTTATAAGAGAAAATATGGGATCCCCGCTACAATGCACAACTGGCCCTATTTATAGGCAGTCAAGCACATTGGGCTTGGACTGGACTAATCTGAGCCCAATAGGGATGTAATTACAGTTTGCTCGCTAATGGAGCCATAATACAAAGAATGTTACATAGTAGGATGTAGTTAATCTGGGACCATTGGGCCAGCTTAGGCGTGGCCAAGCCTTACAACTGCCCATTGCACATTAGCACGGAATGGTTCGCGTGGGCTTCTAAGGGGATCCTAGGGAGAGGATCTATCAGAGTAGTGACAGTACTGTTTCCTAGGAATAGTGTACGTTCCGTACGTACCCTCTTCTGCAGGTTAGTTGAGGAGACCAATTGTCGGATTTCATGGGGACAGGTCAACATCAGGGAAAGCTAGGCTTGCCCTATCCATAAGTCTGATTCGAGTTCGTTTACTCATGTCCCTGTTCACTTACCGGAGTCTTGGTTCGTTAACCAGGACTCATGTTCATTTGCCAAGATGGACATCGTGACACTAAGTATCTCCCTTGGATCCTTCATAAGGGCCGTCTCCATCGACCGGTTAGTCTGCTCCCTCAATAGGCATCCCGGAAGATATAGGTTGGTCGGGGTCGGGAAGATGAGTCGGGTCTGCATCTTAGTCCTAGATCCTTCGTTATGCTCGCGCCCATTGAAAGCTGTTTGGATCGATGGTGCTTGGGCTATCTGGGGTTTCCTCCTTCCCTGTTCACCAAGTTCAAGATGGGCCCGGACCTCTTAAGAGGGCCCCACGAGTCCATTGGGTCATGCCACGTGTCACGGGTGAAAAGCATGGATAACAATAATTAATAAATATATATTTTTAGTTAGTTTTAAAGATATATTCTGTTAGATATTTAGAATATTTCGTTAAAGTTAACAAGACAAATCATTAAAAATAATAATTTACGTTATCTACACATTTTTTATATAGAATATATATTTCAAAACGTTTTGTCTAGTAATAAGTTGGTTATATAAACTAATAATTAAATAATATTGTAAAGTTGAAAAAGCAAAGACAAAAGAAGAAACAAAGAAACATGAAGTAGTCCCCACCATTGGAAATTTGAAATAGAGTAAAGTACTCTTCTTCTTACAACCAAAAGTGGAGCTGGCTGTCATCATTTGGTTTATTGTGGGGGAAAGGCATATTTCCTCACCAAGATGAAAACTGCCACCAAACAATGAGACAATTCCAGTAGAAATTCTATCATGCCATCACCAACATACATGTATATATATATATATATATATCAAACTTCTTTTTGCCTACTTTTGTAACCTTATTTATTATCCGTTAAACATGGAGTGGTAAATGGTCATTAAAAAAATATTGTAATAGTGAAGATGATAATAAACTCTTCTTTTACAGATTTTGTTTTTTTTTAAACAAGAACAAAAAAGTAAAGATAATTTTTTATTCCTTTTATATAATAGTCTTCTTAAAAAAACTCAAATATCGGGTAGACGTGGGAATATACTATTGAGTGTTGTAATAAAGATATATGATTATGTAAATAATTATTTTTTGTTTTTTGCAACACTTTTGGAAGAGACTAGTTTGCAATTGTTTTTGGATTTTTAATCCAATAGTGTTACATATTTTATTGCATTCTCACTGCTTTAGTAAATTATTATGTTTAATATTATCATTAGAATGCTTATAATTATTGGTGTTATAAATATGAGTAATGATATGTGCACTCAAAATATACACTTAAATATTATAAACAGTGATGTGGCAGTTTAGTCTAGTCAATCACATTTATTAAAATTAAGACCTACTGTTTTAAAAAACAGTGACACGTCACTGTGTGTAATATTTGAGTGCATTTTTTGAGTGCACATTTCATTACTTTATAAATATATATAGTAACTCGTGCATTGTACAAAAGAATGTGCCACTAATATCAAAAGAACAATTGATTATGTCTTTATAATGTTCATATAATTTACCAATTAATTTTCAAATTAAAAGTGAGCTTTTCCAAAGACAGTTTTTCGCCCCTCCAAGTGTAGGATCAAATATCAATACGAGGAAAGATTTTCCCATATCCAAAAATTTGACCTTCCAAACAAAGCAAAATAACCTATACCAAATAAAACTTTGAATATATGTGGGATGCAATAATCTAGAAGGAACACGCAGAAGAAAAGAAAAAGAGAAAAGAGAAAAGAGAAAAGTAGTACTGATTGTCTCAAACCAAATTAATATCAGGCTCTTCTGCCTAATCAAGTACTCCTCTTCCACCCTCCACTGCATGCATTTAGCAACATATTGATTACATGGCGTGGTGTTTCTAGTTTTTCTTTTAATTACTTATCATTATTACACTTACACCACTCTATCTGTGAGCTATGATGCATGTACAAATTACATTTTTATACACACACACATATATATATAATTATATAATACACTATCAGAGAAACATGAAGAAGTATATATATATATGATGCTGTTTGATTCATGAAGACAACTATATATATTTCATCAATATATATCCTCTCATATTTCAACTCAAATAATTTGCTAAATGTTTTGATTTTCAGTAGTTTCACTTGGATAATTTGTATATAATAATGTTTAATTATAAATATTTTAAGCAATTAAGTCAATTAAAAAGTAAAGAAGGTTATTGAAGTTGATGCTTTCTATCCAATATAGTATATATACCTGACATACAGTGATTATATATTTGATATTGAAATTACTAAACAAACTAAGTAAGGCCTTACTGTCAGAGTTGCCAGCCTGAAATTATCTAGGATTTCGCTTTTAAACATAAGAATATATTTATTGATTATTCAGATAAACAATGATCACAGCACAAGAGTACATATATAAAACATGAATGTTTAAGTACTGATCTAATAATCTCCCACTTGAACTTCTTCAAAACAAAACAAACAATAGTACTTTGATTTACATTTTACATTAAACAGATTTGATATTATTTAAACAAATACTAATTAAATAACAATATTATTATTGGTACAAAAGAAAATAACTAACAGCCCTGATGCTGCTAAAACTTTAAATTTATTAATTACTTGAAAGTAACTCAAGCTGACCAAGGTGAAGATGGTGATGATGTTGTTGAAGGCCAGAGCTGAGCGTTCTTCACCTTTGATACGCTTGCTAACACACCTAAGGGGGTTACATCTCCAATGACTGTCACTTTCTTTGATGCCAAGTCTGTACTGAATGATGTCACTCCTACAGATTGAATTTTATATAGCAAATTAAATATATAATATTAATTAAGAATAAATCATATAAGTTTCAGGGCCAATGTTTAACAAAGTGACAAATTATAACACTAAGCCGGCTACTGAATTTACAGGACATGAAATCCAAGCAATTAAAGCAGAAGAAATAAAAAAAATTGAAAGGCATATGTTCAGTTTGGAACTCTCTTTTCATTTCATGCACTTTCTCATCTCAATCTCAATAAATTTCTTATATACCTAAGAAATAAGTAAACAAGACTAACCTTCCATTTTGGAGAGATGTTTTCTTACTTTCCCTTCACAGCCCTTACAATGCAAAGACACCCTTAAAACCACAACCTGCAAATTCAAACATGTTCAAACTTTGTACTTATAACTTGGGAAATCAATATCCTTTTTATAAACAATATTATATACATGTCAAAAACATTTTTTTAAAAATAGATTATTATACCTGGTGACGAGAGCGAGTAGATGAAGAAGTCCTTAAAGCAGACGAGTCATTTGAGCTGAGGCTCCTATATTTGGCCGGTTCAGTTGGGCGCGGAACAACAAAGGGTGTCTTAACTGGAACGACATGTCGTTGATGATCATCGGCGCCCTCCGGCGACAACCAGTCGATGAAGGGTGCTGATGATGATGAATCGTCGCTCAAAAGATAACGAGAAGAACCAGATGAAGGACCTTTCAAATCATAAATATCAGCTGAGCTTTTTCTACGTACCTCAGTTTGCTTATAGTTATTACTGCTACTATTATAAGAAGAAGAAGAAGAACAGCTCTTTCTACTCTTTTGATGATGATCGTAGTACTTAAAAGTTTTGGGGTTGATAGGCAACTGAGACGAACAAGGGACGTGAGGCTGGAGACTGTTCTTAAATCGATTATGAAGAAGCCAAGCTGGACTACTTTGATGGTCTTCGGCGGTGGCTGCTCTATGGCTGCGGCGGACCATGGAACGTTGGTCTATACTTGAGCATATGGCTGTGGAAGCCGGAGAGGAACAGAAAAGATCCATTCTTTTCATGGGTTATCTTATTAACTTTTGTATATTGGAGGGGATGATGAAATAGTATATTGTATAAGAATATCCAATTACTTGAGGAGATGATAAACCTGTCAGTACTAGCTTACAGTTGAGTTCTTTGAAATGAAGGAAGGACCAACTATATGCTAAGTCTACTTTTAAAGCAGTAGTAGAAGTTGGAATCGAGAGAAAGAAAGTAGTCTATAGGTCCCACAAGAAGAATTATAGTGTGTATGAATGGTGTCTCTTCGAAGATTTTGTGAGTGGTATTTGGACCATTCAAAGTTATAGTCATGCCTAATATTTCACCTTATCACATTTATATATCTATATATATATTAGTATTACTACTGACTCCCATTTAATTTAGAGAAGTGGGGTTTGACAAGTTGTTCGTTATCAATTTTATAATTTTGTGCTATGATTACTATCACTATATAGCCTAGTAGTACTGTTATGTAGCAGGAGGAAAGTTACAAACTAGCTTGCTATACAGACCGATAATTGGGTAATTATTATTTTGATAAGTCACTGTTTTGACATTTTTTTTTCGCCCTCGCCTCAAGAGATACATATATGGATTCTTCTTAGCTAGCATGTAGACGCGATCCAGTTCTAACCTTTTTAGGATATAATAAGTTTCATCAATTTATGGTACGTAAGATTTAGATTAACTCAAATCACTACAAGAACGTCCTTTGGCGGCAAGTCGCCGTTAGTAATGCCAATGAAGATAAATTATGTTCGCCGTTGATATCACAATGATTTTTTTTTTAATTTATAAATTTATTAGCGGCAATTTTTTTTTTTATATTAGCGGCGAATTCAAAAATAAACAAAAAAAGACGCGGAAATTTCCTCACCAAAATTTTTCAGATGATTCTTAGCAGCGACACATGTGTTTAAAAAAGAAAACATCAACGGTGACTATTAGTAGCAACACTTGTTGTCGCTAATAGTCCCCACGACCCCCCTTCAGAGCCCTTCTTCTTCATTTCTCTTGACTCCCTTCTCTCAGCCGCCACCCGCAGCTCCTCCCCATCCCCCCCCCCCCCCCCCAAATCTCTCCCGCAGCGCCTCCCCAGCCCTCAACCAACCACCCCGTCTCCCCTTTCTCTCCCACCCGCTTCACATCCCCGGAGCCACCTCGTCCCCCTCTCTCTCTCTCGTGCTCTCTCTCTCTCTCTCTCTCTCTCTCTCTTTGAGGCCACCTGCCTCGTCGCCGCACCACTCTATCCCAAAGCCACCCTATCACACGCCACCCCAGAGGCACCTCGTAGCCACCACGTGCCACCTCGGAGCCGCCCCTACGGTAAATATAAGTATATATATATATGTTTTGTTTTCAGTTTATATATATACATTTGTTTTTATATATGTTTGTTTTTTTAAATTTATATATGTGTATATATATATATGTTTATATGTGTATATATATGTATGGAAAACTTCTCAATGGTTATTACTCATGAATGGTTACTATAAATCATTAAATAAGTTTTTAATGAGGAATGATTATAATGATGATAAAAATAAATAAATAAAATATATAAAATAAATAATTTCGAATTTTTTAGATTAACTAGGCAATAAACATTAGTTAGAAATATAATGATCACGTTCATTATTCCCATTAATTCCAAAATAATTTTTTTCTCATGGAATTGATAAAGGGGATGAATCAAGAATGAAGAAGGGATGGAGAACGAATATTAAATAAGATTTTTTTTATTCTTTATTTAATAAATATGTGACCATCATATCTTCATGCAACCCTTCCAAAAGTTTGAAAAAGTCAAAATTTATTTTTAGAATTATTAATTAACAATTATAAATATGAACCATTGATCTTAATCCAATGGTTAATATTAAGTAATTATTCATAGGTAGTAACCATCCATGGGTAGTAACCATTAAAAGTGTCTATATATGCATATGTTTATCCGAGTGTTTAAATAAATGTATATATATATAGATGTATATGTATATATGTGTGTGAATATATATATATATTATGTTTATATGTATATGTATATATATATATGTTTATATGTGTGTGAATAAAGATATATTTGTTTATATATAAATATTTATGTATAGATATATATATTTTTGTTTATGTTTATATATATATGTATGTGTGTGTATATATGTGTATACGTGTTTATGTGTATGTGTATATATATAAATATATATGTGTGTGCTTGTTTATAAGTATATAAATATATATATATATACATATGTATATGTTATATGTGTTATAATTTTTTTTTGTTTTACTATTTTTTTTTTTGGAGAAAATAAACAACAGTAAATTTTAGAGCATTTTCATTTGGAACGTTTTCTTGTGGATCATTTTATTAATTGGTATGTGTATCTTATTTATTGTCTTATTATAATAATAATAATAATAATAATAATAATGTACTATTGTTAGAGGAGTTTGAATATCCTAAATATTCATTCATAGTGAAGTAGGATCTGAGAAACATATTATTTGTTGCGGTAATATCAGAAGGTTATGAACTTGTATGTATTAGTGAAGTAGGTTCTATGAAATTTTTGTGTATTGTGGAGATATAAGGAAGATATTTATTGTGTGTTGTTTGAATTGTGTTTTATTTAACTGTTTACAGATGGCTAGGTCATTAATATAAGGGAGATGCTACCCAATTTTTGTAGATTTATAGGATAAGGATAGGGTCTGGTCGGGTCGGGTCGGGATAAGGTCTTTTATAGGTTTGGGGATTTGGGGGTCAGGATAGAGTCTTTATAGGGTCAGGGGCTAGGATAGAGTCTTTATAGGATCGGGGTCGAGCCGAGATAGGGTCGGGGTCGGGATAGGGTCTTTATAGGGTCGGGGGTTGGGATGAGGTCTTTATAGAGTCGGGGGTCGGGATAGGGTCTTTATAGGGTCGGGGGTCGGGAGTTGGGATATGGTATTTATAGGATCGAGGTCGAGATAGGGTCTTTATAGGGTCGAGATAGGGTCTTTATAGGGTCGGGGGTCGGAATAGGGTCTTTATAGGGTCGGGGGTCGGGGTAGGGTCTTTATAGGGTCGGGGATCGAGATAGGGTCTTTATAGGGTCGGAGGTCGGGATAGAGTCTTTATAGTGTCGGGGGTCGGGATAGAGTCTTTATAGGGTCGGGGGTCGAGATAGGGTCTTTATAGGGTCGGGGGTCAGATAAGGTCTTTATAGGGTCTAGGGTCGGGATATGGTCTTTATAGAGCTAGGATAGGGTCTTTACAGGGTCGGGGGTCGAGATAGTGTCTTTATAGGGTCGGAATAGGGACTTTATAGGGTCGGGGTCGGGATAGTGTCTTTATAGGGTCGCGATAGGGTCTTTATAGGGTTGGGGGTCAGGATATGGTCTTTATAGGGTTGGGGGTCAGGATAGGGTCTTTATAGGGTTGGGGTCGAGATAGGGTCTTTATAGGGTCAGGGGTCGGGATAGGGTCTTTATAGGGTTGGGTGTTGAGATAGGGTCTTTATAGGGTTAGGGGTCGGGATAAGGTCGGGGTCGGAATAAGGTCGGGGTCGGGATAGGGTCTTTATGGGGTAGGGGGTCTGGATATGGTCTTTATAGGGTCGGGGGTCGGGATAAGGTCTTTATAGGGTATAGGGTCGGGATATGGTCTTTATAGGGTCGGGGGTTGGGATAATGTCTTTATAGGGCCAAGATAGGGTCTTTATAGGGTCGGGGTCGGGATAGTGTCTTTACATGGTCATATTAGGGTCTTTACAGGGTTGGAGGTTTGGATAGTGTCTTTATAACAAAAAATTTTTTTTATTATTTCTTATAACAAAAAATTGTTACTATTTGTAATAACAAAAAAATTGTTATTATTTCTTATAACAATTTTTTTATTATTTCTAATAACAAAAAAATTATTATTATTTCTTATATCAAAAAATTGTTATTATTTCTAATAACAAAATAATTGTTATTATTTATCGTAGATGGCGATTGATAAGAGTTGGACGAAATTGAGAAATCGTGCATGTGATTCTTATTGGATTGGTCTCCAAAATTCCATGAATATGGCATCACAACACAAATTTTGATGAGAGAAAAAGATGTCCACGCGCCAGATGAATGAATCTTAGACTACATAAATTGGATGGCATTCAGGCACATATATTCAATCGGGGTTAGCAATAGAGTTATGAAAAGTGGATTTACCATGGGGAAGTAGAGGAAGATGTTGATGATGAAGGGGTGGATGAGAATGAGCCCATAGATGAGATGCGAGACGTCGTTGACAATTTCCTTTTACCGAACAATGCTGAAGAAGCTAACAATGGAATGAGTCAGTACTATGATGAGTTATTCGACGAGATTGAAGGTAAGTTGTATTCGGGTTGTGATTGGATATCATCGCTGAACTTTTTAGCTAAGTTGATGCACTTGAAAGTGAGGGGGAGGATATCGAACAACATATTTGATGGATTGTTGAAGTTATTAAAGTTTGCATTTCCGAAGGAAAACAAAATTCTAGCATCCCACTACGAGGCTAAAAAATTTGAGTAAATTAGGGTTGGGATATCAATCAATACATGTGTGTAGATATGATTGTTGCTTATTTTATAATGAATATTCATCTAAATATTTATGTTCGGTGTGTGGAAGTAGAAGGTGGATAAATGAGAAGAATAAAGGGAAAAATGTTCCACATAAGGTGGTGCGTTATTTTCCGTTGATTCCCCGATTAAAAAGAATGTACAGTTCAAGGCATACAGCGGGAGAGATGCTATGGAATCATACTGGGAGATCGAAAGAAGAGGGGATGATTTGTCATCCAGTTGATGGGTTAGCATGAAAGGATTTTGATGCCAAACATCCTAATTTTGTAAGAGATCCTAGAAATGTTTGTCTGGGCTTGGCTGCCGATGAGTTTAATCCATTTGGCAACATGAGTTTATCGTACAACATGTGACATGTTGTCTTGACAAACTATAATCTACCACCCTGACTTTGTATGAAGGACCATTATTTCATGCTGACTCTTCTTATTCCTGGGCCAAAATCACCAGGTAAGGACATGGATGTATTTTTGAGGCCATTGGTGGATGAGTTGAAAGAGCTGTGGATTAACAGGGTGGAAACTAGGGTTGGTAGAAACAACAACATGTTCAAGATGTGTGCAGCCCTTTTGTGGACGGTGAACGATTTTCCTACTCAAAGTAGTTTTTCTGGATGGAGTGGTCAGGGTTACAAGGCTTGTCCTACATACAACGAAGACACATCCTCTATCCGAGTGAATGCTAAGACATCTTAAGTTGGTCATGTTGGAAAAACTTTATACAGGATCTTTATTTATTTTCATGTATATCTAATATTAAACAAATTAATACGAGATAGCCTAAAACATGTTTCTAAAATCGAATTCAAAGATAAACAAATAATATAATACTTACAGTATACGCAGCGGAATTAAGAGTCCTTCCTTCAGTTTCTCTAACTCTTGTATCCTCTCTGTCGCAGAGTATTATCAAGAAACTGAACCGATCTTCTATTTTCTTCACGATCTTCCAATGTATCCTTAGAACCACCTAGACTAGTGTGGGCAATTCTCAACACATGAGATAGATATAGAGAGAAGAAGAGAAAATAAGAAAGTGGCTTAGAAAAGGACTTGTGTTTAGAGAGAATATAAAACTATCAGAAAATCTGACTTATCAAAAACCCTTGTTTTGACTTCTCTATAAGCACTCATTTTATAGACTCAATTAGGCCATTTAATTTTAATTAAAAAATTAATATAATAGCAGCCATTTTGAAGCCCTAGGTCGAAATTATCATGGGCTATAGGCCCGTGAAATTTCCCATTTGATTATAAGCCCATTGGACTTAAAATCAAGGCCTGTGTTATTTTCTATTGATTTAATTAATTAAATAATTATTTAAATCCTTTATCAAATTAATTATTTATAATTTGAACCTTGATTTAAATTTATTTATTAATTTAGATACCAATTTATCTTAATTAATAAATCTGCCATAATTTCTATTTTCTTCTCAAAATTACACAACTCTGTGAAACTATCCAAAATTGACCTGGTCAACTTTGATAATTCTAATTGATGATTAAATCAATTAATTGAGACTATCTAGATGATTTTATCCAAGGTACAATGGGGACCATGGGCCTATGAAATCAAGCTCCAATAAGTTATCATAAATCTAACAAATAAATTTACTAACTTATTAATTCCCCGTGACTCCACTATAGACTTGGAATTGCACTCTTGAATTCATAGAACGCTCTATAAAAAATATAGATACGCTATTAATTATCCATTGTTACAACCATAATTGTCACTCAATCCTCTATAGACGGTCTACAATGAGATAGGACTAAAATACCGTTTTACCCCTCATTGTATTTTATCCTTAAAACACTTAGTTCCTTGTAAATGATATTTCAGTAAACTAATTTAATTGCTGAAATGAGATCTCTATCATTTAACACCTTGAACCAAACTAAAAGGAAACCATCGTTTCACTTCTTCATCAGAAGCTATAGATGTTCATATCTATGATTAACACTCCCACTCAATTATACTACCGAGTTCCCAAGATGTAAGTATGGGCTAGTCCGTAGGGTAAGCTGGTAACGAACAAGTCAAAGAACTCAAATAATACAATCATTTAGAATACTAACCACTCAGAATTGAGATTGAATTGACCTATGGTCAACTATATGATATGACTAGAATAGATAATAACGGTATGTTTACTTATCTTATCAACTGTCAATATCGGTCCTGTCCGATGTAACAAATACATCCGATCTTATCTACTTTGCTAATGTTCTGGAAAGAACATAACACTGTAATGTGTAAGTAGATCATATCGTAGATTGGCAAGTCAGTGTAAATCCGGTGCACTGACTAATCTTAGGACTAACTTATTTTTGAACATATAATCATATTTATATTCCACTGTGATTACGTCACTATAAATAAGATTAGCTATATGCTCGGGATTTAATAGAAGTTTATATTAAATAAATAATCATGAAAATAAAACATGTGAGCAAAGTGATTGACCAAGTCAAAAAATGATTTCTATTCTTTTATTGATAATAAAATGAGATTACAAAGAATTTGGGTTTTAATTAGGGCATAAAACCCCAACAAACTCCCACTTGCACTAATTGAAACTAATGCCTTAATTCTACTAATCACATCTCCTTGATATGCTTATCAAATGTAGCTTCTGGTACTGTCTTTGTAAACGGATCCGCAAGATTGTCTTCAATTGCAATCTTCATAACCTTCACAGCTCCCCTGGCCACATATTCTCGAATAATGTGATACTTCCTTTCTATATGCTTACTCCTCTTGTGACTTCGAGGTTCTTTTGAGTTGGCTATCGCTCCTGTATTGTCACAAAACAACATAAGCGGTTTATCCATTTCTGGAATAACACCAAGATCCGAATAAAACTTCTTTAGCCAGACTATTTCCTTAGCTGCTTCTGACGCGGCTATGTACTCAGCCTCCTTGGTGGAATCTGAGATTGCAGACTGCATTACGCTTCTCCAAATCACAGCTCCACCCCCAAGAGTAAACACCATTCCAGAAGTAGACTTTCTATCATCGACATCAGTCTGAAAATCTGAATCGGTGTAGCCTACAGGGTTTAGAACACCACCCTTGTAGACTAACATATAATCCCTAGTCCGTCTCAAATACTTCAGGATATGCTTAACTGCTATCCAATGTTCCGGTCCTGGGTTTGACTGATACCTGCTCACTACTCCCACTGCATAGCAGATATCTGGTCTAGTACACAACATGGCATACATCAGACTTCCAACTGCAGATGCGTAAGGAACTTTTCTCATTGCATCTTCCTCTTCAGGAGTCTGGGGAGACTGCTTCTTTGAAAGATGAATTCCATGGCGGGACGGTAGACGCCCTTTCTTGGAATTTGTCATTGAGAAACGTTCAAGCACTTTATCAATGTAAGTTGCTTGAGATAGAGCTAAAAGTTTGTTCTTTCTATCCCTGATGATCTGGATACCTAGAACATAACTTGCTTCACCCAAATCCTTCATCTGGAATTGAGTGCTCAGCCAATTCTTCACATCTGATAATTTCTTAACATTGTTTCCAATGAGTAAGATATCATCTACATAAAGAACCAGGAATACCACTATTTGATTTGCCTTTAGTTGGTAAACACAGGGCTCATCAATATTTTGTTCAAAGCCATAGGTTTTGATTATTTCATCAAACCTAAGATTCCAGGAACGAGAAGCTTGCTTAAGTCCATAGATGGACCTATTTAACTTACAAACTTTTCCTTCTTGTCCAGATACTTTAAATCCTTCTGGCTGATCCATATAAATGACCTCGTCAAGCTTTCCATTAAGAAAAGCTGTCTTGACGTCCATTTGCCAAATCTCAAATCGAATGGATTTGAGCATGGCTACCAGACTAAAAGTTTCCTCATAGTCCACGCCTTCTCTTTGGGTATAACCCTTTGCCACTAATCGAGCTTTATAAGTCTCGATATTTCCATCAAAACCTCGTTTCTTCTTGTAGATCCACTTGCACCCAATGGCCCTAAAGTCACTAGGTGCTTCCACAAGATCCCAGACGGAATTTGAGTACATAGACTCCATTTCCTGTTTCATGGCTTCAAGCCATAGTTCCTTTTCAGGGCTAGCCATTGCCTGTTTGAAAGACAATGGATCATCATCACTAGTGTCACCAATAACCATATTGGTTTCACCATCCAAACCATAGCGAACTGGGTTTCTAGAAACCCTCCCACTACGACGAGGCTCCGTGACTGTTTGCTCAGGAACAGTGGTACTTTCTTCATTTAAATCGACTTGCGTCGGTTGTACATGAAGAGTGGGAATTTCATCATCCACACGCGTTGATGACGATGGAACATTGGTTGGAGTCAATTCTTTAACTATCTCCTCTAAAACTACTTTGCTGCTAGGTTTAAAGTTCTGGACATAGTCATTTTCCAGAAAAGTAGCATTTGTAGAAGTAAACACTTTCTTTTCTGAATGACTGTAGAAAAGTCCACCCCGAGTACCTTTAGGATAGCCAACAAACATGCAAACTTCAGTTCGCGGTTCTAGCTTTCCCTCCTTTTTCCTCAGGACGTGAGCGGGACACCCCCAGATTCTATAATGGCGTAAACTAGGTTCACGACCATTCCAGTGTTCTAAAGGTGTTTTGGGGATTGATTTTGACGGCACGACATTGAGAATGTCATTTGCGGTTTCAATTGCATGTCCCCATAATGAATTTGGTAGAGTTGAGTAACTAAGCATGCATCTAACCATTTCCAATAAAGTTCTGTTTCGGCGTTTCGCTACACCATTTTGTTGCGGAGTACCTGAGGCAGTAAGTTGTGATAAAATCCCAAGTTCAGTTAAATGATCTTGGAACTGCATATCCAAATTTTCTCCACCCCTATCAGATCGCAAGATCTTTAACCTTTTACCTAATTGGTTCTGAGCCATTGCTAGGAATTCCTGAAACTTTGAAAATGTTTCTGATTTCCTATGCATTAGGTAAAGACATGAGTATCTAGAGTAATCATCAATGAAAGTGATGAAATACTCAAAACCACCCCTGGCTTGTATATTCAAAGGTCCACAAACATCTGAATGCACAAGACCAAGTGGTTCTTTGGCCCTATCGCTCTTTGCAGAGAATGGACGCTTGGTCAGTTTGCCTTCTAGACAAGATTCACAGACAGGTAATTCATCTAAGGTGAGTTCCCTCAAAGGTTCGTCCTTTGTAAGTCTTTGAATCCTATCATAGCCAATGTGACCTAGTCTCAAGTGCCATAAATACGTCATATTTTTATTATCGGTCTTTTGACGTTTATTGGTCCTAGGTTTAGCTACTTTGAATAAATCATTGTTAAGAGCGAGGGGTTCGTTAGGTCGCAGAATATAAAGCCCATTTTCCAAACATGCAATACCCAATTGTGATCCATTGAAAGAAATAGATATATTAAAACTTGTGAAAGTCATAACAAATTGTTCTAATTGCAACATGGAAACTGAAATTAAATTTCTACTAAAATCCGGAATAAAAAATACATCTTTTAAAATTAAGTATTTATTTCTAAACTTCAGACGAGCTCTTCCTCTAGCTTGGACCGCAATGAACACTCCGTTCCCAACTCTAAGCTTTAAGCCGCCTTCGTTCACTTCCTCCCACGATTCAAGAAGCTTTGTTTTTCGCTGCTAGAAACTTAGGGCAATCTCGTTTCCAATGCCCCTTCTCTTTGCAGTGAAAGCACTTATCTTTACCTTTCTTGTTTTTCTTGTTCTTCCCCTTAGGCGTCTGTGCACTTGGTTGTGCACTCGTCTTTGCAGCCTTTGTAGGCTTGAGGTTGTTTATTTGTCCACATTTCCTCTTGTTCCAGCTTTCGAAGACGAAGCTTGGTTAGCTTCAGCCTTAGCTAGATGAGCAACAACATCAGTAGTCTTATTTTCACCTCCTTTACTAGGTCCACCCATGACAGGTTCAATAATCTGAAGCTCGTTCATGAGTTGCGTCAGACCATAGTTGAGTTGATCACGAACGTGCAGACACGGTGCCATCCGAGAATTAACGGTGCCATCACGAACGTGCAGAGACGGTGCTATCCAAGCATTTACGGTACCATCACGAGCATTGACGTTGCCATCACTAACGTGCGGACACGGTGCTCGTTTTGGGGATTCCTCAATCGTGACGAATTCAGAGTTGTCACCTATCAACACAATGTTGATGTTCTGCTTCCAATTAAGGAAGTTTTTTCTAGTGAGTTTCTCCATCGAAAGTTGAGAAAGGATGGGAATAGACACAGACACTACTTAGCTTAAAACTACAAATTACCAATAAAATAGAAATCAATGACATTTGCTCAATAAAACTTCTATTCACACAAATTTCAAGAAATAGCCCAACATATACCAAAAATATGTAAGATATGAGAAAAAATACCAAAAACAATCACATCTCTATTTCTTTTAGGTTTTTAACTAATCTATGATATCCTTGTCCCGGTTGGCGAGAGTAAAAAATACCACTAGTTAAATAGAGTTGTAAACTCATTTAATAATGGACACCATTATTAACAACCTACTATTCGATCAAAATAAGAAAACAAAATCTCTTATTTTATGAGCTAGACCTACGGTTTCAATAATCATAGATTTAGTCCTAGTAGTCACCGTAGGGGTGAGTCTAGTAGAATTTGACCTATAATTATCTATCTTTCGAAATCTAACCTTGTCAAAATAACTAATGAACACCTTCCGTAGGGGGACGAATCAAAGCGCCTCGAGGCCCCATTAAGCTATTGACTATGTTAAACCAACGGTGGAGATCGAATAAAATTCTTAAAATAAGCTCATTATAAAATTAAAAATAGTATTTTTATTATTTATTTTTAGAAAATTAATGACTATGGTTTTCCAAAAAAATTAAACAGATTAAAATTTTTAAAACCAAAGTCCTATAATTTCTTATTAATTCTAAAGTGTCACATTGAAACAAATTCAATTAATTTAGAATTAATTTATTGCTAATTAATATTTAGGTTTAACTAATATAATGAACCTATACAATTAAGTCTAACTCAGGTAAATGGGCCTTAACAATTGGGCTTGTATGGAGGAGGGCTGGGTCCAGTATATCGTTCCCACTACAAAGGCCCCCTATCTTCCATACAAGGTTCAAAAGACAGGAATTTAAACCTTCATTTTATTAATTGTTATTAATTGATTAGACCCACTATAGTCATGCAAAGCAAATGGGCCTTCACAAGTGGAATCACCCACAAAAGAGGAATTTAAACTTTACATTTTCTAATGGGCCCAAATAAAACCTATCATTTTATGAATATTTTATTTGGCAAAATACCATATATCTAACAAACATATGGGCCACTATATGCATCTAAACCCAATTGCAAAAATACCACATATAGTGCAAATAGACATGTTATAATTGGATGGGCCTAATCATGTTACTATATGAGCAATTCTATGAATTTATGCAAAAATACCACAATTTATTTCATTTGCAAAAATACCACAATTAATTTATCTAGAATTTATCAAAATAAATTCAAATTAATTAAATTTTTACAAAAATAAGTCAATTTAAATGAAATTTATCAACAATTAACAATAGTTAATTTAAATTTCATTTATCAACATTCAATTGGTTTTAGGTTAATTTGATAAAAAAAAAATATTAATTTAATTTAAATAGGATTTATCAACAATTAACCAAAGTTAATTTAAATCCCATTTATTAAAAAATATTTTTATTAATTGGCTGAAAAAAATTTGATATTTTTCAAAATTTAACCAATTTTAAATTTTAAAATCAATATCTTAACTATTTTCTATAATATCTTGTGTTGTTACAACTATTATCTAATATTTTAACCATTTAAAAATAATAAAATACAAATAGTTAT
This sequence comes from Humulus lupulus, assembly GCF_963169125.1. Taxonomy (NCBI): domain Eukaryota; kingdom Viridiplantae; phylum Streptophyta; class Magnoliopsida; order Rosales; family Cannabaceae; genus Humulus; species Humulus lupulus. The sequence goes on from NC_084799.1 coordinate 89,498,352, forward strand.
AACAAGCCTAAAATATCTCAAATAGTTAAACAAATTCAAATATCCATAAAAATATCTAACTAACAATGTTCAAATTTCAAATAATTTAAATACTAAAAACTATAGAATAAAAATATATTTATATTTTCAAATAAAGATTTAATAAAAAAAAATCAAGAATTTAAATGAAAATATCTTAAATATCTGATATCATAATTCTAATATTTAATATATTAAAAGATTTAAAATTAAGTTGTTAGTTTATTTTTAAATTTGAATTTGATTGTTTGTAGAAAATATCTAATTATTTAAATCCCAACTAACAAAAATATCTTTATTTAAAAAAAATTAAATGATGAAACAAAAAAGATATTTTTGGTTTTGATTATAAATGATTTATTTCTACAAATTTTAATTAATTTTTTTTTTAATTTTCAAAAAAAAAAAAAGGATGAATAGTACCTGCGGTACTGTTCACCGGTACTGTTCACGTGTGCATGCGCGCGTGCGCGCGGGTGGCACGCGGGTGTGCGCACGGGTGCACGCGGGTGGCGCGCGGAGGTGCGCACGGGTGCGCGCGCGCATGGGCAACCAGGCCAAAAATTTTCCAAATAATTTTTTTTGAGCAATTTTTCAAACCAAAACAATTTTCTAATTAATTTTTACCATGTTTTACACAAAATAAAACATATATAAAAATTAATAGCATAGAAAATACAACAAAATAACCTAAAAATTGCTAAAATTCACATAAAATCAATATGTTCATAACAACATGAAAAACCATCCAATTATTCAAACATATCGAATAATCCAATTTTAAACATGTTCATGCATGAAAATAAAGATTATCAAAGGCTCTGAGGCCAGTTGTTGGAAAAACTTTATACATGATCTTTATTTATTTTCATGTATATCTAATATTAAACAAATTAATACGAGATAGCCTAAAACATGTTTCTAAAATCGAATTCAAAGATAAACAAATAATATAATACTTACAGTATACGCAGCGGAATTAAGAGTCCTTCCTTCAGTTTCTCTAACTCTTGTATCCTCTCTGTCGCAGAGTATTATCAAGAAACTGAACCGATCTTCTATTTTCTTCACGATCTTCCAATGTATCCTTAGAACCACCTAGACTAGTGTGGGCAATTCTCAACACATGAGATAGATATAGAGAGAAGAAGAGAAAATAAGAAAGTGGCTTAGAAAAGGACTTGTGTTTAGAGAGAATATAAAACTATCAGAAAATCTGACTTATCAAAAACCCTTGTTTTGACTTCTCTATAAGCACTCATTTTATAGACTCAATTAGGCCATTTAATTTTAATTAAAAAATTAATATAATAGCAGCCATTTTGAAGCCCTAGGTCGAAATTATCATGGGCTATAGGCCCGTGAAATTTCCCATTTGATTATAAGCCCATTGGACTTAAAATCAAGGCCTGTGTTATTTTCTATTGATTTAATTAATTAAATAATTATTTAAATCCTTTATCAAATTAATTATTTATAATTTGAACCTTGATTTAAATTTATTTATTAATTTAGATACCAATTTATCTTAATTAATAAATCTGCCATAATTTCTATTTTCTTCTCAAAATTACACAACTCTGTGAAACTATCCAAAATTGACCTGGTCAACTTTGATAATTCTAATTGATGATTAAATCAATTAATTGAGACTATCTAGATGATTTTATCCAAGGTACAATGGGGACCATGGGCCTATGAAATCAAGCTCCAATAAGTTATCATAAATCTAACAAATAAATTTACTAACTTATTAATTCCTCGTGACTCCACTATAGACTTGGAATTGCACTCTTGAATTCATAGAACGCTCTATAACAAATATAGATACGCTATTAATTATCCATTGTTACAACCATAATTGTCACTCAATCCTCTATAGACGGTCTACAATGAGATAGGACTAAAATACCGTTTTACCCCTCATTGTATTTTATCCTTAAAACACTTAGTTCCTTGTAAATGATATTTCAGTAAACTAATTTAATTGCTGAAATGAGATCTCTATCATTTAACACCTTGAACCAAACTAAAAGGAAACCATCGTTTCACTTCTTCATCAGAAGCTATAGATGTTCATATCTATGATTAACACTCCCACTCAATTATACTACCGAGTTCCCAAGATGTAAGTATGGGCTAGTCCGTAGGGTAAGCTGGTAACGAACAAGTCAAAGAACTCAAATAATACAATCATTTAGAATACTAACCACTCAGAATTGAGATTGAATTGACCTATGGTCAACTATATGATATGACTAGAATAGATAATAACGGTATGTTTACTTATCTTATCAACTGTCAATATCGGTCCTGTCCGATGTAACAAATACATCCAATCTTATCTACTTTGCTAATGTTCTGGAAAGAACATAACACTGTAATGTGTAAGTAGATCATATCGTAGATTGGCAAGTCAGTGTAAATCCAGTGCACTGACTAATCTTAGGACTAACTTATTTTTGAACATATAATCATATTTATATTCCACTGTGATTACGTCACTATAAATAAGATTAGCTATATGCTCGGGATTTAATAGAAGTTTATATTAAATAAATAATCATGAAAATAAAACATGTGAGCAAAGTGATTGACCAAGCCAAAAAATGATTTCTATTCTTTTATTGATAATAAAATGAGATTACAAAGAATTTGAGTTTTAATTAGGGCATAAAACCCTAGCAGGTCATAGATGATTCTTGGCTACTAATCATCGGTGGAGAAAGGATACTCAATTCAACGAAAAAGTTGAGAGAAGACGTCCTCCAAGAAAGTTTACTTATCAGGATATCTTAGATCAAGTTAATGCACTACCACCTTAAGTCCTGGGGAAACATGAGAAGTTTAGAGGTTTGAAACGAAAAAGAGGTGCGAAGGATAGTAACTGGAGGAAAAAAAACATCTTTTATGAACTTGACTACTGGAGTACGGACGAGTTAAAACACAACATAGATGTTATGCATGTTGAGAAGAATGTATGTGTCAGTGTCCTTGGTACTATCTTGGATAATGATAAGTCCAAAGACACAACTAATGCAAGACATGATCTAAAGAATATGGGAGTTAGGGACGCATTGTGGATATATGAAGATCATAATAAAAAGTTAATGAAACCACATGCTCCTTACGTGTTGACTCCTGCGCGCTGGTCGTGCGGCAGACGCAGGCGCAGGGCACTCGGCTGGGCGAGGTGCGCGGGGCGCCTAGGCAGGCAGCACGCAGGGGCTGGGCACGCACCAGTCCGGCTGGGTAAGGCTCGGGCTTCAGGGCTCGGAACCCAGGGCTCGGGCCTTACAGAATATTTCAAATAATTTTAACACAGAAAATTAAAATTACAAAAATTCCTATGCCCCAAAATGGCTTACATTTTTCATCTAGAATTTTAAGAACATTTCCTAAACCCAAAATACCATATAATTAACGACCCTTAAGAACAAACTATTATCATACATACATTCATCCATTCACATATATTACAATAACATTGGAATGCATATTATGCCCACACAGTAATTAATGTATGCAGATATTAATGACCGCTCTGGTACCAATTGTTAGGAACGAGTTTCCTAATACGCAGCGGAATGGTGGTGTGGTTGGCCCAGTGTACAACAAAAATTTTGTAACATATTTAAACTACCTTTAAATATGTGGATCCATTAATATACATACATTAATCATAAACAAGATAATGATAGAATTCATACCTCTTGAAGCCTATCAAGTATCATTGCTATCTTTTCGTATTTAGGACGATCTTCCTATCCAAGCCGCTCCCACGTACTCACACCAAGATCTTCCAAAGCGTTCTCTACACCTCAAGAAATGTGTGGGCACTTAGAGAATGAAGGATAGTTTATTTGTGATTCTACTTGATGTACTCAACACATGAGATCAAGAGAATAGGCCTGAGAATTAGTTCTTTATTTTCAGGGAGAGAAAACTATCGTTCTATTTTTCACAGAGCGAATGTTCAGAGTTGTCTCACATACACATATCTGAATATTTTTCTAATTAGTCATACTTAAAAGAAAATATTTAAATTTAAAAAAATAAATGTGTAACCATTTTACAATTTACTTTTTAATTAATTAATTATTCTATTAATGAAAAAATCCAAAAACCAAATTTTGAATTATCCATTAATTAATTAATTAAATAAATAAAAATAAAAATTTCATCCCTGAAAATGCCCTACACGCCACACACAGTCCATGGACTGTGTGTGAACATGTAGCTTCCTAATTGTTATACCCAAAAAATAGGAGAATGCATTCTAGGAGAACTAAGGGGAGTGGTCCTAGGAGACCCCAAGGAGGATGTGGTCCTAGGAGACCCCAAGAGAGTGATCCTAGGAGACCCCAAGGAGGATGTGGTCCTAGGAGACCCCAAGGGTGTGTTTGAGGTAAGCCTCCCAAGGTTTCCTAAGTGTTGGCTCGAACGTGTCCAAGGTAAGTAGATAAGGAGGAGGAGTCCCATGCAAGCCAAGAATGGAGACTTAGCTTTTGCCAAGGAGAGCCTACACAATGTCCGATCGGACATAGTTGGGAGATGCTAAAGGGGAGTGCCTCAGGCTTGTCCAAGGAGAGATGACAAGGAGGATGCCTTGGACCACCTTGGTCCAAGGAGAAGGCAAGAGGAGGATGCCTCGGACCACCTTGGTCCGAGGAGAAGGCCACAAGGTCCGATCGGACCTTGATTGGAGAAGGTATGCTCGGACTTGTCCGAGGTGAGAAGCAAGGGTGTTGCCTCGGACCACCTTGGTCCGAGGAGAGCCAAGCTTGTATCACCTTGGTCCAAGGAAAGCTTGAAGGAGTAATCAACATGCACAAGTCCTACCACCATGCACGTTCGACCAGCACTTGCATGGGTAGTCAGTAGGAGGTGGATCAATTAGCTAGCGAAGACTAAGTCAAGGTTCCCAGAGACAACTTCAACAACATACGCGGGAATCTCTCATTCCTCACTCAAATTGAGGAATTAGTTGTATTTTAAATATTTCTTGTAATATAAATATAAGATGAATAATAAAATATCTCTATCTAAAGGGGATATCAGTTGAGTATCCCAAGCCTATATAATAGAGGGCTTATGGGATTAGAGAGGGGTTCTTCTGCTTCTTCTTTCTAGAGAGAGAAAATTGGGTCTGTGTATTCTAGAGAGAGAAAGTGCTGATATTTGAGAGAACTCTTGTATTTTCACAATCTGTACTGAAGAAACTCAGTTGGCTCAGTCCATCTGATCTTGAGTATAGAACTATAAATCACAACTCTAAGTGGATTAGGCTATTACCGACAATCGGAGCTGAACCACTATAAAAATCTCCTGTGTTATTTACTTTTCTTGTTTATACCGTCTGTTGTCGTTTATATTCTCTTGAAAGCTTGTCGTAATTGACGTTCTCACGTTGTTGGCTAAAAACGCAGTCAACACTAATTTTTAGGGATGTTGGTTTTTCAAGTTTTATTTAATTATTTATTCAAATTACTTTGTCAGATAATTAATTATTTGAATAAATATTAATCTTTTAAATTCAAATCCAATTTGAACTTATCAGATTATTATCTCCCACTCAAATAAAGATATTTAATTAATTCTACCAATTAATTAAATCCAAAATTTTCGAAAATAAATATTTAATTTATTATAATTTCGAAAATTATAATTAATTAATTATTTAATTAAATTTTGAAATTAATTTAATTATTTAATATAATTTCGAAAATTATACAATAATTAAATAATAATTAATTTTGTTAACTACAACTAATTTGTAATTAATTAATTAATCACTATTATCATATAATTGCATATTTGGCCTGAAGAACAAGTTTCTTCTTAAATATGTCTTTAAACTATTTTCCCTTCATATCAACTCTTACCTTGAACAGTGTTGATAGAGCTGCTATGGGGACCTATAATTCCAAGCTCCAATAAATTTGAGATTATTAATTAAACTCTTTAATTAAATAATCTTAATTTATTAATCTCATGATTATTCCACTATAAATATGAGACTGTACTCTTGTAATTATAGACATTTCATTTACTGAGTACTTTATAATCATAAAGCGTCCATTGATATAATCATTGTATACACCTTGACCCTCTAATAATGGTTCATAATTAATCGGGAATAAAATTACCGTTTTACCCTTTTAATTATCTCTTATTTCCTTAAGTACCATTGACTCTACTAGTGAAGGTTAATTCATAACTAAATTATGAATTTGAGCTCAATAAACTTTCAGTTCCAAAAGTCAACCCTTAAGAGAGTCATCATTCAATCTCTTGCGAGAAGGCATAGATTCCATATCTGTATACTATGTCCCCAGCCATCTACATTAATGAGTTCCCAAAACAAAAGTTTCTAGCCTGATCATTCTGACAGACCCTAACAAGTGAATCAAAGAACTCATATAACATAAACAGAAGTCATAGTAACTTCAGGATTAAGATTTATTTGTATATGATCATCAGTTGATATATTTAATTAATACTTCAAAATGGTATTTAACTAAGTATTAATAAACATATCTGGTCCAGTTCTATATATTCTCTAATATATAAAGCACCTCCACTATAGTATCCTACCATACTAGTGATCCAGATCTAGATCACATGTATTCATAATACTAGTGGATCGTACTTGCAGTAATTAATCTAAAGATTCCATAACTTTATTTTACTGCGAACTATTCAAGTTCATTTATCTCAAACACAATCCTCCCGTACCAATACGTGTTTGAGATCACATATATGAACTTAGGAATTTTCCTGATATTTACATAATATTATCATAGAATAATATAATCCATAAAATATATGTGTTAACCGAGATTTTCGGCAACTATATTAATGAACAATATACTTATTGATACTAATAATGAAAGTAGAAGATCGACACGAGGTTTTTACGTGGTTGGGGCGTTAATTAGCCTTAGTCCACGAGTCTGTATATTAGAGCTATAAGAAGCTTTTATAATGGAGTTTTCTAACTATATCTGAACAGAGTTTCTACCCTTTTTCCTTTTTTCCTCCCCCCGGATACGTTGTTCTACAGCTTATATTTATAAGCTGAGGGGAACCCCGGGTCTGGGCCTGATCCGACCCGGGCCCATCAGAGAAATGGGTACAAGGGGCCTTTCTAGTGGAGGCCCAATATAAAAAGGTATACAATACACAAAATTCAGACCAGCTAAGGCCCAATTGGTTGACCTGAGACACAAGCCTTTGCTCGACAAAACGAAGCTTTGGCTCTGACCACTTCGAGTCACGAGGCTGATTCAGGAGACAAGACCGGTCAGAGTACTTGGCTGCGCAGTCCTGACACACCAGTGGGCAATCCCGAGGCGACCTTTTCTGCAGGCGAAAAGTGGGGGACAATGCCCACGCGAAATGAGGCGGTTTCAGGATCCTGGACGCCTGGCCCTTCAATTGGGGAGGAGGTGACCCAGGTCTGTTTACCTTTGGCCCGCTCCATTTACCTCGGGCCCGGACCATACCAGGCTCCAGGACAGGAATGCGTAGGTCGCGACGGTCCGGGCGCTCTGGACATCGCCGGGACCGTTCAAGCTGAAGATGAATCCGGAGGGATGTCCCGGACCCCTCCAAACGGGCCCAGGCCAGGGTCCCTGTCCGTACCAGTCCCATTGGGTGACAGTCAAACCAAGGGACCTTGGGCCAGGCCAAAATGCCGAGTCGGTCCCCTGACCGTGGGCCAGGGCGAAGGCCCAAAGCCCTTCCAGGAAATGGGGATAACAATATGCATAACAAATTCAATTTATTTATTTGCCGGGAGGAGGGTTGCACCACCCTCGCGGCGCTTGCCAAGTTGCCTCCCCAGTTCCTGCTCGAACTAGGAGGCTTGGCCGAAAGGCCGTGGCAGTGGCAGGTTGCTTAGCCCGGATCGTTTACCGTGATCCGGGAACGTTTACCCTTGGCCCGCTTTAAGAAAAATGACACACGTGTCGTCATGCAATTGCTGCAAGGGCCTCGAAGAGTCGCCTAGGCCTCCCAAAGGCCGCTAGGCCTAGACTAGGGTGTCAGCGCACGTCACGAGGCGTCACTTCCGCACGGAGGGAGTCATCATTAATGTCCCTGGAACGAGGTGGACCATAGGATGGGGCGTCCTTTGGCATCCGCCACTCCTGGGCCGTCGGATTTGAGACGTCGAGGATCTAGACCAATAGGACTCATAAATGCCCCCTGCGTGATTCTTGATCGTCGGATGGAGAGGCGCCTAACCGTTGGATCGTGGGCCCGAATTTGGAGGCTGATATAAAGACTCCCAGAGAACAAAATTCGGTACTTTTCCATTTTCGAACCAGCTTAAGAAAAAACCCGAACGCTTGTTAGAGCTTTGCATGTCCGACCTCGCCGACGAAATACTCCGCCTTTTGCTAGTTCTGCGCCATCATCTGTTTCCCAAAGCCTCAGCCTCCGTCCTTCAACCTGACGGCGCTTCTCGGGTTTGTCCCGTCGAAGAGCTACTGCACCGGCTGTGCCACTTCAAGAACGAGGTTCTGCCATCCTTACGGTCGGACAGCCACCAGCCTCAGCGGTCGACACCACATAGTAAGTCTCCCCTTTTTTTTTTTATCTCTGTTACCAGCTTTGTGAATTTATGCTCTCTAGATGCATGCGTCTAGGCTCTGTGCGTTAGAATTCGCTAGGAAGGCTGCCTAGTTCGGGTTGCACCGTACTCGGATGCTTCCCGGGCAAGGGACGGACCTTAGTAGTTTTCACTCCCGATCAGGGTCCCGGGACTCGTCGGGGTAACGGGCCTGATCTGACAGGACTCCAAGCAGTCCTTAGGACACTCCCTGTGCCTTGACCGACTTTTTTGGGTTTAGGTACTAACTACTTGGTTTTTTCTTTCTTTGTTCCCAGATCGTCAGTTATGGTCACGGGCGTTACACTCCATTCCGAAGAAGAGGTCAATAGGGCCCCTGTAGTCGCTCCCGGATCCAAGACGCCCACAGGCAACAGGTGGGAAATGGACGTAACGGCCAACTCGTTCCGGAACTACCAGATGATGCTGCTCCTGGAGACGAAGCTGGGCATCGAATCGACTCCGGGCCTCTTCCACAATCGCATGGCCAGGCTAGAGGAACGGGCGCATACGTCCGTGGATGGATTCGGGGCTTGGAGCGCCGGACATATTAGCGCGGGAGCTACGCTCCCGCTTCATGACTACTCCGTGCGGTTCCTGACATATGTGGGGATCGCACCTTTCCAACTGCTGCCGCAAGCGTACTGCCTGCTTGCTGGGTGGAAGGTGTTCTGTGTCGCGAAGGAGATCGCGGAGCCTACTCTAGCGGAAGTCTTGTACTTCTACAAGTTGGTTCCACAAGTCAATGTTAAGGACAAGAGCTTGGACGACTTTTATAGGCTGCAGCCGCGGAGTGGCTACCCTGCTCCCACCAGCACCTGGAAGCACCCCCCGGATGTCCGGCATTACTGGTTCATGACATCCGGGTTCCTTATTGACAAGAACCCCACACTGCTGCTGGACTTCCAGCGAGTGGGTAAGTATTCCTCCGGACCCTCTCTTTTATTCATCTTTTGCTTCCATCCCTTATCGTATCTTCCGGGTCGCAGGTCCCTTCATTCAAACCCCCCTTACCGAGTTTCTCCTGGAAATGAGGAGGTTCTATGCCAAGCTGACCGTGGAGGAGCTGGACGTTGGGGGCTATGTCAATGACGGCAACCTCTGGCTAATAGGGTTGCTTGCGGCCACCCAAACCATTGTCATCCCGAGCTTCCGGGGCATCCCGTGCGAGAAGGACACCGAGGTCCGGGAGCAGCTGGCCCTCGACCACATCGCCGAGGTGATGAGAGCGGCGCGGGCTACCATAGCCCAGCGTAAGAAGAATCAGCTTCCAGCGGAAGAGGCCACCTCGGAAGAGCTGGAGGAGCTTTTCGAAGACGCCCTACCAAACGCAGGGACTCCCGGGGCTAGTGTATCGGGGCAAGGTAACTCCCCTTTAATCTTAACTTATGCTCCCCAAGTCGGGGACTTAGCTAGGGATAGGCTAGAGTCGCCGGGCCCCGCGTTTGGGGCTGATGGGGAGATGAGGCCTTCATCTACCGTCCCTGTAGGATCAGGGATCCTAATGTTCCTGTCCGGGTTCCTCCAGTATGGGGGGTTTCTAACCCCGGATGACGTAGGAGACCGGATACACTCATTCGCTTTAAGGGAATTGAGTCTCGCCCAGGGCTTAGATGAGGGTTCGTCCCGGGCTGTTCTTTTTTACTGACGCGTTTTCCTGTCTGGCTTATCATACTTATTCCTTTCTCCTGTACTTTTGCAGAGGATTCCGATATGTCTAACCCGGCCAATGAGATTAGGAGGCTCATCAAGGAGAGGTCGGCCAAGAAGGCGGCCAGGAGGCCAAACATTGTGGCGAGCAAGGAGCCCCTCCCCGCCAGCGAAACACCCGGGGTAGTGCCCGGTCCAGGCGAGGATCTGGCCGTGGTTCCCTTCCAGGCCATGGAGCCAGCCGCCAGTGTTCCGTCGGACCAGCCCCTGGTCATTGATTTGGAAGCGGGCGAAGCCGTAAGCTGGAGCTCAGGCAAGAGGGGCTCGGAAGTCGACGCCGGGGAAGGCAACCTCGGAAAGAGGCCCCGGATGACGCGGTCGGAAACAGCTGAGGAGTCACACAGGGAGAGTCGACTAACCGTGAAAGAGATCCCGGCTGTGCCTGCCCTTCCCCTCCACCCAACTCTCCTCGAGGAGGGGGAGTCCGCCCCTGAGGGACGAACAGTCCCGGCTGATCAACCGGACTTGGGAAAATGGCCGGTGCTGGAAGGACGACGCTTACAAGGCCCTGACAATCCATCGTCAGGTCGAGTTCTCGGACCTTCCTACCGAGTTCAGCGCTCCCCAGCCGATCGTGGACCGGCTAGCTGCCGAGGCGGGCTTCCGGCCCAAGCTGGGCCAGGACATCGCCCCCATGGCTGCCGATTTGCTGGATCAGGTTGGGAGTACTATGTCCAACCTTCAGCTGAAGAGGTATGCCACGATAGCCAACCCAGACGTTCTGTTCATCTCTCAGGCTCTTCACCACTAGGCCACCGCGGTAATGTTCACCTCACTTATATTCCTTCCGTCATTTGTTGGTGGTTTTATTATCTAACTTTTCTTTGCTCCAGGTTGATTTACTGTCCCAGAGGAGTGTCGATCTAGTAGCCGAGCTTGCCATAAAGATGGAGATGGCCAAGCTGGAGCTGGAGGTGGCCGTGAACTAGAGGGAGGCCGTCAAGGAGACCCTCAGCCGGGAAAAGGCCCATCTCCAGGAAGAAGTGGCCCGCCTGAAGGCGGAGCGCGAGGAGATTGGTCGCGCCAAGGCTGGGCTGGAAGAGGAGCTGTCCCGGAAAACAAAATTCGCAGAAGAAAGGGTGACGCTCTTGGAGACGATCGCGGCACAGTCTGCCCTGGACAAGGAGGAGATCCTGGCCCTGAAAGCCCGAGTCTGCGAACTGGGCGACTCCCTGCTTCAAGAGAAGGCGGCGCATGAGACGACCCGTCAGGAGAAGGAGGAGGCCAATAACTTGGTGGACGTAACTTTCGACGAGGCCATCTATATGGCCTGGTGCAAGGATAAGAACATGAACCTCCTCGTCTTCCCTGACCCACGATCGAAGCGTGCCGAATACGAGGCTAAGGAGAGGGAGGATGCGGACCTCCGGGCGGATGCGTTGTAGGCCCGTGTCCTGGCCTTGTACTTTTGTTATTGTTTTTGGCTTGTAATTAAACTTAAAACCTTGCTCCTTGGTACTTTCTTTTGTTCAGTAGAGATTTCGATTTGTTGCCGCGACTATATGATTGCAGGGGTTTTAGTCCTGGTTCCAACGACCGGGACTAGGCCCAACTAAACTTTCCAAGTCTCTAGCCTTGGCGCTTGGTCCAGGGCTCCCGGGGCTCGGCTCAACCGGGCGTTTCGTCCTTTTCAGTTTTAGGCCCCGACCTTACCCCGGGGTAAACCGGATATCTTTATCTCCCCGGACAACACCTGGGCGGGATGAGCCTTGGGCTTGGTCCCTTTTTTAATATACCCCCGGACATCGTTTTGTCCGGGGCGGGACGTGCCTTGGGCTTGGTTCCTATTTTAATATACCCCCGGACATCGTTTCGTCCGGGGCGGGACGAGCCTTGGGCTTGGTCCCTTTTATTATATACCCCCGGACATCGTTTGTCCGGGGTTTGACTGGCCTTGGGCTCGGTCCCTTTTATTATATACCCCCAGACATCGTTCGTCCGGGGTGGGACCAGCCTTGTGCCCAGTCCTCTTTTATAATATACCCCCGGACATCGTTTCATCCGGGGTGAGACGAGCCTTGGGCTTGGTCCCTTTTATTAAATACCCCCGGACATCGCTCGTCCGGGGTGGGACCGGCCTTGGGCTCGGTCCTCTTTTTTAATATCCCCGGACTTCGTTCCGTCCGGGGCGGGACGAGCCTTGGGCTTGGTCCCTTTTATTATATACCCTCGGACATCGTTCGTCCAGGGTGGGACCGGCCTTGGGCTCGGTCCTCTTTTTTAATAACCCGGACATCGTTTCGTCCGGGGCGGGACGAGCCTTGGGCTTGGTCCCTTTCATTATATACCCCCGGACATCGTTCGTCCAGGGTGGGACCAGCCTTGGGCTCGGTCCCTTTTATTATATACCCTCAGACATCGTTCGTCCAGGGTGGGACCGGCCTTGGGCTCGGTCCTCCTTTTTAATATCCCCGGACTTCGTTCCGTCCGCGGCGGGACGAGCCTTGGGCTTGGTCCCTTTTATTATATACCCCCAGACATCGTTCGTCCGGGGTGGGACCGTCCTTGGGCTCGGTCCTCTTTTTTAATATCCCTGGACGTCGTTTCGTCCGGGGCGGGACAAGCCTTGGGCTTGGTCCCTTTTATTATATACCCCCGGACATCGTTCGTCTGAGGTGGGACCGGCCTTGGGCTCAGTCCTCTTTTCTAATATCCCCGGACGTCGTTTCGTCCGGGGCGGGACGAGCCTTGGGCTTGGTCCCTTTTATTATATACCCCCGGACATCGTTCGTCCGGGGTGGGACCGGCCTTGGGCTCGGTCCTCTTTTTTAATATCCCCGGACTTCGTTCCGTCCGGGGCGGGATGAGCCTTGAGCTTGGTCCCTTTTATTATATACCCCCGGACATCGTTCGCCCGGGGTGGGACCGGCCTTGGGCTCGGTCCTCTTTTTTAATATCCCCGGACGTCGTTTCGTCCGGGGCGGGACGAGCCTTGGGCTTGGTCCCTTTATTTATATACCCCCGGACATCTTTCGTCCGGGGTGGGATAGGCCTTGGGCTCGTTCCTCTTTTTTAATATCCCCTGACGTCGTTTCGTCCGGGGCGGGACGAGCCTTGGGCTTGGTCCTTTTTACTAAATACCTCCGGACATCGTTCGTCCGGGGTGGGACCGGCCATGGGCTCGGTCCTCTTTTTTAATATCCCCAGACTTCGTTTCGTCCGGGGCGGGACGAGCCTTGGGCTTGGTCCCTTTTATTACCCCCGGACATCGTTCGTCCGGGGTGGGACCGGCCTTGGGCTCGGTCCTCCTTTTTAATATCCCCGGACATCATTCCGTCCGGGGCGGGACAAGGCTTGGGCTTGGTCCATTTTATTATATACCCCCGGACATCGTTCGTCTGGGGTGGGACCGGCCTTGGGCTCGGTCCTCTTTTTCACTTATGCTTGGGATGATACCCCCCGCAAGTGAGTGGAGATGGGTCTGGGGTCACTTCAGAAAGAAACTCGAAAGGTATTCGCCCTGAGGCATACACTTTTACGGTGACAATAGCCCTTTATGACGTTTTGCACACGTCATTTTCATTGTTCGAAAAGGGAATTAGCCTTGAGGCGTACATTGCTTACAACGTAAATACTAAACTGGGACGAGTTCTAGGGCTATTGGTAGTATTTACGGAGATGCTCCGCGTTCCAGGCTCGCGGGACCTCGGAACCATCGAGCCGCTTCAAGCGGTACGTTCCGGAGCAGACCTCGTGCTGAATCTCATACGGCCCTTCCCAATTAGGGCCCAGAACCCCTACCCCCGGATCCTGAGTGGCAGGGAAGACCCTCCGCAGGACTAGATCGCCGGTTTCGAATTTGCGGTTCTTGACTCTGGAGTTGAAATGTCGCGCGATCTTGCCCTGGTACATCTTCAACTGCACTTGCGACTCTTCCCGGATCTCCTCAATAAGATCTAGCGATTCCTGGAGCAAGGCGTGGTTCTGGGTAGGATCATATGTGTCGCGTCGATGGGACGGGACGGTCGTTTCAATTGGGATGACGGCTTCGCATCCATAGACCATTGAGTAGGGGGTGTGCCCGGTTGACGTCCTTTCGGTCGTCCGGTAGGCCCACAATACGCGGGGGAGTTCCTCGGGCCATTTTCTCTTACAGGCCTGGAGCTTTTTCTTTAGCGTCCCTTTTAGGATTTTGTTCACGGCTTCGACCTGCCCGTTCGCCTGTGGTCTGGTGACTGCCGAGAAACTCTTCACTATACCGTGTCTTTCGCAAAAATCCGTGAAGTGGAAGCTGTCAAACTGCCTTCCGTTGTCAGACACGATTTTGTAGGGGAAGCCATATCGACACACTATGCTGTTGACGAAGAAATCTAAGGCCTTCTTGGATGTGATCGTGTTCATAGGATCAGCCTCGACCCATTTTGTGAAATAGTCTACAGCCACAATGGCATACTTTACACCTCCCTTTCCGGTCGGGAGAGATCCCACAAGATTAATCCCCCACACTGCGAAGGGCTAGGGACTAATCATCAAGGTTATCTCTGTCGGGGGGGCCCGAGGGATCTTCGCGTACCTCTGGCACTGCTCGCACTTGCGGACGTAGTCGATGCAGTCTTTCTTCATGGTGGGCCAGAAGTATCCTTGGCGCAGAATCTTCTTGGACAAACTGGGCCCGGCCGTGTGATCTCCGCTAAAACCTTCGTGGACCTCATGCATGATGGCTCCCAGCTCATTCCCAGACACGCACCTGAGGTAAGGCATTGATAGTCCCCGGCGATAGAGTTTCCCGTCCATCATGACGTACCGGTGGGCCTGGTAAAGGAGTTTCCTGGCCGCGGCTCGATCACTCGGAACTTCCCCGGTAGTTAGGTACCGAACCAGCGGCCCTATCCAAGAAGTGGAGTAGTCGACGTTATGGACGGTGGGATCCCTGATGCTCGAGATGGGGAGATGGTTGACGGGAACTAGTCCGGCCAGCTCGGCCTCTGCGTCGGTTGCCAGTTTCGCTAACGTATCTGTGAAAACATTCTTCTCCCGGGGGATTTGGTGGATGGAATGCGCCGCGAACGTCTGGAGCATCTCCCTCGTTTGAGTCACGTAGGTCGCCATTCTTTCTCCCTTGGTCTGATACTCCCCCGAGATTTTCCTGACTACTAGCTGAGAATCGCTGTAAAGCTCGAGGTTCGCTACCCCTACTTCCCGGGCCAGACGCAGGCCGGCTAGGACAGCTTCATGCTCCGCTTCGTTGTTCGAGGCTTTGAACTGGAAACGGAGGGCATTTTGTAGCTGGTGCCCCTGCGGTGACACCAAGATGATCCCGGCTCCGGCCCCGTTCTCGTTCGAGGCTCCTTCCACGAAGACCTTCCAAACGGGCGTCGCGGGGACACTCTCTTCTGGGGGGATCCCGGAGCATTCGACGATGAAATCGGCCAGGGCCTGTCCCTTGATGGACACCCGGGGCACGTAAGATATATCAAACTAGCTTAGCTTCATTGCCCACTTCAGGAGTCTCCCCGACGACTCAGGTTTCTGCAACACCTGCCGCAGGGGATGGTTGGTTAAGACCTTTATGGCGTGAGCCTGGAAGTAGGGTCGAAGCTTCCGGGATGCCATCAATAGGCAGAAAGTCAGCTTTTCGATCAGCGGGTACCTAGATTCGGCGTCTAGTAAGCGCTTGCTCACGTAGTATACCGGGAGTTGTGTCCTTTCCTCTTCTCGTACCAACGCAGCGCTGATGGCATGCTCGGTCACTGCCAGGTATAGATACAAAGGCTCTCCTTCGACTGGCTTTGCCAGGATGGGGGCCTTGGCCAGGTGCTCTTTCAGCTTCTGGAAGGCTTCTTCGCACTCGGGTGACCACTCGAACCGCTGGCTTCCCCGAAGGACGTTGAAAAAAGGGACGCACTTGTCCGTGGCCTTAGAAACGAAACGGCTCAGGGCGGCCACTCGCCCCGTCAGGCTTTGGATGTCCTTGTGCTTCCGGGGAGAGGCCATGTTGATCAGTGCCTTGATCTTCTCTGGGTTGGCTTCGATTCCTCGGAAGCTCACTATGAAGCCCAGGAACTTCCCGGAAGCTACGCCGAAAGTGCACTTCTTAGGGTTCAGCTTCATCCCGTACTTTCGGATAACTGTGAAAGCCTCTGCCAAATCGTCCGAATGGTCCCGCGACTTCTTGGACTTAACCAACATATCGTCGATGTATACTTCCATGTTTCGCCCTAGCTGGGCCTGAAACATTCGATTGACGAGCCTCTGGTAAGTTGCTCCGGCATTTTTGAGTCTGAAAGGCATGACTATATAGCAATAGATGCCCCTGTCGGTTTGGAAACTGGTGTGCTCCTGATCTGCCACGTGCATGGAGATCTGGTTGTAGCCAGAGTAGGCGTCCATGAAACTCAAGATCTCGTAGCCGGACGTAGCATCCACCATTTGGTCTATCCGGGGGAGCGGGAAACAGTCCTTCGGGCACGCTTTGTTGAGGTCCGTGAAGTCGATGCAAGTCCTCCAGGTCCCGTTAGGTTTCGGCACCAAGACCGGGTTGGCCAGCCACACGGGGTATACCGCTTCGCGGATGAAATTGATGGAAGACAACTTCTCCACCTCCAGCTTGAGGGCCTCGGCCCTTTCCATCCCCAAAGGTCGGCGTTTCTGGCGGACCAGGGTCGCGTTTGGGTCAATACTTAACGCGTGGCAGATGATATTGCGGTCGACCCCGGTCATATCGGAATAGGACCATGCCAGAAGATCCTGGTTTTCCTGGACTCGGGCGATAATGGCGGCCCGAATGTCCGCCGGCAGGCTCTTTCCCACTTGGATGACCCTGGCCGGGTTGGTTTCGCTGATGCATACCTCTTTTATTTCATCCATTGGCTCCAGGACGCGCTCGTCTCCTATTCGCGGTTCCAGATCGTCCTCTTCCTGGACTACTTGCTCAACTGGGCAGAGGGTCGGCTCGACGGGCTCTTCCCGAACCATATATACGGGACGGGCAGAGAAATGGTAACACTTTCTAGCGCTTTTTTGGTCTCCCCGGACAGTCCCTATTCCTCCGTTGCTGCACGGGAACTTCATGCATAGATGGCGGATGGAGGTGATGGCCCCGAACTCGACTAGGGCGCGCTGGCCAAAGATGACGTTGTAAGCGGTTGGGCAGTCCACCACAACAAAGGTGCAGAACTTGAACGAGTGCTACAACTCATCCCCCAGCGTAACCAGCAGCTGGACCTTTCCCATGGGGAGAAGCGCATCTCCGTTGAAGCCGTAGATTTGGGTCGGGCAGGACGCCAGATCAGTCTCCATCAGGCCAATGGCGGCAAAGGCGGGTTTGAACAATAAGTTGACGGAGCTTCCGTCATCCACCAACACGCGGGATACCAACTTGTTGGCAATTTGAGCATCTACGACCAGCGGGTCGTGGTGCGGGAAATGGACGTTGCGGGCGTCGTCCTTTGTGAACGTGATGGGGAGGTTCATCAGTTTAGGGCGCTGAGCAGGGACCTGGACAAGAGCGCAAACTTCTTGGTCGTGGTCCAACTCGCTCAGATAGCGCTTTTGGTCATTCTTCGAAGGTCCTCCTAGGTGGGGTCCGCCCGATATGGTCACCACGTGCCCGTCCACTCGAGGGGGTGCTGCCCTGGAAGGATAGGGCATTCCAGGGCCGGGAGCCTGCGCGGCGGTGTTCCCTTGGGGGGCCTGCGCTGGGGGTCCTTGTGCATACCCTCCCTAGGGCGGGTATGCACGAGTCATCATCGGCGTCATGGATTGTCCGGGGCTTGCTGACATGCCCGGGACGCCCACGGGCATTCTTACCCACTGATGGAGGTGCCCTAGCTTGATGAGGTTTTCAATCTCATCTTTGAGCTGCCGACATTCGTCGGTGGTGTGGCCCACATCCTTGTGATAGGCACATCATTTGCTGGTATCCCTGGGATTCCTTCCCCCCTTAAACATGGGGCTAGGCTTCCGGTAGTGGACCGCTCTTTCTGTAGCCAAGTAGATGTTTTCCCGGGTGTCCACCAAGTTGGTGTATTCTGAATATTGGGGCTCGTATCCCCTCTTCCCTTTTTTGGCCAGCTCCGGCCGGCTCTGGCCTTTGCCGGACCGCTTCCCTTGGGAGGGATTCACGCTTGCCTCGGTTACTCCGGTCTGCGACTGCTGGGCTATGACTGGGGCCATACTGTGCCTCGCTGGCGCGACACCATAACGAGAGAAGTGCGTTGATTGGGCCGAGGCATACCCCGAAGCGGCAGGGCCGTATACTGTAGGCGTGTAACTGATGCCGGGCGCGACGGCCGCCCCCGGGACTATGGGGGGCGCTGCGTAGGACTGCGCAGGGAACTGTCCCGCACCTCCCGGAATCGTCTGAGGGATGGGGTGAGGAGCCGGGGGCCATCCGAAGGCCTGGATCTGAGCCTCCTCCCAGTTGATGAATGCTTGGGCCCTTCTAATGAATTCTTCCAAAGTGGTTGCTTTACTGCGCTGCATGTCGTCCCAGAGTGGGGACCCGGCCCGGATCCCAAACTGCAGTGCCACCAGGCGTTGCCCGTCATCGACCTTGGTCTTGGAGGCTTCTTCAGTGAAGCGCTGGATATAGGCTCTCAATGTCTCTTCGGGGAGTTGCTTAATATTGGCGAGGGCGCTGATTTGCATGTCCATCCTCATGGCGGCCACGAACTGTTTCCGGAACGCCGACTGTAGCCCGGACCATGTTTGGATGGACCCCGGTTTAAGCCTTTTCCACCACTCTTCAGCGGGACCGCCCAACGTGATGGAGAAGCAGAGGCATTTTCCGTCGTCACTGACGTGAGCCACGGTCATGAACCGGTTGTACCGGGACAGATGATCCCTAGGATCTGTGTCTCCAGTGTAGGCGGTGAGGCTTGGCATCTTGAACCCCTTGGGCAGTACGGCGTTTAGGATGTGCCTCGCGCACGGCTCCTTATCCTCTTCGTCAGAGTCAGTGTCTGCGCCTTCCTGCTTGCGGACCAAGCGAACAGTGACCTTTTTTAATGCGGCCATTTGCTCCATGAGCTGTTTGGCCGTGCTATCCTCCAGGGGGATTCTCTCGTTCCTCCTGTCATTGATGTCGTTCCTGAGGTCGCCGTCTCGAGGGAGGATTTTTTCCTTGCAGGCCCGCTCTTTCCAGGCATTCAGTCCGTCACGTAAATCTACCCAGGAAGTGTCGTCCCCAGAGCTGAGAGCGTGAAGATCCTCGCGGCGAGATCAGTCCCGGCGGTTCTTGTTGACCGAAGCACTCGGGTGCAAAGACCTTTCCCGCCCGCTTGGCCCTGGGGGGTGCCGGGGCTGCCCGTTCTGCGGCCACGCTCCTTGCGGATCGATTGGGTGGCCTCGTCCTGGGACGGGGCGCACCTTCTTTTTCCTAGGTAACGGCCGAGAACGTGCCCCGGCTCTCTCGACGGGGGTGGTCTTCTCCCGGGTCCTCTGTCGCTCCTTGTCCGGGACTCTCTGAGCTGCGTCGGGAAAAGGCTCTGGGGGACGGATTGGACTAGCACCCCTGGGGCCCCTAGCTTGCTCTTGGGGAGCGGGTTGTTGCGTTTCTGGTTGCGGGCCAGCCGTGGGGTTGGCTGCCGGGCCCCGCGCGGCCATCAGTGCTTGCAGGGCTCGTAGAGACTCTTGCACCCGGCGGTGTGCCTCCGCCTGTTCAGCCATCCTGGCTTCCTGATCCAGGATCTGCTGCCTTAGTCTAATCACCTCCGGGTCTTGCTGATCGTCGCGAGGGATCCCGGGGTCCGCGTCTTCATCGTGATACTCCCCCTCGTTCTCCTCGTAGTACTCTTCTTCGTTTTCTACTTCGTATTCTGCCTCACCCTCGTAGTCTTGCGACTCATCTTGGTGAGACGTCTGAGGAGGCACGTCTTCAGGTAGGTCTTGAGGAATATGCTGAGAAGGCAGTGGGTCTCTGTTACCTTGCTCTGGGTTGGTAGGGTCGAAGGTGGTGTGACGCGTGTTCACCATCGTGGTAAAGGCTTGAAGTTGGCGCTAGCTTCTTTCAGCTCTCAATGAAAGCACCAAACTATTAACCGAGATTTTCGGCAACTATATTAATGAACGATATACTTATTGATACTAATAATGAAAGTAGAAGATCGACACGAGGTTTTTACGTGGTTGGGGCGTTAATTATCCTTAGTCCCCGAGTTTGTATATTAGAGCTATAAGAAGCTTTTACAATGGAGTTTTCTAACTATATCTGAACAGAGTTTCTACCCTTTTTCCTTTTTTCCTCCCCCCTGGTATGTTGTTCTACAGCTTATATTTATAAGCTGAGGGGAACCCCGGGTCTGGGCCGGATCCGACCCGGGTCCATCAGAGAAATGGGTACAAGGGGCCTTTCTAGTGGAGGCCCAATACAAAAAGGTATACAATACACAAAATTCAAACCAGCTAAGGCCCAATTGGTTGACCTGAGACACAAGCCTTCGCTCGACAAAACGGCGCTTTGGCTCTGACCACTTCGAGTCACGAGGCCGATTCAGGAGACAAGACCGGTCAGAGTACTTGGCTGCGCAGTCCTGACACACCAGTGGGCAATCCCAAGGCGACCTTTTCTGCAGGCGAAAAGTGGGGGACAATGCCCACGCGAAATGAGGCGGTTTCAGGATCCTGGACGCCTGGCCCTTCAATTGGGGAGGAGGTGACCCAGGTCTATTTACCTTTGGCCTGCTCCATTTACCTCGGGCCCGGACCATACCAGGCTCCGGGACAGGAATGCGTAGGTCGCGACGGTCCGGGCGCTCTAGACATCGCCGGGACCGTTCAAGCTGAAGATGAATCCGGAGGGACGTCCCGGACCCCTCCAAACGGGCCCAGGCCAGGGTCCTGTCCGTACCAGTCCCCTTGGGTGACAGTCAAACCAAGGGATCTTGGGCCCGGCCCAAATGCCGAGTCGGTCCCCTGACCGTGAGCCAGGGCGAAGGCCCAAAGCCCTTCCAGGAAATGGGGATAACAATATGCATAACAAATTCAATTTATTTATTTATTTCATTAAAACAATGTCTACTACATATGCTTTCAGGGTACATTTCCAACATACAACACAAGGCATGAAATCATTAGCGGCTACTCGTCACGAAAAAGTAAGTGAAAATATTAACTTAATTAAGTTGTATGCATTTATAAGTTCTCTAACATTCTAATTTTCTTTATTAGTTGAACTCGAACCTCATTGAGGAATGGGAGTATCACTGGACAAAAAAGAACAATAATTTTGTCAACGAGGATGCTGAATGAGATTATGTAAGTTTAAATTTATTATCAATTCAAATAATTATATTTTTCTTTTTATTTTATTTTTTTTATAAACATGTTAAGTTGAAGTCAACTTTTGAAGCTGAGACTCAGTAGACAGTTGAATCTGGTACCGATGATTCTTCCTCAGTCGATCAAATGAAGATACTAAGTTAGGTTCTTGATGAAATGCGAGGCCACCAGCGAGGAGTGTGCCGCAAATTAAAGGGAAAAGCATTAACCAGTCCATCTCAAAACACTCAATCTTAGGCACCACCTCAACAATCGACTGATGAAATACGTGAATTGGTTGACATTGTGAAGGTCATGAATGAACAACTTCAGTACATGTATCAACAGCTTCCACCTGAAAAACGTCTGGCAACAAACGTAGACATGCAGAATACATATCAGTGGTTTTTCAAGAAGTATGTAGGCTTGTCTTCTGAAACTCAGACACAATACACGTCTCAAGCTTCAGCTTCTCAGCCTTCACCAAGCCATCCCAACACACCTGCACCAACTTTTCCATCTCAACCTTCGGCCCAGCCATATATGTATCAGTGGTCGATGCCTCCATACCCTCAGGCTTATCATCCTCATATGAGCAAACCTTCGTCCCAACCCCCGCTTCCTCATATGAGTGGGTCGCTGTCTCAACCTCCGCCCTATCCGTATCCATACATGTATGGACTTGAGGATCATCGTTACATCCACATATCCATGGGCGATGCCTTCGCACACACCACAGGCACCAGAAGAAGGGGACAATACGGAGGATGCTGAGGGTTGAGATGTTTTTATATATTATTGTATTAAATAATAACTTTTAATTAATATATAATTGTATGGATATTTAATTTTGATAATATTGTATTAGTTGTGTAATTTGAATAAATTATTAATTTTATGCATATTTAATTTTAGTATTATTATTTTTATTCATATTTAATTTTGATATTATAAATTAAAAAATATTATTTTAATAATTTTTATTGATTTTTTAATTGTATAAAAGTATTAGGGGTGAATTTTGTCGCCCTTAATAATATCAAAGTCACCGCTAATATTATATTATTAGGGGCGACTTTTTATTATCAGGGGAGAAATGTGATCTGGAAATCACGATTATTATGGACGAAACTGTCACCGTTATTACTAATTATTAGGGGGCGACGGTTTTGTCGTCGCTAATAATCGACATTAGTGTCAAAATATTAGCGGCGACATGTCTTCGCTAATGGCTATCAGCGGTGACTTCGGGTACTATTAGGGGCGACGGATGTCGCCCCTAAAAACTCTTTTTGTTGTATTATTGGATAATAATTGAGTCCGTGTTAGTTTATAAGAGGATATCTCTGGTTTAAATTCTAAAATATATATATGTTGTTGAATTATAAATTGATGTGATGTTATTTCTATTCTTCAATAAGTGAGAAATATTATTTGAAATATGTATAATTTTAATTTTAGGGATTTTTTAAAATTAAGTTGATAGAGACTCTTAGAGATAGTTATTTAAGTCTCTATCTTAAGTAAATTTGGTATAAGTTTTTCACGAAGAAAAATTTATTAGTCAAGAGCTGTGTGGTTTTCTTGAGCAGAGTTTAGATTTTTTTTATTCTTGTATAGTTGAGTATTTGTGTTGAAAACACTTTGTATGTCAATTGATGTATGTTGGTGGAAGTTGATCTATAATATAGCAAGAAAAGACTGTTTCTTCAGGGACATAGACACTACATTGGTGTTGAACCATGTATCTTCTTGGTGTTAATTTGCTTACTGCAATGAGATAAGCTTTTGTGATATTTTTCATGTGGTACCCTTGAATTCGTGCTAAGATATTCAACTTAGGGCACATAATGTCAGGTCGAGTAACTGTTAAATATACGTTTGAAAGAATAAGCAAAGTATAAGAGATGGTTCAGATATGAACCAACTTGGGTTAAATAAATGTTAACCTCTCTCATCTCGAAGATCAGAGATCGGAGCTCGAAACTTCATTAATTTGTTAGAAGATCAACGTATCAATATGTCATAGCTATAGCTTGGGTCGATACGAAAGAATCCATATTGTGATATAGCTCGTTTGATGTCAGTTCATGAAAGAATAATTATGGAAAGGTACACACAACAATGTTCCTACAAATCCGGGATTACTTCTCCTAAAAGAAGATATACACGCATGTATTTAATGTAATTCATTATGTACGTACTTCTTGTAATTCATCTTAATTGATTACCAAATATTGTAATAGAGGAAATTACCATTTTGTTTGTTGTTGTAAATCCTAATGAACATCCTTCACTATAAATATGAGGGAATGTGTACTGTAAAAAGGATTCTAAATTCATATACCAAAACTCTGGAGAATCAGACTCAGACTATAAACTTCTGAGTTTATCAGAAATAATATTGGCTCATAGACTAGGTGGATTTTAACCATTGAACCACATAAAAAAATAGAGTGCTCATCTTTTTACTATTCGATTTAAATTAAGTCTAGTACTCTCTTCATTTTCATTTTCTTAAGTTGGTGAAAAAATCGCGCCAACAGTTCATATTCAAACTACGTTATTTTTTTAATTTATATAAATTTTTGTGTGGATATTTTTGTTTAGTATGATTATACCAATCACAAAAAGTGGTATCAGAGTCATGTTGCATTATAGAATCAAGAATCTTTGTTTGAGGTTTGAGAATTGAATCAAAGGTTGTTTCTGCAAAGTTTGAAGGACATGTTTACTTGGGAAAATGATTTTAGTCTTTTGGTGAATTAATATAAGGGCTTTTTTGGTGCAACAAGGAATTTTAGAAGCCATTGATGAGATTTATCTTGAATCTCTCAAAGATGATAAAACTAAAATGGACACGAAAACAAAGGCGCATGGTGCAACCTTGCACAATGTTGAGAGAAGTCTCAATAGAGGAAATTACCATTGATCTTTGGAACAAACATGGAGCCATTTATCTTAAGAAGTTTTTTGTGCGTGTGTGTGTGTGCGCAAACAAGATATATCTTAAAAAGAAACTGTATACATTAAAGATAAATGGAAACAAAGAACTCTGATAGTTTTTGATGAAATTAACAAGATAATCTTGGAGTTGTACAACATTGGTTTTAAGAACGAAGATGATGATCAATATATTATTCTACTCAGTTATCTTATTAAAATTTATGAACATTTTGTTGATACTATTTTCTATGGTAAAGATACTTTCACCATGTCTAAAGTTAAGTTACCTCTCAATTCAAAGGAGATACAAAAGAAAAACTGAAGTTAAAAATGATGTTGAAGGGTTGTTATGTTTGTTGGAAGTCAAATTTTCAAAAAGTTGTGGCTCTATCCTCCACAAAAGCATAATACATGACAACAACTAAGGGTTTTAAAGAAGTCATTTGGCTTAAAGGATTCACCATAGATTTGGGACTCATTTATGAAGATATTTTAATTTATGGTGACAACCAAAGTGCTTTACATCTCATGAAAAATCTAATGTTTCATGAGAGATCAAAGCATATTTACATCAAGCTGCATTTTATTAGAGAATTCATTGCTAAGAAAGAAATTCAAACAAACCGTTAGCATTTAATGATAACCATGTTGATATACTGACGAAAGTTGTCACTCAAGTAAAGTTTAGGTACTACCTAAACTTGATTCATGTTGAAGAATGTTAAAGGTACCTTATTCAGTGAGAAATAGTAGTTGAATAATTACAATCATTTACTTTTCTGCTCTACAATCTACAAATAACTCAATCAAGGTGGAAATTCTTAAGAGTGATTAAGTTACTTGTCAAATTTCATAGTCTAAACTAGCGACTATGTATAAAATAAAATGTATAGGCATAAGCATGACAACATGTGAGAAAGTCTCTTCATACTTGACTATCTTTCTTTGTGTGTAACATTTAGCTACTAGTCTAGCTTTGAAAGTCTCTACTTTTCCATCTACGCCTCTTTTCTTCTTGAGAATATATTTAAATTCAATGGGCATGATATCCTTAGGTGAATCTACAAGTTCCCTAAAAGAATTCGAGTCCATAAACGTTTTTGGTTCATGGCTTCTTGCCACTTTTCTTTGTCAGAATCTTCCATTGCCTCCTTAAAAGTCAATAAATCATCCTAGTTAGTGTTAGACTATAGCAGTTGTGCTTCATGTTCATAACAAGTGGTTAATTGTCTCACAAATTATGTATCAATATGTGAAGTGAAATTACCTAATTTGTCAAATTAAATTATATATTTGACTTACAACTCATCATGATATCATTTTCACTAAAACAAGGACATCAAACATATATACTCTCTCTTTTACATATACGCTTCTCACATTCACGCTCGCGCTCACATTTTCATTCCACACTTGTTGAAAGACATATGCTACATTTTATTGTTAACCTTTTGGGAATATTCAAATTTAGTACATTGTGTTTTAATCAAATGCAGGTTTTGCTCATTTGTTATGAATGAAACGGTACCCTCAACTCAAATTTGGTCAAAAAATATTTTAATATGATAATATTTTCCTTTGTTATAAGTAAGTAATTAAAATATTTGCAGAAAAAAATACTCCGACATGCTATGTTAGGATTGGTTAAAACACAAAAGCTTAAGTGGTATTACTCAAGTTGGTGTAAAATCCTAAACGATTTCACATAATAGAAGTGTCAATTTGTATTTGTATTATAGGCATCTAAAATTTATGTTTCCGGGTGTAAAGTTGTAAAATGAGCAATCTAAGCATGTCCAAAAAGTTTGGGAATATTTGGAGTAGTTTTAGGTCACTTGTAGAGAAGTGGGTGTGTCACCAAGTTTGGGAACATTTGTCCAAAAAGTTTGGTTGTGTCGTTGAGTTTAAAAACAAGGAATTGCTACAGGTGACACATCACCTGTCGCCTATAGGCACATGTCTAATTCGTACAATGTCATTTTTAAGCTTCAAATGATGTATTTAAAAGCTCTAATCCTATTGGTTAGAGTTAATGACAATGTCTACACTATAAAAATGATCTTTCAGAGTTTTGAAGCCTTGACCACATTTCTCCACTTTATCTCTAATATCTCTCTCTAGCTCTCTAAGATCAATAGTTTTCTCCAAGAAATTCATCAAGAAAGTACTTTTCTTATGAATTTCAAATGCTTGTTCAATTTTAATTCTCTTTCCTCTTAGAAAAGCCTTAAGCATTGACGGTGGGCTAGGAAATAGAGAATTTGGACAGAGAAAGTTCTCGTGTATGAGCGTTTTGGTAATTCTTTCCCAAATTTGAAGGTACAATTAGTGTTCTCTACAAGGGTTTGGTGTTCTACGACTTGTGTATATTTTGATTTCAGTTTTCAGTTTGCACTTGGTTTTTCCCTTGAATTTTTTTTGTTCTCTACATTGTAATTTTAATATTGAATATTTCTAAATAGGTGGTGAAATTCACTCTATGTTATATATTGATTGGTTCAACTAATAAAATAAAATTAAAAAAAAATTAAATTAAGAATTTCGAACCTTAATTATAATTTTAAATACTAAAATAAAAAGTCAGATTTAAAATTAAAAAAATCATATAAAAATTTTCAATTAATTTGTTTATAGAAAAAATAGGTTAAAAAATTAAATCTAAATTAAAATTAAAAATTAAAAAAGTAACTTTAAATTTAGTTTTTTATTTTTATTTTTATGCAATTAAAAATTATATATTCTGATAGTATTTCTAGATATATATATATATCTATATTTAAAAACATATATTATAATTTATGTTTTCATTAATTTTTTTAGTTTTTATTTTGAAAATTTAAATTTAAATAACTTTTGCGCATATAGAATATTTCCCTCAAATTATTGATCTTGTATAGTTTTGTCCCATTGATTAAGCATGCCACATTGTACAAATGACCAACTATAACACATCAGTAATTAAATGATCATGTCAGAGTTTCATTAGTAAAAGTCAACGGAACCTAGCAAAATTACTTCGAGTAAGTGGTTTGAATAGATCAAGAGAATTTATAATAAGCTACAAAATTTGAGAGGCGTGATATGCTAGTACTATTAGTTTTTGGGTCGAAAATCCTCATTACTACAAAAAAAAATGTCATTTGTGACAGTTCCCAACTGACACAAATAATTTTTTACATCAGTTTTTAAAGTTACGAGAAATCCTATGACATAAACATCTCTTGCATTTGTGACAATTCACAACAGCCGCAAACTTGGAATTTGTGACAATTCATAACTAACATAAACTTTAGCACTTGTGACAGTTGACAACTGACGCAAATGTTAACATATTTTAGATATGACAACTGACGCATACGTTACTATTTGCGACATTTGAAAATTGACACAAAATTTAAAAAAAAAATTCATATTTGCAATTATACCAACAAAGCCACCATTTCTTCAATACAAACAAATCCAAACTTTCAATACAAACCCAAAATTTATACAAATTAATGTAATACAAACACAAATAATCAAGGGAAATTTATGTTGAGATTGTTTAAATATAATGGTTAAGATGTTTACACGTTGAGGTGCAAAACACTTAACAATTTTCACTTAAGGAGAAGTGAAAATAAGATATTGTGTAGAAGGCATCTAAAAGTGACATTTATGGGTCTTAAAGTGATACAATGAGGTATCCAAACATTCCCAAAAAAATTGGTAGCATTTGAAGCAATTTTAGGACCATTGGAAGGGTCAAAAGTCAGAAGGGGTGGTGATGCGTCGCCCCCTAAGTGTCGTAGCATCGCCAAATGCGAAGGGCTTCAAAGCCCCAGCAGGCGATGTATTGCCTGCTAGTAGGTTATGTATCGCCTAGGAGGTTTTTTAGGGTCATACAGTTACATAAAATGCTCTAATCCTATTGGTTAGACTAATGACAATGCCTACACTATAAATATGAGTTATTAGAGTTTTAAAGTCTTGATCACACTTTTCAACTCTCGCTCTAACCTCTCCCTCTCTCTAGCTTTCAAATACAAAAGTTTTCTCCAAGAAACTCATCAAGCTTTTCTTGAGTTGCATTACTTTTAAGGCTTGTTAAATCTCGAATCTCATTCTACTTAGTTGAAGCTTCAAGCAATAAGGGAAGACTTGGAATAGAGAGTTTGGACAACAATATTCTAAATCAAAGGTTGTATCCATCTAACCCTAACTTTGTTTTGTGTTACTCTATTGTGTTTTCATTGTTAGTATTGATGATTAAATATGTCTAATTACATCTTATCATCATTTTGTTTCTTATATTCAAGATTTACATTCATATTATGAACATATTTATTTGATTATCAAGATTTGTATTCATGTTATGAATAAGGTTCTTGCTTAGCAATTAGAGTTTTAAATATTGAACTATTCCCATTATTAATTGTTGATTTCTAAAGTATAAAGTCATATATTCCCAACAAGCAAAATCTCTATTCTAATTACTTTCTTTTTGTTTTGCATGATCAACAATGAGGGAAATTGCTTCATCTTCTACAACCTTCAAATCATTGCTTCAAGATTTGGTTTGTGTTGAACACATAACTATGAAGGATCAGAGAAAGTTCTATTTTGATATGCTCCACATGAATGTAGATATGGATTCAAAGTCTTCATCAACAAAGGATGAGACAACTTAATGAGATTACATACTCAAGGAGATTGGTATCATCAAATTCCTTATTTCTAAATGTGTAGATTTCAAGAATTTGAATGAAATGTGTTTGCTGCCGTATTTTTGTGAGTTTTAGATTATTGTTTATGTTAAGAGTAAAATGGTGAATGTTAATGAGCAATTCAAGGGTGATTGTTATACTTGTTTTGTTTAGTCATTGATCATCATATAAGGTATGGTAATTGTAAAATTAACCATAATGAGGTTATGGTTAAGGCAATTGATGTTGAGATCATTGCACTTCTAAATGAATTTAATTTGGTCACTTTAATTGATGATAAGATATTTGTGACATTGATTAAACTTAATGCATTTAATGAGGAATGCATTGTAACCCTAATTGAGAATAATACATACAATGAGGAATGTA
This sequence comes from Humulus lupulus, assembly GCF_963169125.1. Lineage (NCBI taxonomy): Eukaryota > Viridiplantae > Streptophyta > Magnoliopsida > Rosales > Cannabaceae > Humulus > Humulus lupulus. Next base: position 89,527,917 of record NC_084799.1, read on the forward strand.
TGATAAACCTAAAGAGAATTGACATGGTTCATGCATGTAGTGATGAGACTAATTCAACCTTAAGAGAAGGCGAACATGTCAATGCAATTAATGATGAGATTAGTGTAAGAGAAAGTGAAGATACTAAGGTCAGTGCATTTGATGATGAGATTATTGCAAACCTAAGTAATGATACCAAGGCCAATGCATTTTATGTTGAGATCATTGCAACCTTAAGTGAAGTTAATGCAACCCAAGGAAATGTGCAAGGATGGTGGTATGATACTTGTGCCACCATTCATCCAACATATGCTAAAACTCATCCCAAAACCTTTGAAATTGCAAAGGTGGGACTTGAAGTCCAAATGAGAAAGGAAAAGAGATCCAAAGTACTTGGAATAGGCTGCATTGATGTGTTCTTCACTAATGGAAAAAATGTGACCTTAACTAATGTTTTCTATATTCCTGGTATGACTAGAAACATTGTGAGTGGAAGTATATTGAGCAAATCCGGTATCAAAATGGAGTTTGAATTCAGTGAACTCACTTTGACTAAATTGGGCACTTTTGTGGGAAAGAGTTATACATGTGATGGAATGATCAAACTTTGTGCTCTTGATAGTGATAATAATGATATGGCATCTAAATATTGCAATTTGTTTAATTCCAATTCTATTACTTTGTGGCATAATAGACTTGCACATATATGTTAATTAAAATGGTTGTTAAATGTGCATTGATTAATTGTGATGTGAATGAGCATGATAAATTTGAATTATGTATTAAATCTAAAATTGTAAAGAAACATTTTCTAAGTTTTGATAGATGTTCAAACTTGCTAGATTTAATGCATAGTGATTTATGTGAATTGAATGGAATGTTGACTAGAGGAGGAAATAGATACTTCATAACTTTTATAGGATGATTAATCTACGTATACTTATGTGTATTTACTTAAGAGTAAGGATGAGACATTTAATGCATTTAAAATCTATAAAGCTGAAGTAGAAAATCAATTGGAAATGAAAATAAAGACTCATAGAAGTGATAGAGGTGGTGAATACTTTTCAAATGATTTCAATATGTTTTGTGAACAACATGTCATTATACATTAATGCACTACACCATACTACCCACAACAAAATGGAATAGCTAAAAGAAAGAAAAAGACTTATCTTGAGATGATTACCTCTATGCTTTTACACGCTAAATTGTGTTATAATTTGTGGGGTGAAGCTTTGCTTGCTGCATGTCATATATGAATCGAATTTCTATGAAAAAGAAAAATGTATCTCCATATGAGTTATGGAGAGGAAAGAAGCCTAACCTATGCTATCTTAAAGAGTGGGGGTGTCTTGCTTATTGTAAGAGCCACTACTACAAAACTGGGCTTTCCCGATACCCAACCACGACAGTCAACTCTGTTGACTGTCGTAATTGCTTAGTGGGACTCTATGCCGACAGTTAAAAACTGTAGGCATAGAGACGAACGCCGATAGCTAATAACTGTCACCGTTGTTTTTTACTGTCGCTATTGATCCCAACGCTGACAGTTAATTCGAGACCAATGTTGATAGTTAAAATGTGTTGCTATTGACCCCAATGCCGACAGTTAATTCGAGACCAATGCTGACAGTTAAAATGTGTCGCTATTGACCACAATGCCGACAGTTAATTCGAGACCAATGCCGACAGTTAAAATGTGTCGCTATTGACCCCAACGCCGACAGTTAATTTGAGACCATTGCCGACAGTTAAAAATTGTCGTTATTGACCTCAACTCCGACAGTTAATAAAAGCCCAATACCGACACTTATAAAATGTCGTCGAAATCCAAATAAAAAAATCTAAAAATATAATTAATAAATAATTTAATTTTAAAAATAAACTAATTTTTTAAATATATATTTATAAAAATTATATATATTTATTAAAATCTTTTAAAACTAATTTCTTTTCTAAAATTTTCATATTATTAACATTTATATTTATAATAATTTTTATTTTAGAATTTAAATGTAATTATATAATGGGATAATAGATTGATTTTTGTCCCAAATTAGGTATTATTTCTTGGAATAATTAATAAGTGACATTAAAATTTAGAAATGGAGAATAGATTGAATTTAAAATTTTTTACTTTTTGTTAAATTGTATTATTATTTCAATAAATAATAAGAATTTTTTAAATTTGATAAATGAGATTTATCAAGAATTAAAGATTTATATTTTAAATTACGAGAATCAAAATAAAAAAAAAATTGATCACCGAATTGGTATATTATTATTGGAAATAAATATCAAGATGCTTTTAATTTGATTAAAAAAAGAAATTGTATTAATTAAAAATGAATTTATATATTAAAAATCAGATTGGAAATGAAAATAAAGACTCATATAAGTGATAGAGGTGGTGAATACTTTTCAAATGATTTCAATATGGTTTGTGTATACTTAAATGATTTCAATATGTTTCAGTATGATTTCAATTGTGTTAATTAAAAATGAATTTATATATTAAAAATCATAGTTTAAAATTAAAAAAAAAAAAACTGAAACTTAAAGCTTTCTCTTTCCCTCTTTTCCCTTTCTTCCCCGAAGCTTTCTCTCTCTCACTATTGCGTTGCCCCTGCCAAGCCCGACCGGTTGTTGTCCCTCCCCGGAGTCGTACACGCGCTAGCCCAGTCGAACCGTCGACCCTCAAAACGTCGACCCCCGCGAGCTCACCGCGATACGCGCCGCCTAGGGCTGTCAACCAACAGTCCGAAGCCGTCCGCCTCCTGCATTTTCCGGCAAGATTTCGACTACCCCGAGCCTAACCACCATACTCCTCATGATCTAAGCTTCAAAATCCACCAAACTTTGTATGCTCTTTTTTTCTCTCGAAATCATAAGATTGTTTTCATTTTGATTAAGATTATTTTATACTTATGTATACTAACTGTTTGATGAAATGCTTCATTCAATGTATGGTGACTTTTGTGATATCACTCATATTCTGGTTTTTTTAATCAATATTATTATTAGTTATTTGCTTTGAATTGAGTGGTATACATTTTATGATTTTGTATGTTTTCATATTTTCACTTTTCTGGTCCGCGCTCCCATTCTTTGAGTTTATTGGATTAGGGCCTTATTGTAACGCCCTACTTCCTTAGAGTCGTTACTAAGTGAGTTTAAAATGTGCATTTAACTCGCTAATCGAGGTTTTAAGACAAAAGTGTAATAAAACCATAGACAAAGTCATAAACTTTTAAAATAATTCCATTTACTGAAAATCATAAAGCATTTAACATTTGGGATCCAAAAATACTGTTTAGAAATATTTAGAACTCAAAAATATAACCAGAGTCGGCTAACAACAAAATCTAGGTTTAGTACAATCATCTCCCAAAATACCCCTGGCCGTGGCAGCCAGGCAAGCCAAACATGTACGCGCCGCTTCACGCACTCCGTACTCATGGTTGGTCGACTTTCCCCTTGCCCTTACCTGCACCATAGGCCACCCGTGAGTCAAAGCCCAGCAAGAAAACCCTCACAAGAAGATAGCATATGCATATTAAACACTTAACATATAAACCAGCCACCATCAGGCTAAACTCATACAGCCATGCCGTCTCAGGCGCTTTACTAGGCCCTGGGTTCGCGGTCCACACCGTAAGGATATCCCAGGTATCCTTTAGGGTCTCGCCCAGGAAACTCGCACTCCGCGTGCTAAATGTTGCTCCCGACCCCTTGCTGTTCTCGGCCTTGCCGCTCTCGGCCTTCGCCGTTCCCAGCCCTCATCATTCCCGACTCTTGCTGTTCATTCACATATATGCACACATAGCATAAATAGGCAGATACTTAAACAAGAATAAACTCAATCAAAGGGCTACGCCCTGCAACACAATCATATAGGGTCGTGCCCTACAGCACAAGCTCTACGGGTACAACAATTTTCTTACCTGTGTCCCGAGCACAGTCCCCTAGTCCGAGCCTCGTGAAAACCCTAGCCACAACGCATCAACAATATACATCCATCAAGTTCTAATCCATTAAATAACTTTGGTTCATAATTCTAGTCTCCAGGACCTTAAATTCTATCAATCCGGGTGATAAAATCCATCCCGAGCCTTAACCTTTCGATTCCCAAACCTAAAATCTCTTTAAAGCCCAAGAATGCACTAAGAGCCACGGCCTGCCATCTACCAGAGACCAACCCCAAAACAGGGCAGGCTTGCCGCGGCTCAAGCAAGGGCTTGCCGCAGCTCACCCTTCTTCCTGACCACCAAAATGCACTGTAGGGCCACAGCTCAGCAAGAACAATGTCGCAGCCCGACCCTTCGAACCCAAAAAAATCCTTCATTTTTTCCACGAAACCCATCCAATTAACCCCAAAATCAACCCAACAACTCAAGCTAACCATCACAGAAGTTATACCATGAACTCAGCAACAAAACCTAACAAGAATTCTAGCTCAAAACCTCATCAAACTCAAAGATGATTCTTCACCCAACACACATACAATACTCTAAAATTTCAGCAGAAAACCAATATAATTCACTAAGTTAAGAGCTTACCTTGAGCTGAGTTAAATCCCTGGATTGGTTCTCTAAGCTCCAAGCTTCTAGCTCCCAAAATTCCCAGCTCCAATTCCTTAGTCTTTGGTTAACTTCCACCAAAACTCACTAAGCCTCCAAGAGAGAAAAGGGAAACCAAGAAATCGAGAGAGAAAGGGTCGGTTTAGAGAATTCAGAGTGATTCCTCAGTTTTGTTTTATTAAACTTAGTCTCTAAGGTTACCTCAAAGGCTCGGGGTACCAAAAACGTCCCCGAGTGCAAAATAGTAAATTTCCCCAATATTCCCTCCTACACATTCTAACCTCAAATATATCTCCAAATATTTATTTCCATAACTCGATAACCCCACAAAACGTCTAATACCCGAAATACCCCTCGACTCGCCCCGAGTCGGATTTTCGACCCCGCTATGACTTTCTGGCTAACAGCTCCCTAGGACTGTCTCGGATCGTGCAACGCAGATATATCATAGTTATTACAATTATCACATTTATGCCCTCAACGACTAAAATTACAAACATGCCCCTAATAACCAAACGGGGCCCACATGCATATTTAATTAACCTAAACATCCATTTCTAATCACATACTCACACAAATTCATATATTATAATAATAAATCACTTATTGCCCTCCAGGCACGCTAGTTAAGGCCCTAAGCCTTATTAGCAAATTTGGATCGTTACAACTATCCCCTCCTTACATAAATTTCGTCCTTGAAATTACCTGAACAACTCAGGATACCGCTCCCGCATCTCTGATTCAAGCTCCCACGTCGCCTCCTCGAACTTGCTGTTCCTCCACACCACTTTCACCAAGGCGATGGTCTTGCTCTGCAAGACTTTATCCTTCTGGTCAAGAATCTGAACCGGCTTCTCCTCATAAGACAAATCCTGGTCCAGCTCCAAATTATCATAACTCAGTACATGCATTGAATCTGATACATACTTCTCGAGCATGGATACATGAAAAACATTATGAACCCCTGATAAGGCTGAAAGCATCGCTAGTCTGTAAGCTACCTCTCCAACCTGTTCCAAAATCTCGAAGGGGCCAACAAACCTAGGGCTCAGCTTGCCCCGAACACCAAACCGTTTCACTCCCCTCAAAGGTGAAACTCTAAGAAACACATGGTCACCGACTTGAAACTCTACACTTCTGCGTCTCAAGTCCGAGTAACTCTTCTGGCGACTCTGGGAGGCGAGCATTCGAGCTCTAATCTTGTCAATTGCCTCATTGGTCCTCTGAACCATCTTAGGGCCCAAATATGTCCTCTCACCCATCTCATCCCAATGGATAGGTGACCTGCACTTCCTCCCATAAGGCATCTCATACGGAGCCACTCCGATAGTCGCCTGATAACTATTATTGTACGAGAACTCAATCAAAGGGAGATACTTACTCCAAGATCCCCCAAAATCTAGCACACAGGCTCGCAGCATGTCCTCCAATATCTGAATCGTCCTCTTAGACTGACCATCTGTCTGAGGATGATAAGCGGTACTAAACCGTAACTGCGTGCCCATAGCCTTCTGCAGACTCTCCCAAAATTGGAGGTGAAGGTGGGGTCCTTTTTGGATACTATCGACCTCGGAGCCCCATGAAGTCGAACAATTTCCTTCACATATAACTCAGCATACTGCTCCACAGTATAAGTCATCCTGACAGGTAAAAAGTAGGCGGACTTGGTATACCTATCCACAATCACCCACACCGAGTCATGATGTCCCACAGTCTTCGGCAAACCAACCATGAAGTCCATGGTGATATCTTCCCACTTTCACTCTGGAATCGCTAGAGGCTGCAGCAACCCTGGTGGCCTCTGATGCCCAGCCTTGACCTGCTGACAGGTTAAGCACTTGGCCACATAATCTACAACATCCCTCTTCATGCCCGTCCACCAATACAAAGCTCTCAGATCTTGGTACATCTTCGTCGTACCTGGATGTAAGGAATAGGGAGTGGTATGCGATTCATCTAAGATCTCCCGCCGGATATCAGAATCCATCAGAACACAGATCCGATCCTCGTACTTCAGTAACCCCATCTCTAAGATAGAAAAGTCCTTAGCCGCTCCGTCTAAGACGTTCTCCCTGTGACCTCTCAATTGGGAATCCTTCTTCTGTGCCTCCTTGATCCTCTCAAGGAGTGTAGACTGAAGAGTGATGTTAGCTAACCGACCAACCACCAACTCTATACCCGCTCTGGTCATCTCCTCCACTAGCTTGTCGGATATCTGTCTCGAACTGAACAACTGTCTTGGGCCTTTACGACTCAATGCATCAGCCACTACATTAGCCTTCCCAGGATGGTATAGGATATCACAATCATACTCCTTGACCAACTCTAGCCATCGCCTCTGGCGCATGTTTAGATCCTTTTGAGTAAAGAAGTACTTCAAACTCTTATGGTCGGTGTATATCTCGCACTTCTCACCATAGAGATAATGTCTCCAAATCTTAAGTGCGAACACCACCGCTGCCAACTCCAGATCATGCGTGGGATATCTCTGCCCATACTCCTTTAACTGTCTCGATGCATAGGCTATCACCTTACCAGCTTGCATCAGCACACACACTAAACCCTGTTTGGAAGCACCATAATAAACCACAAACTTCTCATTACCTGTCGGCAAACTCAACACTAGCACGGTGATCAGTCGCCGCTTCAACTCTTTGAAACCGTTCTCACATCTGTCTGTCCAAACATACTTTGTCTTCTTTTTCATCAATTCTGTCAATGGCGTAGCTATCCTGGAGAACCACTCAACAAACCGCCGATAATACCCTGCCAATCCCAGAAAACTCCTCACTTCGGGAACATTACTCGGTCTAGGCCAATCTCTCACTACCTTAATCTTACTTGGGTCAACCATAATCCCCTCCTTACTGATGATATGACCCAGAAATATAACTTGTGGTAACTAGAACTCGAACTTGCTGAACTTAGCACATAACCTATGCTCCCTTAACCGCTACAGTACCAAATGTAGATGTTGCTCATGCTCTGTCTCTGACTGAGAATACACCAGAATATCATCGATGAAAACAATCACAAACTTGTCCAAGTAGTCCTTGAAAACCCTGTTCATCATATCCATAAAAGTTGCTGGGGCATTGGTTAATCCAAAGGACATAACCAGGAATTCATAGTGTCCATACCTCATTCGGAAAGCGGTCTTTGGTATGTCCTCTCCTTTAATCCTTAACTGGTGGTAACCCGATCAGAGATCAATCTTGGAAAACGTTGTTCTTCTCTGTAACTGGTCAAATAAATTGTCGATCCAAGGCAGTGGATACTTGTTCTTAATGGTTAACTTGTTCAGCTCCCTGTAGTCAATACACATCCTAAGAGATCCATCCTTCTTCTTGACGAACAACACTAGTGCACCCCATGGCGAGAAACTCGGTCTGATGAACCCCAAATCTAGTAACTCCTACAACTAAATCTTCAACTCCTTCAGCTCCGCCTGAGCCATTCTGTAAGTTGTCCTAGATACTGGCTCTGCCCCTGGCGCCAACTCTATAACAAACTCAATCTCCCGTTGTGGTGGCAACCCTGGCAGATCTGCGAGAAATAAATCTGGAAACTCACATACCAATCTGGTCTCCCCCGGTCCAACCGACACAACCCTAGAGGTATTCACAACATTCGCTAGGAATCCTATGCAACCTTCCTGCATCAAGTCTCTAGCCTTCGGTGCTGAAATCATAGGTACTCGCAGTCCACCAACTGTCCCCACAAATACAAAGGGTACCTCCCCTTCTGGTTCAAAATTCACCATCCTGCGCTTGCAGTCAATCGTCGCCCCATAACTTGACAACCAATCCATCCCTAGGACCATATCAAAGTCATCCATCGCAAGCTAAATCAGATCAACAGACAACTCTCTACCATCTACCTTTACTGGTAAAGCTCTAATCCATCTCCTAGAGACTACCAGTTCCCCAGTTGGCAACAAAGTCTGAAAACCCCTAGCATACAAAACACTAGGTCTACATAACTAATCTATCACTCTAGCGGACACAGATGAATGGGTAGCTCCTGAATCAATCAATGCAGTATAAGAAGAACCAGAACTAGAAATCTGACCTGTCACAACCGAGGGGCTAGCCTCCGCCTCAGTCTGAGTCAAAGTAAACACTCTGGCAGGAGCGAGACTGTCACCCTGCTTCGGCTTCTCTTTCCTTGCTTATGGGCAGTCCTTCTTCAGATGATTGGCACTCCCACAGATAAAGCAGGCCCTAATCCTGCACTCACCCTGGTGTCGTCGTCTGCACCGAGGACACACTGGAAAACTCCTCCAGTTATCAATTCGGCCCTGACGGCCAAGTACCTCGTGCCCTCCTATCTAAACTGGGAGGAACAAAGGAATCTGGGGCCTTCCTCTTCTGCTCACTAGAACCACTACCCCGACTGGATCCAATAAAAGGAGGCACCGTCCTCCTGGCATCGCGCCTAACAACGCTCTCTCTCCGAATCAGATCCTCGGCCCCCTCAGCTGTAAGGGCCTTGTCCACCACCTAAGCATAGGTAGTAGTCTCTGGATCCAAGGTGATCTTTACATCACGGGCGATCATAACATTCAACCCCCGTACAAACCTATCTCTTCTTGCCGCATCAATCAGCACCAAATTCGGCATGAACTTCACCAACCGGTCAAATCTCAAAGCATACTCAATAACTGTCAACTAGTTCTGAGTCAGGTTGATGAACTCGTCAACCTTTGCAACTCGGACTGCTACACTGCAGTATTTCTCGTTGAAGATGTTTTTGAACTCTTCCCAGGTCTTAACTGCCACATTCCTCCTCTGAACTACTACATCCCACCAGATGCGGGCATCCTCTCTGAACATGTAGCTAGCACAAGCTACCCTCTCGTTCCCTTCGACCCTCATAAAATCCAGAATAGAGGAGATCATATTCATCCATTACTGCCAACAATGGATCTGGTCCACCCTCAAAGGTGGGAGGATGCTGCTTCCTAAACCTCTCATATAAAGGTTTCCACCTGTTCTCCACAACAGGTTGAACCGGCACTGGTGCCACAATCTGCTGAACTGGCAACCCAGTGACCTGCGGAGGGGCCTGCTGCCTCAACTATCGAAGTTCTACCTCTGTTCATTGCAGTCTTGCTTCCATTTTGGCAAACATCTGTTGCCAATTCTATGGGGCAGGTGGAAGGTCCTGACCCTGGTTGTCATCCTCGGCCCTACTGCCGTGGAGTCTAAATGATTGTTGAGGCATCTCAACAATATGCCTGCAATCAACGACGCCGCTCATCAGGCATGATAACAACATCCAAAACCACCTCCCAAATCATACCTATCCACATAACATACAACACACAACAGGCCATGCCCTGGCATCATGCATATGTTAACTCATTCACCATGCTCTATATGAAATAAGCAGGCAAACAGGGCATTCAAGCACATATTCAAGCATATAATTCAATCATTACCAACCAACCCTGAGTTGATCTTGTCACTGACAGCGAGCATACATGTTCACTCAATCTCTAGAAACCATAAACCTTGGTTCGCTCTGATACCAAGTTGTAACACCCTACTTCCTTAGAGCCATTACTAAGTGAGTTTAAAACGTGCATTTAACTCGCTTATCGAGGTTTTAAGACAAAAGTGCAATAGAACGATAGACAGAGTCATAAACTTTTAAAATAATTCCATTTATTGAAAATTCTAAAGCGTTTAACATTTGGGAACCCAAAATACTGTTTAGAAATATTTACAACTAAAAAATATAACCAGAGTCGGCTAACGACAAAATCTAGGTTTAGTACAATCATCTCCCAAAATACCCCTGGCCGTGGCAGCCAGGCAGGCCAAACATGTACGCGCCGCTTCACGCTCTTTGTACTCATGGTTGGTCGACTTTCCCCTTGTCCTTACCTGCACCACAGACCACCCGTGAGCCAAAGCCCAGCAAGAAAACCCTCACAAGCAGATAGCATATGCATATTAAACACTTAACATATAAACTAGCCATCATCAGGCTAAACTCATATGGCCATGCTGTCCCAGGCGCATTACTAGGCCCTAGGTTCGCGGTCTACACCGTGAGGATATCCTAGGTATCCTTTAGGGTCTCGCCCTGGCAACTCGCACTTCGTGTACTAAACGCTGCTCCCAGCCCCTTGCCGTTCTCGGCCTTGCCACTCTCGGCCTTCACCGTTCCCGACCCTCGCCGTTCCCGGCTCTTGCCATTCATTCACATATATGCACACATAGCATAAATAGGCAGATACTTAAACAAGTATAAACTCAATCAAAGGGCTATGCCCTGCAACACAATCGTATAGGGTCGTTCCCTGAAACACAATCATATAGGGTCATGCTCTTCAACACAAGCTCTACGGGTACAAAAGTTTTCTTACTTATGTCCCGAGCTTTCCAAGCACTGATGTCCCGAGCACAGTCCCCTAGTCTGAGCCTCGCTGAAACCCTAGTCACAACGCATCAACAATATCCATCCATCAAGTTCTAATCCATTAAATAACTTTGGTTCATAATTCTAGTCTCTAGGACCTTGAATTCTATCAATCCGGGTGATAAAATCCATCTTGAGCCTTAACCTTTGAATCCCCAAGCCTAAAATCTCTTTAAAGCACAAAAATGCACTAAGAGCCACGGCCCCATGAGGCCATGCCGCGACCCGCCCTCAACTAGAGACCAAGCAAGTGCGCCGCGGTTCAAGCAAGGGCTTGCCACGGCCCGCCCTTCTTCCTGGCCACCAAAATGCTCCAGAGGACCGCGGCTCAACAAGAACAATGCCGCAGCCTGACCCTTTGAACCTCGAAAAATCATCCATTTTTGCCACGAAAACCCATCCAATTAACCCCAAAATCAACCCAACAACTCAAGCTAACCATCACAGAAGTTATACCATGAACTCAGCAACAAAACCTAACAAGAATTCTAGCTCAAAACCTCATCAAACTCAAAGATGATTCTTCACCCAAAACACATGCAATACTCTAAAATTTCAGCAGAAAACCAGTATAATTCACTAAGTTAAGAGCTTACCTTGAGCTGAGTTGAATCCCTGGATTGGTTCTCTAAGCTCTATGCTTCTAGCTCCCAAAATTCTCAGCTCCAATTCCTTAGTCTTTGGTTAACTTCCACCAAAACTCACTAAGCCTTTAAGAGATAAAAGGGAAACCGAGAAATGGAGAGAGAATGGGTCGGTTTAGAGAATTCTGAGTGATTCCTTTGTTTTGTTTTATTAAACTTAGTCTCTAAGGTTACCTCAAGGGCTCGGGGTACCAAAAACGTCCCCGAGGGAAAAATAGTAAATTTCCCCAATATTCCCTCCTACACATTCTAACTTCAAATATATCTCCAAATATTTATTTCCATAACCTGATAACCCCATAAAACGTCTAGTACCCGAAATACCCCTCAACTCGCCCCGAGTCGGATTTTTGACCTCGTTGTGACTTTCTGGCTAGCAGCTCCCTAGGACTGTCTCGGATCGTGCAACATAGATATATAACAAGTATATCACAATTATTACAATTATCACATTTATGCCCTTAACGGCTAAAATTACAAACATGCCCCTAATAACCAAACGGGGCCCACATGCATATTTAATTTACCTAAACATGCAGTTCTTATCACATACTCACACAAATTCATATATTATAATAATAAATCACTTATTGCCTTCCAGGCACGCTAGTCAAGGCCCCAAGCCTTATTAGCAAATTTGGGTCATACACTTATGGTTATTGAGCGTAGTCTTCGTTTTCTTTCTTTCTTCTGGTATAGTACAAGATTTTATCAGTGATTTTGAAGGTTGTAATGCCTTTTTTCAGCTTTTATTTTTTAAATGCCTCTGGTAATGCAAGAAAAATAAAAAAAAATCCTTTGTACAAATTAAAAGATGTGGGTTTTATTCATCAGAAGCTCTTGGGAGAAGCTACTACCATCTCTCTAGGTACACAGTTCTTCATCCATTTCTTTCATTTCTTTATGATATATTTGCTTTAATGCTTTCCTCACTATTTTTATCACGAAACATTCAAGCAAAAAAAAAACTAAGCTTAGCTCTATTTTCTTATTTATGGCTTGGAGGAAAATCTATATGTAAGATGAAGGAATCAAACACTATTTGAGCTTGCCACCTTCAATTTACAAATTTGATTCTTATGTTGAGATTGACAACAAAATGCTTTTCATTAATTGTTTTCTACCATACTTGATTGCTCTCAAGAATTATCACACACACACACACACACACACACACATATAAAAATATTCCTTCACAGCTGCTTATGTGCCTTGATTCATGATTAATATGTTTGCTGTTATATAAAAATGTTTAATCAGTTTGTGCATATTTTTAGTCCATTGGCACACCATCTATTTGATAGAAGGTCTGAGTTAAAATAAAATTTCTCAGTGAATATTTTTCTTAATAACGTTGGCTATAACATAGATGTTTTTCTTTTCTTTTCTTTTCTTTTTTTTTTTGTTAGTTTTGTTAATTTTAGGTCGAAATATATATAAAATTATGTTTTTGTAAACCCCATTCTTCTAACATATAGACATAAATTCTTGTTTAACATTCTTAGGGTTTGATATAAAGGTTTGTGACATCAAAACTAATAATTTGATTCAATTGGATGTATCCTTCCATGGTTGAAACTACAGATGATTCAATTAGATTTGAATGGTTATAGTTTCTATGTGGTTTGTTAAGTCTGTAGTGCATTGGAATTCAAAACCAAAAGAGCTAGTCTGAGATGATTTGTTAAGTCCGTGATTGAAAGTGTTAATTGATTCAATTCAACCAAAGTTTGTCAACTAGTATGTCCAACTTTTCAAGAAATTTTATTGCAAAATATATTTTCAGACTAGAAAATATATAAAGAACAGAACACACCCTAGCAATATCAATTGTGTTGTTGTGCTTAAGTCTAATCGTCTAAATTGTAGTTTCAAACTTATCATTACTCTTTCCATAACATAAAGAATCACATGTGACATCTGAACATCATTTTGTTATGCAATGCACCTAGTTACCCTTACAACGATAATCACTTGGTCCTCGATGATGTCATCAGCCTTGTCCATCTCTCTCCCTTTTCGGATTCCTGTATTCGACTTTGAAAGGTTTCTTGTTTGCTTCATGGGTGATCTTCACTAATTCAACCAAAGCCAAAGACTGAATAAAAATGTGAGTTTGAACCATTGCTACGTTAGGAGATGAAAGGGTAAACATGTTCATGAGCCGGCGATTCAAACTCAAGTCATTGTCAAGAGAGTTGTGTAACAATTGTGAGTAAACTTATTTATTTACACTACAATAAAAATCTAGTTATAATTTTTCATGTTTGGTGTATTATAATGTGATTTTTCATGTTTCAGGGATGATTTTAGAAAGAAATTCATGGCACTCAATCCTTACTTTGGAAAGACTATCGGTGACGAGGGTGAGTACAAGGACAAGAAGAAGAAATATATGTTGTTTGACAATGAATTTAGTGTTTTATTTTATTTGTAATTTTTATTAGAGTAAAGGATTTTTTTTGAGTGGTTAATTATTTACTTTGTAAATCTAGTTATATAATTTTTACGGTCAAGATGATTATGTTTATAGACAAGGCTATATGATATTTTAGTCAAGTAGTAGTGTTATATTTGTTCCAAAATTTGTTTTATTAGATTTGTAAATACGTTGTATAAGTTTTGTTATTTTAATCTATAATTTTTTAGGTTTGTATATAAATGTTTCATTTAAATCATAATTTTTAATTTAAAATAAAAATAAATTAATTTTTTAAAAATTAAAATTTTTTGCAAGCAACGACGACACCTAATAACTGTCGGCATTGCCAGCACCAGCGAGACCTAATAATTGTCGTTGTTGCTAGAAACAGCGACACCTAATAATTGTCGGTGTTGCCCCACAACAGCGACACCTAATAACTGTTGGCGTTGCCAGCAACAGCGACACCTAATAACTGTCGGCGTTGCCTGCAACAACGACATTTTTTAACTGTCGGCGTAGCTACCCCTACGCCGGCATAGGAAAATACGAGAGTTAGTAGACTGTCGTTGTTGCTTAATAGCGACAGTTAAAAACTGTCGGGAAAGCCCATTTTTGTAGTAGCGAGCACGAAGCCTAAAAGGACCAAGTTGGGTCCAAGGGTCGTAAAGTGTGCATTTGTTGGCTATGCCTCAAATAACAAGACCTATAGGCTATTAGACTTGGAATCTAACGTGATAATTGAATCAAGAGAAGTTGAGTTCTTTGATAATAAGTTATATTATGATAGCAATTCTCAAGAACCCACAGGTGTTGGAGAATCTCTAAAAGAGAAAGATCCAAAAGTTGATGAGCAACCAATATTGCCTCGAAGAAGTCAAAGGCTTAAAGAGTTGGGATCAATTGAGAAATGTTCTCAAGTGGAGATACTCTACAGTAAACTTGAAGAAGTCAAATGGAAATTTCCTATGATTCTTGAAGTTGAGGATGATCCCAAAACCTACCAAGAAGCAATGTCTTCAAGAGACTCCACATTTTGGAAGGATATAATATATTATGAAGTGGATTCAATTATGTAAAACCACACATGGGAATTGGTAGATCTTTCACAAGGCTCAAAACAAAATGGGTGCAAGTGGGTATTTCAGAGGAAATATCACACCAATGGCATATACAAATCCTTTAAATCTAGATGAGTTGCTAAAGAGTTTAAACAAAAGGAATGAATCGATTATTTTGACACGAATGCACCGGTTGTTAGGAAAACCACAAAAAGAGTTTTATTTGCCTTATCATCAATATATAATCTTTATGTTCATCAAATGGATGTTCAAATGGCACTTCTAAATGGAGATATCGATGAGGAGATTTATATTGAAAAACTGGATAGTTTTGTTCTAAGGAGAAATGAACATAAAGTGTGTAGGCTTGTTAAATCATTATATGGTTTAAAATAAGCACCAAAACAATGACATAAGAAGTTTGATAAAGCTATTGTTTTTTATGGGTTTAGACACAATAATGTGGACAAGTTCTAACACTCTAAGACTTGTGATGACTATTGTAACACCCTACTAATCAGGAACCGTTACGACGTGTGTTTAAATTAGTGTTGGACTCGCTAAACGAGTCATTTGGACTAAAATATGTGATTGAATGACTAATGGTTCAGGTATTAAAAATCTTGGTCAAAGGAATAAACATTTCCATTAAAAACTTTAGTCTTTACATGGGCTCCAAAAATAAAAGTTTGAAAATTGTTTACGATACAGAGATTACAAAATAAGCCAACCTAAGCGGCAAAACAGGGTCCAACCCTATTTCCCCTGCGATGCCTCGGTCGTGGCGGTCGAGCAGACTTCATATATTCACACCGCCTCTAACGCTTTCCAACTCATGGCTAGCCAAGCTTCTCCTTATCCTTACCTGCACCTCATAGCACCCGTGACCCAAGGCTCGGCTAGAAAACACATATAATAGATTCTATTAATTAACAGAATATAACAACATGCTTAACAGTAATAACTAAAACCAAGCAGACACATTATAAAAGTAAGCGACCATAGGGTCACACAAGAGTGTATCACACTTCTATTTATTCAAGTGGCATCCGAGCCAGTCAAGTGCATAATACACTCCCAAGGTGGCCTAGTCGTAACGGCCTATGTTGAACACACATAGTGACGATGTAACGCCCTGGGTAGCCAAGACCGTTACACTGTGTGTTTATAAAGGTTCAAGACTTGCTAATCAAGTCATTTAATTAAAAACGTGTTACTGAAACTATAATTGAACTAGGGTTAAAAGAAATTGGTCATAAAAGAAGCATTTCATTTAGATAAACATTTTGTACATGGGATCCCAAAAGAAATAGAGTTTAAAAGATATTTTACAAAAAAATTCCAGGTTATAAACAAGTACTGGCCTCTCTAAGGGCCAAACAAACATTTAGGCTTCTCCTGTCCTGTACCACTCCTCAGCCGTGGCGACCGATCAACTGACTATGTACATTCAGCCTCAAAGTTATCCAACTCAGGACTGGTCCACCTTGCTCTTGCCTTTACCTACACCACGTAGCACCCATGAGCCAAGGCCCAGCAAGAAAGCCATAATACAGAGTATAAACGATAAACAATAGTCAGATATTTCATGAATTATCAATCAGATACAAACAGATCATATTGCTCATATAAACAGTAATATCAATCTACAAGCCAACAATCAGTTATTCAGATAACAAACTCGTTACACTCAACAGTTTAGACAACAATAAACATATCACACTAAAGTCCAGGGTCGATGCCCTTAGGCCTAGCTTAGTGATTATGTATTTAACCTCAGCTACCAATGGCCGAGCCACACTCTGTGCGCAAATATTGATTCTGGTACTCTTAGGCCGTTTATCACATGTCCCCATGGCATAATACCACCTCATGACATCACATACAAATATAGGGAGCTCTAAGTCCCAACATAATCACATAACCGAGTGCAGTTTTTGACCTTTGATTGCGAGCACTCTGGTTAAAAGAAACGATCCTCGAGCACGATCCCGACCGAGCCCTAGCGTACACCTAGTCACAAATGTAACATAGAACCCTCATTAATATTCAATTCCATAACCTAACCTCGGGACCAATCCCGAGCCTTCGAGAAGCCCTAATTCCACTAAACGAGGTGATGGAATCAAATCCTGAGACCCCAGGCAAAAACTCTAAGAACGCAAGGTCCATATACTGCTCCCACAAAGACAAAGGGATCCTCACCCTCCGACTCAAAGATCACCATCTTCTTCCTACAATAAATAGTAGCTCCGTATGTACCCAACCAATCCATTCCCAAAATCATGTCAAAGTCCTCCATACCCAACTCAATCAAGTCTACTAACAGTTCCCTACCGTCAACCATCACTGGCAGTGCTCTAATCCACCTCCTAGAAACTACCAGTTCACCTGTAGGCAATATAGTCCCAAACACCGCAATATAATACTCACTAGATCTACACAGTCTATCAATTACCTTACTAGAAACAAATGAATGTGTAACACCAGAGTCAATCAATACAGTAAAAGGACAGCCAGCACTAGAAAGCTAACATGTCACTACCGAGGGACTAGCCTCGGCCTCTGCCTGCATCAAGGTGAACACTCGATCTGGAGTCAAGCTGTCCACCATCCCTACTTCCCTTTTCTTCATTGTTGGGCAGTCTTTCTTGAGGTGTCCTACCACCCCGCACACATAACAGGCCTTAGCCCGACATTCGCCCGGATGGCGTCTTTTGCACGTCGTGCACTCAGGACAGCTCCTCCATGAATCTTTGCCTCCCTGACGGCCACCCTATGTACCCCAACCTCTCCTATCAAGACCAGGAGCGGTCGAAACATCAGGGGTATTCCTCTTCAGATCACTGGGGCCTCCGCCCCTACCAGATCCAGAGTATGGAGGAACCGCCCTATGGCCCTCCCGCCTTGCCACACTCTCCCTCCAGATCTTGTTCTCCGCTTCCTCAGTGGTAAGAGCCTTCTCAACAGCCTGGGCATAAGTTGTCCCCCCAGGAATTGTTGTAATCCTCACATATCGGACTATCATTGCATTAAGCCCATTCATAAACTGTTCTTGCCTAGCTGCATCAGTAGGCACAAGATCTGGTGCGAACTTCGCAAGTCTGTCGAACTTCACGACATATTCTCTAACTGTCATGCAGCCCTAAACCAACCCCACAAATTCATTAACCTTCGTTGCCCTGATGGAACATTGTAATACTTCTTGCTGAACAAATCCTTAAATCCTTCCCAACTCAATGTAGTAACATCCCTGGTTTGTGATGCCCTTCCCACCAGATATCCTCTCTCAACATATACGCAGCGCAAGCCACTCTGTCCTGTCCCTCTACCCTCATAAAATCCAAAATAGCAGTGACCATACTCATCCACTATTCAGCCTTTAGTGGATCTTGTCCTCCCTCGAAAGTTGGAGGATGCTGTCTCCTGAACCACTCATACAACGACTCCCATTTATTCCCAACCTCTACTGGCTGTACAACTGGTACCACTGCAGGTGGCACAATAGGGGCAGCACTCCCTGATGGAGCCTGCTGTCGCAGAAGTGGGATCTGCTCATCCAGGCTCTGTAGCCGTGCTTGCATGTCTGCCATGACCTGCTGCCAATGCTCAGGGACTGACGGAGGGCTTTGGCCCTGGTCATCATCCCTTGCCTCAAAGCTAACGCCGGTAAGTCAAACAGATCGTCTTGGACGCATAGCTATCCAAGTTAATCTGCAATCAACGACTCAGCGATCAGATTATGATGACAGGATAATAATCCTTCCATAATACACCATTGGAACTCAATCATTCACAAACAATCAAGATATAACATTTTATTCAAATATTCATTCACATACACAACAATGCTAATAAGCATGCCTCGATATCATTACACAGCAGTCAAGGGCCAGGCCCTAACAGTATCTCATGCTTCCTATTAATCACACAGATATTAGTATTCATATTCCATTCTAATCATTTAAGCATATAAATACATATACACAATTACCAAACCCTGAGTTGAGCTTGTCCTTAGCGGTGAATGTACATGTCCAGCCAGTCTTCAAAAACCCTTAAACCTAGGACGCTCTGATACCAAGTTGTAACGCCCTGGGTAGCCAAGACTGTTACACTTTGTGTTTATAAAGGTGCATAATCAAGTCATTTAATTAAAAACGTGTTACTGAAACTATAATTGAACTAGGGTTAAAATAATTTGGTCATAAAAGATGCATTTTATTTAGATAAACATTTCTTACATGGGATCCCAAAAGAAATAGAGTTTAAAAGACACTTTACAAAAAGATTCCAGGTTATAAACAAATACTAGCCTCTCTAAAGTCCAAACAAACATTTAGGCTTCTCTTGTCCTGTACCACTCCTCGACTGTGGCGGCCGATCAACAGACTATGTACATTCAGCCTCAAAGCTCTCCAACTTAGGATTGGTATATCTTGCTCTTGCCTTTACCTGCACCACATAGCACCCGTGAGCCGAGGCATTGATTCCAGCACTTTTAGGTCGTTTATCACATGTCCCCATGGCATAATACCACCTCATGACATCACATACAAATATAGGGAGCTCTTAGTCCCAACATAATCACATAACAAGGTGCAGTTTCTTACCTTTGATTTCGAGCACTCTGGTTAAAAGAAACGATCCTCGAGCACGATCTCAACCGAGCCCTAGCGTACACCTAGTCACAAATGTAACATAGAACCCTCATTAATATTTAATTTCGTAACCTAACCTTGGGAGCAATCCCGAGACCTCAGTAAGCCCTAATTCCACCAAACGAGGTGGTGGAATCAAATCCTGAGACCCCAGGCAAAAACTCTAAGAAAATACCCAAAAATCCACTTCTGAAGACAAGGTAGCGCTGCAACGCCACAGAGTGGGCGCTACAGCGCTACAAGCAGGGAGAAAAATGCCCAGGAAAACCAGGCCTAGCGCTGTAGCGCCCTAAGGATAGAGCTACAGCATTACTTACAGCACCAGAACACCCTGAGTTTTTTCCTTCGATTTTCCTCGAGCCAAAACTCCCTAAAACCCCACCAAATCTCAACCACACTAAAAATTGATCCTACCAACCTCTACATCTCATCCCACATAGCCCAAAAACATAAAACTTAGCCACATGCACCATCAAACAAAGAAAACAAGAATTAAACTCAAAACTCAAGAACTCATCAAAAAATCCTGAAATAACCCAGCAACTCAGATGATCAAGCTCATAATTCCTTACCATTGATGGGGAATTTGACCCTAGGTTGTCCTCTAAGCCTTTCCAGCTTTTAACTCCTCAATTCCCAAAGCTTAATTCCCTTAAATTCCATCCAAAACCCAAGTTCAGAAATCAATTCTAACAAAGTTCAAAAAACTCATCAGAAACCTTTAAACCTTACCTCAATTGAGTAGATAACTCTTGCTAAATCCTTTAGCTTCACCAAGGACCCTAACCCCAAGCTCCAGCCTAAGCTTTCTCTGAGTTATAGCTTCAAAAATCCTCAAGAGATGGTGAAGAATGGGCAAACTGAGTGGAGGAGAAAGAGGTAAGCTCAAGTGTTCTATTTTCTCTTCTTTCCTTCTTCTTTTCTTTTCTTTCAACAATCACTACTTTCTACAAATCCCACTAAGTCTATAAAGGCAGAATGTCCCGTATCTTTTTTTTTTTAAATCAAATGACCATTTTTCCCTCCCATTAAAACCTACGCCTTTAAAAATACCAATGGCATTTTGGTCATTTGCTCCCAATTCCCGCTAATTCCTCGAGTGTCCCTAGTAATTACCACTTAAACCCTGCCACCTAATTCATCACCAATTATCTTCCTCAATGCCAAATAGTCTCCAATCAATTTCCTGAATTCCCAAAAATACCCCCAGGCTCCCTCGAGCCGGGTATAAATCCCCACTGTGACTTTTTCGCTAAACAGCTCACTGGGATCGCTTCGAGCAACAAGCTGCAAATATATCCACATAATAATGTGGTCGCAACAATTTATCACAAATAATTACATTTATGCCCTCAACGGGCCAAAATTAGGAATATGCCATTTTAATCTAATCAGGGCCTACATGCATACTAATACACATAATCATGCATCTCATATATCCAAATAATCATATAAGCATGCTTATCATATAATCATGCATTTAATAATTTAAATCACACATAATCCAGTTATACCCTCCAGACACACTAATCAAGGCCCTTAAGCCTTATTAGTAATTTTGGGTCGTTACAACTATCCCCTCCTAATGAGAATTTCGTCCTCGAAATTTACCTGAATAACTCGGGATACTGATCCTGCATCGCTGACTCAAGCTCCCAGGTCGCCTCCTCGACCCTCTTATTCCTCCATAACACTTTAACCAGAGGAATCTTCTTATTCCGTAGGACTTTATCCTTCCAATATAATATTTGAATCGGTTGTTCCTCGTAAGACAAATCTGTCTACAATTCTAGGTCATCATACTTCAACACATGTGTCGTGTCTTAGACGTGCTTTCGGAGCATAGAAACATGGAATACGTCATGAACTCCCGACAACGACGGTGGCAAAGCTAACCTGTAAGCCCACTGTTCGATTCTTTCAATGATCTCAAAAGGTCCGATGAATCTAGGGCTCAACTAACCCTTCTTTCCAAATCTTCTCACTCCTCGCAGTGGTGAAACTCGCAAAAACACGTGGTTCCCAACCTAGAACTCCACGTCTCTACGCTTAGGATCAACGTAGCTTTTTTGTCTGCTCTGTGAGGCGAGCATCCTAGCTCAGATCTTCTCAATAGCTTCATTTGTCTTCTGAACCATGTCCGGCCCTAAATAT
Organism: Humulus lupulus; assembly: GCF_963169125.1. NCBI lineage: Eukaryota > Viridiplantae > Streptophyta > Magnoliopsida > Rosales > Cannabaceae > Humulus > Humulus lupulus. The sequence continues at coordinate 89,549,850 of NC_084799.1, forward strand.
TTCCTCTCACCCATCTCATCCCAATGAATGGGTGATCTACATCTCCTCCCATATAACATCTCTTAGGGAGCTACACCAATCGTTGATTGGTACTATTGTTGTATGAAAACTCAATCAACGGAAGATACTTACTCCACGATCCTTCAAAATCAATTACGCACGATCGAAGCATATCCTCCAAGACCTGAACCTCTCAGAGTGTCCATCAGTCTGAGGATGAAAGGCCATGCTAAACTTCAACTGAGTCCCCATAGCCTTCTGCAAACTACCCCAAAACTGGAGGTAAAGATAGGATCCCGGTCTGACATTATGGACTTAGGAACCCCATGGAGACGTACGATCTCCCTCACATATTACTCTGCGTATTGATCCACTGTATATGTCACCTTTACTGGAAGGAAATGAGTTGACTTGGTGTATCTGTCCACTATCACCCACACCGAGTCATGAAGCCCTACTGTCCTGGGTAAACCTCCCACATAGTCCATCGTAATATCCTCCCATTTCCACTCGGGAATACCCAAAGGCTGAAGCAATCCTGCTTGTCGCTGATGCTCAGCTTTCACCTGCTGATAGGTTAAACATCTGGCCACGTACTCCACCACATCCTTCTTCGTCCTGGGCCACCAATATAATGTCTGTAGATCTTGATACATCTTCGTGGTACCCAGATGAAGTGAGCATGACGTAGTATAAGACTCATCCAATATCTCTCGTTTGATCCCCACATCAGCTGGGACACAAATCTGCTCCTGATACCGTAGCAAGACAACCTCAGAAATAGAATAGTCCTTAGCTACTCCCGCCAAGACATTCTCTCTAACCTCCTTTAATTGAGTGTCTACCAACTGAACTTCCTTAATCCGCTCTAGCATGGTTGACTACAGAGTAATGTTGGCCAATCGGCCAACCACCACTTCTATCCCTGCTCTGGCCATCTCATCAGCTAACTCTCTTGAGATCTGGGTTGAATTATATAACTGTCCCGGGCCCCTCCGGCTCAATACATCTCCTACTACATTGGATTTCCCTGGGTGATAAATAATATCACAGTCATAGTCTTTTACCAACTCCAGCCAACGTCTTTGCCTCATGTTCAAGTCCTTCTGTGTGAAGAAATACTTCAAACTCTTATGATCAGTGTATATCTCGCACTTCTCCTCAAACAGATAGTGTTGCCAAACCTTTAGTGCGAATACCACCGCTGCAAACTCCAAATCATGGGGAGGATACCGTTGCTCATACTCCTTCACCTGCCGTGACGCATAAGCTATAACCTTCTCGTTTTGCATCAACACATAGCCCAAACCCAACCTTGACACATCATAATAGACTACAAACTTTCCTTTTTCTGAAGGAAGACTTAACACAGGTGCAGTAATAAGTCGCCGCTTCAATTCTTGAAAGTTGTTCTCACACTTGTCTGACCAGATGAACTTCAAATTCTTCCGTGTCAATTTTGTCACCGGTGCTGCTATCTTCGAGAAGCCTTCCACAAACCGTCTGTAGTAACCTGCTAAATTGAGAAAACTCCAAACCTCTGAGGCGTTCCTTGGCATCGCCCAATCTCTCACTGCCTCCACCTTAGATGGATCTACCTTAATCCCATCTGCACCAACAATATGTCCAAGGAATATCACTTCTGGTAGCCAAAACTCACACTTCTTAAACTTGGCGTACAACTGGTGCTCTCTTAACCTCTGCAAGACCTGTCGAAGATGAAACTCATGCTCTGCCTCTGAACTGGAATACACTAAAATGTCGTCGATGAAGACGATAACGAACTTATCCAAAAAGTCCTTGAACACCTTGTTCATTAGGTCCATGAAAGTTGTTGGGGCATTGGTCAAACCAAACGACATGACCAGAAACTCATAGTGTCCATACCTCGTTCAGGAGGTCGTCTTCAGTATGTCCTAGTCCTTGATCCTCAGCTGGTGATAACCAGATCGAAGATCAATCTTAGAGAACACCGTCTTACCCTACAGCTGATCGAACAAGTCGTCAATCCTTGGTAGAGGATACTTATTCTTGATAGTCTACTTGTTCAATTCCCTATAGTATATACACATCCTTAGAGTCTCGTCCATCTTCTTCACAAACAAAACTGGAGCACCCCATGGCGAGTTGCTCGGCCTGATGAACCCCAAATCTAGGAGCTCCTGTAACTGTATCTTCAATTCCTTTAGTTCTGCTGGCGCCATTCTATATGATGCCCTCGACACTGGCTCTGTACCTGACGCTAACTCGATAACAAACTGAATCTCCCTACTCGGCGGAAACCCTAGTAAGTCCTCAGGGAACACATCCAAGAACTCACAAACCAATCTGGTCTCCTCCGGCCCTGTTGGCAAAACTCTAGTAGTATCCACCAGACTATCCAAGAAGGCCATACATCATCCCTGTAATAAATCTCTGGCTCTCACCACTGATACCATGGGTACGTGGGGTCCATATAATGCTCCCACAAAGACAAAGGGATCCTCGCCCTCTAGCTCAAAGGTCACCATCTTCTTCCTACAATCAATACTAGCTCCGTATGTAACCAACAAATCTATTCCCAAAATCATGTCAAAGTCCTCCATACCTAACTCAATCAAGTCTACTGACAGTTCCCTACCGTCAACCATCAATGGCAGTGCTCTAATCCACCTCTTAGAAACTACCAGTTCTTCTGTAGGCAATATAGTCCCAAACCCCGCAGTATAATACTCACTAGGTCTACACAGTCTATATTTCACCTTACTAGAAACAATTGAAGGTGTAGCACCAGAGTCAATCAATATAGTAAAAGGAGAGCCATCACTAGAAAGCCGACCTGTCACTACTGAGGCACTAGCCTCGGCCTCGGCCTCTGCCTGCGTTAGGGTGAACCCTTGAGCTGGAGTCAAGCTGTCCACCTTCCCTATTTCCCCCGCACAAATAACAGGCCTTAACTCGACATTCGCCCGTATGGCGTCTTCTACACCTCGTGCACTCAGGATAGCTCCTCCATGAATCTCCGCCTCCCTAACGGCCACCCTGAGTACCCCGACCTCTCCTATCAGGACCAGGAGCGGTCGAAGCAGCAGGGGTCTTCCTCTTCAGATCATTGGGGCCTCCGCCCCTACCAGATCCAGAGTATGGAGGCACCCCCCTGCGACCCTCCCGCCTTGCCGCACTCTCCCTCCAGATCTTGTTCTTCGCTTCCTCAGCGGTAAGAGCCTTCTCAACAGCCTAGGCATAAGTTGTCCCCCCAGGAACTGTTGTAATCCTCACATCTCGGGCTTTCATAGCATTAAGCCCTCTGATAAATTTGTCTTGCCAAGGTGCATCAGTAGGCACAAGATCTGGTGCGAACTTTGCAAGTCTGTCGAACTTCAGAGCATATTCTGTAACTGTCATGCTGCCCTGAACTAACCCCACAAATTCATTAAGCTTCGCTGCCCTGATGGAAACATTGTAATACTTCTTGCTAAACAAATCCTTAAATCCTACCCCACTCAATGTAGCAACATCCCTGGTCTGTGATGCCACTTCCCACTAGATGTGGGCATCCTTTCTCAACATATACGCATCACAAGCCACTCTGTCATGTCCCTCTACCCTCATAAAATCCAAAATAGCAGTGACCATACTCATTCACTATTCAGCCTTTAGTGGATCTGGTCCTCCCTCAAAAGTTGGAGGATGTTATTTCTTGAACCGCTCATACAATGGATCCCATTTATTCCCAACCTCTACTAGTTGTATAACTGGTACCACTGCAGGTGGAAAAATAGGGGCAGCACTCCCTGACGGAGCTTGCTGTCACAGAAGTCGGATCTGCTCATCCTGGCTTTGTAGTCGTGCTTGCATGTCTGCCATGACCTGCTGCCAGTTCTCAGGGACTGGCGGAGGGGTATGGCCCTGGTCACCATCCCTTGCCTCAGATCTACTGCTGGTAAGTCAAACAGACCGTCTTGGACGTATAGTTATCCAAGTTAATCTGCAATCAATGACTCAGGGGTCAGACTATGATGACAAGGTGATAATCATTCCATGATACACCATTGGAACTCAATCATTCACAAACAATCAAGATATAACAATTTATTCTAATATTCATTCACATACACAGCAATGCTAATAAGCATGCCTCGGTATCATCACACAACAGTCAAGGGTCAGGCCCTAATAGTATCTCATGCTTCCAACTAATCACACATATATCAACATTCATATTCCATTCTAATCATTTAAGCATATAAACACGTACACACAATTACCAAACCCGGAGTCGAGCATGTCCTTTGTGGCGAATGTACATGTCCAGCCAGTCTTCAGGAACCCTTAAACCTAGGACGCTTTGATACAAAGTTGTAACGCCCTGGGTAGCCAAGACCGTTACACTATGTGTTTATAAAGGTGCAAGACTTGCTAATCAAGACATTTAATTAAAAACGTGTTACTGAAACTATAATTGAACTAGGGTTAAAATAATTTTGTCATAAAAGATGCATTTCATTTAGATAAACACTTCGTACATGGGATCCCAAAAGAAATAGAGTTTAAAAGATAGTTTACAAAAAAATTACAGGTTATAAACAAGTACTGGCCTCTCTAAGGGCCAAACAAACATTTAGGCTTCTCCTGTCGTGTACCACTCCTCAGCCGTGGCAGCCGATCAGCTAACTATGTACATTCAGCCTCAAAACTCTCCAACTCGGGACTAATCCACCTTGCTCTTGCCTTTACATGCACCACGTAGCACCCGTGAGCCGACGCCCAGCAAGAAAGCCATAATACAGAGTATAAATGATAAACAACAGTCAGATATTTCATTAATTATCAATCAAATAATAACAGGTCATATTGCTCATATAAACAGTGATATCATTCTACAAGCCAACAATCAGTTATTCAGATAACAAACTCGTCACAATCAATAGTTTAGACAACAATAAACATATCATACCATAGTCCAGGGTTGACGCCCTTAGACCTCCCCCTCTAATGCTCCCACTGACTCCGGCTCGCTTAGGCCGAGCTCACTGATTATGTATTTAACCTCATCTACCAGTGGCCGAGCCGCGCCCAGTGCCCAAATATTTATTCCGGCACTCTTAGGCCGTTTATCACATGTCCCCATGGAATAATACCACCTCATGACATCATATACAAATATAGGGAGCTCTTAGTCCCAACATAATCACATAACCGGGTACAGTTTCTTACCTTTGATTATGAGCGCTCTGGTTAAAAGAAAAAATCCTCAAGCACGATCTCGACCGAGCCCTAGCATACACCTAGTCACAAATGTAACATAGAACTCTCATTAATATTCACTTCCGTAACCTAACCTTGGGACCAATACCGAGCCCTCGGGAAGCCCTAATTCCACCAAATGGGGTGGTGGAATCAAATCACGAGCCCCCGGGCAAAAACCCTAAGGGGTGTTTGTTTTGAGTAGTTGATTTTCCTTGGAAAGTGTAGATGGATATAGGATGGAGGTAATATTAAACTTTTGTGTACAAAATGATTCACTTTACCCTTAAAATACATGTGGGGCCCACACAAATTATTAACTTTACCCCCTTAAAATTTGAACCAAACATAGGAATGGATTTAGAGTCACACGCCCACATTTACTTTACTCCATACCAAACACCCCCTAAGAAAATACCCAAAAATCCACTTCTGAAGACAGGGTAGCGTCACAGCGCTACAAGCAGGGACAAAAATGTCGAGGAAAACCAGGCCTAGCGCTGTAGCGCCCTAAGGCTAGCGCTACAATGCTACTTACAACACCAGAACACCCTGAGTTTTCTCCTTCAATTTTCCTCGAGCCAAAACTCCCTAAAACCCTCCAAACCTCAACCACACTCCAAATTGATCCTACCATCCTCTACATCTCATCCCACATATCCCAACAACATAAAACTTAGCCACATTCACCATTAAACAAAGAAAACAAGAATTGAACTCAAAACTCAAGAACTCATCAGAAAATCCTGAAATAACCCAGCAACTCAGATGATCAAGCTCAGAATTCCTTACCTTTGATGGGGAATTCAACCCTAGGTTGTCCTCTAAGCCTTTCCAGCCTTTAACTCCTCAGTTCCCAAAGCTTAATTCCCTTAACTTCCATCAAAAACCCAAGTGCAGAAATCAATTCTAACAAAGTTTAGAAAACTCATCAGAAACCTTTAAGCGTTACCTCAATTGAGTAGTTAACTCCTGCTAAATCCTTTAACTTCACCAAGGACCCTAACCCCAAGATCCAGCCTAAGCTTTCTCTGAGTTACAGCTTCAAAAATCCTCAAGAGATGGTGAAGAATGGGCAAACCGAGTGGAGGCGAAGGAGGTAAGCTCAAGTGTTTTGTTTTCTCTTCTTTCCTTCTTCTTTTCTTTTCTTTTCTTTCAGCTTCTACTTCTTTCTACAAATCCCACAATTCTATAAAGGCAAAATGTCCCTTATCTTTTTTTTTTTTTTTTGAATCAAATGGCCATTTTGCCCTCCCATTAAAACCTAAGCCTTTAAACATACCAAGGGCATTTTGGTCATTTGCTCCCAATTCCCGCTAATTCCTCGAGTGTCCCTAATAATTACCGCTTAAACCCCACCACCTAATTAATCACCAATTTTCTTCCTCAATGCCAAATAGTCTCCAATATATTTTTTGAATTCCCAAAAATACCCCAAGGTTCCCCGAGTCGGGTATAAATCCCCACCGTGGCTTTTTCGCTAAACCGCTCACTGGGATGGCCTCGAGCCACAAGCTGCAAATATATCCACATAATAATGTGGTCTCAACAATTTATCACAAATAATTACATTTATGCCCTCAACGGGCCAAAATTAGGAATATGCCATTTTAATCTAATCAGGGCCTACATGCATACTAATACACATAATCATGCATCTCATATATACAAATAATCATATAAGCATACTTATCATATAATCATGCATTTAATCATTTAAATCACACATAATCCAGTCATGCCATCCTGACACACTAATCAAGGCCCTTAAGCCTTATTAGTAATTTTGTGTCGTTACAGCCGACCACGACTTATAAGCCAAGCTTTCCAATCAGAAATAATCATACATATAATATATTCTTCATATAAACAAATACAATGCATTCCAACGTGCTTAAACAGATATTCACCGACACAATTATAATCATGTTCATTAACAGGGGCCCAAGCCCTAATCATAATCACATTTCACAGTCAAGCCAAGCCCTAATCATATTTACATTTCACAATTGGGCCAAGCCCTAATCACGTATCTCACGCATTGGGTACAGTTTTCTTACCTCGAACCTCATGCGAATAATGAAATGACCCCGAGTGATATCCCTAACCTAAGCCTGGCGGAAAACCTAGTCACAACACAAGTATATGTTCATCAAGAATTAACCCCAGAAGCCGAGTTCCAAACTGAACTCTAACTCTCAAAACCATTGTTCCAAGTTAACGAGGTGCTAAAAATGTCCCCCGAGCCCCCAAGCGGGCTTTCAAATCGGATTCCCGAGCCTCTGGGACCTAGCCATTAAAATTCAGCAAATCATCATATCGAGGTCCCTTGCGTGGTCGCGCCCCTAGAAATTTTGGGGTTTCTAAGCCATTGGTGCAATCGTGCCCCTCAACTTGGGACTCAAATTGAAATTCAATTTCCCCTTTCTGGGACATTAGCGCGGTCGCGCTAGATCGCCAGAAACCAAAAATTTTCCCAGAACACAAGTGTTCTTCCCCAATTCTCTACACCTGCAATTTCTAGAAATTCAGGCCCCAATTTTGACCCAACAAGATGTTTCTAACAGGATTCCAACCTCAAAACATACCACTAGGCCTAGGCAACAAAACACACTACTCAATTCATCATAAACACCCATAGAAACTCAAACTAGGAATCAAACTGAAAATAAATTCAAGAACACCAAAAACAGGGGTCTAACTCTGAATTTCGAATTCCTTAGGTATGAAGATGACCCTAGTAACTTCTAATCCCAATCCCAGCTGCTATCTCACAAGAACTCCCTTCAATCTCCACCAAAATCTAATACTTGGCCTAACTTTGGAGTGCCTTGTGTGTTCTTCAAAGAAAATGCTCCCAAAGCCACTAGAAAGTCTAGAATGTGAATGAGCCAAAGCTCATCGGCCTTAGCCCTCTTCACACTAGCTAGGTGGCCAAAAGACCAATCTACCCCTAGCCCTTAACTTAGCCCCAAAGCATACCCAAGGCCACTTTTGTCATTTGTCATAGTTCCTGCTAATCTCAAATAATTCTATCAAACCAAGAATTCATCGATTAATTCCCACTACTCACTAATTCCAGGTAATTTACCAAATTACCAAAATACCCCTAAGCTCACCCCAAGTTGGGTATTTTACCCTGTTGTGACTTTTTCACTAACTTGCTCCCTAGGATCGCCTCTTGTCGGGTAACTCAAGTATATCCACGTAATAATGTGGTCACAATTATAAATCACACATATTTACAATTATACCCTCAGCGGGTCAAAATTACGAAAATGCCCTTTTAATAAGGAACGGGTCCACATGCATATTTAATACACTTAGACATGCAAGCATACTTATATCATAATACAATTCACATAATAACATGATCATAACACATAAGCACCTAATTAACTCAAATATTGCCTTTCGGCCCCCTAATCAAGGCAATAAGCCATATTAGAGAAGTTGGAGTGTTATAATAATCCCTTCCTTACAGAAATTTTGTCCTCGAAATTTTACCTGAATATCTCGAGATACTGATCCCGCATATTTGACTCCAATTCCCAGGTTGCTTCCTCGACCTTGCTGTTTTTCCATAATACCTTAACCAAAGGCATGATTTTATTCCTTAGGACCTTGTCCTTTCTGTCTAATATCTGGATTGGTTGCTCCTCATAGGCTAAGTCTGCCTACAACTTCAGATTTTCATAACTCAGTTCATGAGCTTCATTAGATACATACTTCTGCAACATCGAAATACGAAATACATTATGCACGGCCGATAATGCTGGAGGTAAGGCCAATCTATAGGCCACCTGACCAATCCTCTCGAGGATCTCAAAATGTCCTATGAATCTAGGGCTCAACTTTCCCTTCTTCCCAAATATTTTCACCCCTTTCAGTTGTTAAACTCTAAGGAGGACATAGTCTCCTACTTGGAACTCCGCGTTCTTGCGCTTTGGATCCACATAACTTTGATGCCTACTCTGTGATGCGAGCATCCGAGCTCTAATCTTTTCGATGGCCTCATTGGTCCTCTGAACTGCTTCAGGACTTAAGTATATCTGTTCACCCATCTCATGCCAGTGAATGGGTGATCTACATTTCCTACAATACATCACCTCATAAGGAGCCACTCCAATGGTCGCCTGGTAGCTGTTATTGTAGGAAAACCCTATCAGAGACAAATACTTACTCCATGACCATTCAAAGTCTAGTACACATGCTCTTAGCATGTCCTCCAATATGCGGATAGTCCTCTCAGATTGACCATCAGTATGAGGATGATAAGCTGTACTAAACTTCAGTTGTGTGCACATTGCCTTCTGTAAACTTCCCCAAAGCTTAGAAGTAAATGTGGGGTCCCGATCTGACACGACGACCTAGGCGCCCCATGAAGATGTACTATCTCTCTAACATAGAGATCTGCATACTGGTCAACTGTATAAGTCATCCTCACTGGTAGAAAGTGAGCTGATTTGGTGTATCAGTCTACAATAACCCACACCAAATCATGTTGACCCACCATCATGGGAAATCCAACCAAAAAAATCCATTTTGATGTCCTCCTACTTCCACTCTGGGATATCCAAGGGCTATAATTGCCCAGCTTGTCTCTGATGTTCAGCCTTGACCTGCTAACACGTCAGACACTTGGCCACATACTCAGTTATCCCTCTTCATCCCATGCCACCAATATAAATTCTTCAGATCTTGATACATCTTCGCAGTGCCTAGATACAAAGAGTATGGGGTAGTGTAAGATTCATCCATAATCTCCTATCTGATAACAGTATCCATCGAAACACAGATTCGACCTTTGTATCTCAATAAACCCATATCTAATACGGTATAGTCCCTAGCTACTCCAGCTAGGACGTCCCCCTCTAATCTTCACCAGCTGCGACTCTTTCAACTGACTCTCCTTTATCCTCTCGAGAAGAGTGGACTGCAGGGTAATGTTGGCTAACTGGCCCACCACTAACTCTATCCCTGCTCTTGTCATATCCTCTAGCAACTCCTTGTATATTTGCCCCTAAGTGGCGTAGCATCGCCAAAATGTGAAGGGCTTCAAAAGCTCCAACAGACGATGTGTCGCCATTGAGGCGATACATCGCATGGGCAATTTTTTAGGGTTGTACAGTTACGTAAAATGCTCCAAATGATGTGTTTCAAATGCTCTAATCCTATTGGTTAGATTAATGATGTTGCCTACACTATAAATATGGGTTGTTAGAGTTATAAAGCCTTGATTACACTTTCCAACTCTCTCTCTCTCTAGCTTTCAAAGACTAAAGTTTTCTCCAAGAAACTCATCAAGCTTTACTTGACTTGCATGAGTTTTAAGGCTTGTTAAATCTCAAATCTCAAGCTACTTAGTTGAAGCTTCAAGCAATAAGGGAAGACTTAGAATATAGATTTTGTACAACAATATTTTTATTGTGTATAAGCCTTAGAAGTTCCCAAAGTTTGAAATTCAAGTTGCTCTAAATCAAATGTTGTATCTATCTAACCCTAACTTTGTTTTGTGTTACTATATTGTGTTTTCATTATTAGTATTGATGATTAAATATGTATAAATTCATCTTATCATCATTTATTTTCTTATATTCAAGATTGACATTCATATTATGAACATGTTTATTTGATTTTCAAGATTTATATTCATGTTTTGAACAAGATTCTTGCTTAGCATTTAGGGTTTCAAATATTGATCTATTCCTATTATTAATTGTTGATTTGCAAAGTATAAAGTCATATATTCCCAAAAATTTACATAATACACTTAATTTCGCTAAAAATCTACATTTTTACTGACTGACAAGTTTTTTTTTTCAAATTTGCAATTTTAAGTAAATTTTTACATTTTTATGGTTTTGTCTATATTTCGTCTTTTGTGTTATTTTTAAGCTATTTTTGTGTTGTTTATGTTTAGGTATAGTTGTTTTAATTTTGTTTTTTAGTTGTTTAAGTTTATGTATAGTTGTTCTATTATTGTGTTGATGTCTAGTTAGTGTTTAGTTGTTTTCAATTATAGTTTGATCTTTTTTAAACATGTTAGCATGCAATGGGTTGACTTCTAGTTCTTGTCCAATTGTTGTTTTTTAACGTGTTAGTATGCACTGGGTTGATGTCTAGTTGTTGTCCGATTGTTGTTTTTAGTTGCTTTTTTAAACCGTATTTTTGTAAATAAAAAACTTTGAAAATCGTAGAGAGAAAATGAGAGAGAGAGGGACGTAGAGAGAAGGAGTGTGGGAGGAAAAGAGAAAGAAGATCAGAGATTGAGAGATAGGGTTTGTTATTATTATTATTATTATTAAGGTACTGGATAAAAGAGCTTCGGCCTATATACAATATTTTTTAATTGTCTTTAGCCTGAGTGCCAAATTGATGCAAATGAGAAAAATATATAACGCCAGTCTTGTTGATGACATCGTTAATAATTTTTTGTGTCAGTTCTCAACTAATGAAAATACCCAAATATGGTCAACGACGTTAATCAATTCATTTGACTGACACGAATGAGTTTTTTTTTTCTAGTAGTGCCTATTTATCCTTTTTTTAGGTTTACATACTGAATGTAGATTGTAGAAAGAATTTTTTGTGTATAATTTTGTTGTTTTTGTTTTGTTTTTAAATAACTAATGTTTAGCTCTGCAAGAGTAGAGAACAACCATAAAATTTAAGGAATATGTCTATCTAATAGAACAACTTAATAGGCATCTATGGATAAAGATTTTTTTGGACTCTGTGATTTGTCTAATTACCTGTTTGGACCATATGTTTTGACAAATAATTTTTTAGACCCTGAGTTTTATAAAATGGTTCAAATTGAACTCTAAACTCGATTTTGGTCAAAGTTTTTTGAGCTAAAATTACAAATAATTCACTAAACTAACAATTTAAAACAAAAACAAAATCATTTTGCTTATATTCAATTTTTTCTTCATCAAAATTGGGTTTAGGAGTTTATTTGAACTATTGTACAAAACAAAGGGTCCAAAAATGAATTTGTCAAAAACACAAGATCCAAACAGGTAATGAGACAAAATACATGGTCAAAAAAATATACACCCTAGATATATATTCTTTAATTGTCGACTCAATCATAAGTTGCAACTTGGGATACAATTAAACTAGAAGTTATTATTATTATTAGCCTGCATAAAACTAGAATTTGCATTAATTTTCTGTCTTAATAATATTTTTATAAGATGTTGGACATATAAAACCTTTATACTCACATTGCAAAATTAGGTGGAGTGATGAGGAGCCACACGACAGTCCACAACATGAACATTTTCCCTAATTAATACATTTATGAGAAAGAACCTCTCTACAATGTGTCAAACAACATAACAACTTTGCATATCAATTGAAATACACTATCTTACAAAAAATTATATAAAATTATATCCCAGTAAAATAATATATAATAAGGGAACTAAATTTAATTTTTGTGAGTAAAAGTAGCCGATCGATGTAAAGCATATATGTATAAACCCAAATTCCGGAATAACAATTAGAAGGAGACAAAGGAAAGGTCAATTAGTCGACAATGGCTGACTAAAAATGCCGAGTATGGTTAATTAGTTGAATTACTCGAGAAAGTATAACTAAACTTTATTAGAATCAAAAGAAGGATATATATATATATACATATATTTATATGATCCACAAAAAAGGGCACTCAATTAGTTTTTTATTAATTCAGCAATTAAAGCAATAAGAATGGCTCCAAATTGCATGTGCTTCTACTTTTTGTGCACCCTTCTATTCGCTGATCAAAAGAGTTGATCTACAACTGTCAACTGTGTATGCAATACTGATACTACATAAAATTTAGGCTATATAAGATTTTTGTCCCCAATTTATATTTTATAGTGCCCCTTGGCTGTTAAAAATGTATGCCTAACAACATGTTGATGTAAAGTGAGACTTCCATCTAATTTTGTTAAATATACCTAACAACATGTTGATGTAAAGTGAGACTTCCATCTAATTTTGTTAAATATACCTAACAACATGTTGATATAATTTTTTACTTGCTCATATGTCTTGGCCAAGTTAGCGCTACCTATATTTTTTAATAAATTAATTTAAAAGATATTAAAAAACTTTTTTTTTATTAAAAATTAATAAATTTAAAATAAATCATAAATTATAAAAATAAAAGTTAATTTTGTAAGATTTGATTTAATTTAAAATATTTTTTGTGTAATGATTTATTTTAAATTTATTAATTTTTAATAAAAAAAAGTTTTTTAATATTTTTAAATTATACATGTGGCACTAACATGACCAATACACATCACCAAGTAAAAAGCCATATCATCATGCCGTTAGCCACATTGGACGAAATTGAACGAAAGTCCCACTTTACAACATTGTGAATAGTTCAGGAGGAATTTTTAACGGTCTAAAAAAATCAGATGGTACGATAATGTATATGTCATAGTTTGGGGGGCAAAAATCATAAATAACCTAAAAATAATATGTTTATTTATGCAGAAATTAATTAATATAAGAGAAATTCATCATAATTGAAACATTTTTTCTGTTTGCAACATTTTTCTTTTTCATCTTTTTTTTTCCTTTTCAAACCAAACCAAGCGATCAATATAAATGTATACCGCAATTAATAATAATTTATTTTTTGAAGTCATTTTGCATTCTGACTTAATTTTGATAATTTTTTGAAAAATTGTCTCCGACACTCCAGATAGCTAGTCGAAATTTTAGACAGAGATCATTTCGCAAAAAAATATCAAAATTAAATCAGAGTGCAAATGACTTAAAAAAAAAAAGATCATTTTCACCAATTGCTCAAAATATATATGCACTTTGCATTCTTAATTTATAACTAGATGCTGTTGTATATGGTTAATTAGGTTCAGCTAGCCTCTTGCATTTTTACTAGTCAAAAGGGAAAAATATGGTTTGTGTTTGTCAAAAGGAGAAAAAATATGTTCTAAGTTACCCGGTCTGGGTTTGAATGAGTTTCGTAGAAAAATATGTATTTACAATTTTAGATTATTAAAAAATTTCTGTTATATATTGAATATTAGTTCAAAGTTCAAACTTTGATTTAAAATGTATATTAATCAGAAAATTATGAATCTATTCTTGTGTGTTTACATGAGGGAGAACAAGTATTTTGTAGTGTTGGTTTTGAGTATAAATTTGAAAATCTGACATTTTTTGGGTTTGAATTTTTAGTGAACAGAAAGGGAGAATTTGTATAACAGAGAGGAACAATGAGAGTGAGAGTTGGGAAGATGAACTTAATTTAGAGTTTTTTTTTAAATCATGTTTTTGTTTATTAATGACACTTGACGGTGACATTTAATAGCTAAAAGTGTCTTGCTTGCAACAAAACGGTAACGAAACATTTTATCACCATCAAGATTTTTTATTGAGATCACTTATGTAACATTCGTAAAAGAAAATGGGGTTTATCGTATATATCACATTATAATTAAATGACCTAGCTATGTTTATATATATCTTTTCTATATAATAAGTGTATATAACAGAAATTTTTTGTTTTAACAGTTTTTTATTTTTTTCCGTTAACTTTTACCGAATATTTTTATATTTAACAGAATATTATTATATTTAAAGGTAGATTATAAACATGACTTAAACCTAAATAAAATTAAATAAATAAATAATTAAACAAATTAAAATATGATATTTTAAAGATATTTTACAATTATGATTATTTAAAAATAATAAAACCATATATTTTATAATTAATAAAATTTAATTAAACTTAAATTTAATATTATATTAAACATATAATATATAATCTTTTGTTATCACTACCAAATTCAAAAACTAGAACAAATATAAACTTAAACAAAAATTAATTAATTAATTGAAAAATGATATTTTTAAGATATTTTATGATAATTTAAATATTTAAATCATATTTATTTAAAAATAATAAAGGCATACATAATTTTTTTATCTTATAAATTTGTGTGATACTTTGTTTTTTATCAAGTGATTGGAACTTTTTTTCTTTATCAAATTCACCAAAGGACGCTGTGATATACATTAGAAACTAAAAATAGTTTATGCATGTATACTACTATCTACACTATGACTTTTTCTATTCTTATTTTATTCCTATTATTAATTTCTTTTTAAATATTATTGTGTTTTATATATATGTCATGTAGTCATGTAAATATATATCTATGTCAACGTTGTATTTAGATGTCATATATCTAGAGATTATTGATATAAATATTTATATATACTATAGAATTATAATTCATTCTATTATATATATATATATAAATATATTCTAAAAAAAACATTGAATCAGTTTTTATTAAAATTATAGACAATGTTTACAGTTTTAAAATTAAGCAAACGTGCATTGCACGTTGCTTGTATCTATTATATATATATATGTGTGTGTGTGTGTGTGTGTGTGTGTGGGGGGGGGGGGGGGGGGGGGATTGTTATTAAAGATTATTATCAGTTGTAACGCCCCAACACCAGGGACCGTTACGGTGTGCCTTGTAAACAGTGCTAAACTCGCTAATTGAGTTATTTGGCCAAAATCGTGTAACTAAGTATGATTAGCGGTTTAGAGATTAAAAATTTTGGTTAAGATTAACGTTTCATTAGAACGTTTAATATATATGTTGGGATCCCAAAATTATAATTTTAGAGTCTGCTACAAGAAAATATTTACAACAGGCCGTTCTATGCGGAAAAACAGGGTTTAACCCTAGTTCCTCTTTAAACCTCGGCCGTAGCGGACGAGCAGCTGCATATGTACATGTAATGCCCCAAATTTCCTAATAAGGTTTAGGACCTTGATTAGGAGGCCGGGAGGGCCATAATTGATTTATTATGCTATTTAATGATAATATGCATGTTTAGGTGTATTAAATATGCATGTGAACCCATTTGTGATTAATTGGGTGATTTTCACATTTTGGCCATTTCGGGCATTTTTGGCATATATGTGAAATGGGTGTGGTGCTTTGTTATTATTTGGTTATGCCAGGGTTACCCAGCACAAGACGATCCTAGGAGGTAAGCTAGTGGGAAAGTCACAACGGGATTTAAGCTTGACTTGGTGTAAGTCAAGGGGTATTTAGAGCATTACCGGGTTATTGGGTAATGGGAATTAATATTTGGTGATAAATTGGGAGTTAGTAAGATCAGGGGGAAATTCTGGAAGTTTTGACTATAATGTCCCCGGGGGTGTTTTCGGGACCCCAAGCGTTAGGTTTTATTGGAAGCTACTTAAGCTTGAAGTAACCTTTTAAGAAAATAAAAAGAACGTTCTGTACGTTCTCTCTCCCTAAAAGTTCCCTTTTCGTTTCCCGATCGCATTTTCGAAGGTATCTTGAGTTCTAGGACTCGGAATCAAGCAAGGATCGAGGCATAGCAATCCTAAGGAGAATTAGAAGCTTATTAGCCGGAGGATTTAGTTGGAAACAACTCAATCGGAGGTAATTCAAGTTTAAGTTTTAAGATTTTAAAGGTTTTTAAGCTTGAATTGGATTTTGTGAATTGTTGAGTTTTTAGTTTGTTTGAGCTTCAGGTTTTGGTGGTTTTAGACCATTGAGAAGTTTGGGAACTTTGATTTAATGATTGGGAAATGTTTGGATGGGTTTTTGGAAGGTTTTAAAATGACAAAAACGAAGAAAAGTGGCTGGTACGAGGTTGGGCCGCGGCCTTGTTCTTGGGCGCCGCGGCCCTACCTTGAAGAAGATGGAGGAGGCTCTGCCAAGGGGGCGGGCCGCGGCATGGCCATGTACGGCCGCGGCCCTTAAGGGAAAAAAAATACTAAATGGTGGTTTTTGTGATGGGAACTTAGCTCTAAGGGCCCGGGATCGATCCTACTACTTAGTTGAGTGGGATTCGATGTCTCGGAGGCTTGGGTTGGGTTTGGAAGTATTTATTTACTCATTTTGATGAGGTTTTATATTATGGTTGTGACTAGGTTATCACTAGAGGCTTGGAGTCGGGATCGTTCTTGTGGCTCATTTGTTGGTAACCTGTGCTTGGACCCAAGGTAAGAAAACTGCACCCCATTTGTGACATGCATGGTTATGTTTGATGCATGTTGGATGTTGAAATGTAAACATTGATAGCATAATGAATGCTTGGCAATCTTGCCCATTTGCATATGATTATTATTGAGGCATGCTGATTGGTTAAATGTGATGCATGTGATGCATGAGAAACATGTGATTAGGGCATGCCATGAATGATGAATATGAGATTGGTCAGAGCTTGAGTCTCTGTGTTTGTGCATGATTATAATTATGCTAGCAATTGTTTAGTAAGCATGCTGAGTGCCCTATTCTTGGATAATTGGCATATGATACATATTGATAGCATTGCTTACTTGTGCATGGCACTGAGTTCTTAGTCAGGTTTGGCAAAGGTGCTTGTATCAACTGTGAAGCTGTGACTTATTAGTCAGGTTCGGCAGTGGTACTGGGCACTGGCCACATTGTGTTGTCTCACTAGACATGACAACCCTAGTGAGTAGTGCAAGCTATGTCGATTGGACCTAATCGACCCTCTGCATTGAATGACTCCAAAAGCATTAATGCAGGACCGACCTCAAGTTCGATGAATATAAACAAGCATTTATCTAACCAAAGGCTAGTCATATAGAGCCATTGCAGGAAATGGGCACTGGGCCCTAGTGACTTGGTTGTCAGTCACTCAGTATGGTTTACCAGGACCTCAAAGTGATATTCACTCATCTGATCAGAGCTACGGGCTCTGCATGATCATTTTGATCATCATATGCATGGCTTGGGCACTGAGGCCCCAGTGACTTGCTTGTTGGTCACTCAGTATGGTTTACCAGGACCTGTTGAAGGTTAGAGGCTTACCCAACAGCCAGCCTTCCATTTGAATTAGTGACGTGCTTGTCAGTCACTCAGTATGGTTTACCAGAACCTATTGAAGGTTAGAGGCTTACCCAACAGCCACCCTTCCACTTGAGTTAGTGATTCGCTTGTCGGTCACTCAGCATGGTTTATCAGAACCTTTAGTGTTACAACACTCATCTGATTAGGATTGACTTGATAGTCCTCCAATCAGAAGGCCAGGTTTTCTTTTCCTGGATACCCCAACATATGTTTGAATTCATTTGCATGCTGAATAGACCTATGATTGCTAGGCATGCCAGATATGATTTGAAATCATGATATAACTGTTTATGAGCATGTGAGTTTTCTTGCTGGGCTTCGGCTCACGGGTGCTTTGTGGTGCAGGTAAAGGAAAAAGGAAGCTGAACCATCCTTGAGTTGGAGAGCTTAGGTGATGACGTGTACATATGCAACTGCTCGACCAATACTTGGGCGGGGTTTGAAAATGGAACTAGGGTTGAACCCTGTTTTGCCGCTTAGAACGGCCTGTTGTAAATATTCTTTTGTAGTAGACTCTAAAATTATATTTTTGGGATCCCAATGTATACAGTAAACGTTCTAGTGAGACGCTACACCTCAATCGAAGTTTTTAATCCTTAAACCGCTAATCACACTTAGTTACACGTTTATGGCCAAATGGCTCGATTAGCGAGTTTAGCACTGTTTACAATGTGCACTGTAGCGGTCCTTGGAGTTGGGGCGTTACAATTTTGGTATCAGAGCATGCCATGGTTTATGTGTTCCTGAAGACAAGCTGGGCATGTACACTCATCACTGAAGATAGCTTCACTCAAGGAATGGTAACTATTTTCGTAGTTATGTGCTTAGCTGCTTAAATAGATTGTGAATGCTTTACCTGCACATTGCATTAGGGAGCATGAGATTCTGATAGAGCTTGGCTCTTGACTATGTGATTATATGCTCCGTGGATATATTTATGAATATGATCATTTGATTACCTGCTCCATGATTACATAATTGTGATATTTGTATGCTTGAGTTGAGGCATGATGTGAATGTTGGAAGAACAGGGATTCTGATTAATGTGTGAATGCCATGGGAATGTTTATAGCACTGCAATGATATGTGTATGTGGTGTGATAAGATTGATTCCGTGGGGGAAAACTCATGATATGCTCATTTGTGTCTAATGGGTCAAGTTATTGACTGCAGAACAGGTTTATAGCCAAGGAAGGTATGAGGCCTGGTGGTGGTTATTCAGAGGCTGGGAGTTTCAGCCAGGGGTTGAGTTCTTCATCTGCCCCTCAGAGTTTTCAACAGATAGTCACAAATTTGCAATCAAGATTGCAGAGGCATGAGGAAGAGATCAGGTGTTTGAGGCAACAGCAGAATCTGTTGGGGAGCACCTTTTCCTGTGTTGTGCCAGGAAGGGCACCAGATTTGGCTCAGCCTAGGGTTGAGAGCAGATGGGAATTTCTCTGTGGAAGATTCCAGGAGTATTACCCTCCAGTTTTTGAGGGAGGCCTAGATCCATTTAGAGCTGAGCAATGGATGGGCATGATCAGTTCCATTCTTGACAGTATGGGGCTGGTAGGTCACGATAGGGTGATCTGTGCTACTCTTGTACTGCGGGATGATGCCCAGACGTGGTGGGAAGTGATATCCCAGACACGAGACACAGCTGTGATGAATTGGAAAGAGTTTAGGCAGCTGTTTAATGAAAAGTATTATTGTGATGTGGCCAAGGCTGCCAAGATGAATGAGTTTTTGAATCTTGTTCAGGGAAAGGCATCAGTAACTGAGTATGTTAATAAATTTAATGGGTAGACCAAGTTTGCTTTAGACATGGTACCCACAGATGTGGCTCAGAAGGAAAGGTTTGTTCAAGGATTGAATCCTGGTATAGCTCAGGGCATTAGAGTTGCCCCAGTGCATGAAGTCTCTACCTATGCTCAGGTGGTAGAGAGGGCTCTTGCTGTTGAGAGCATCAGAGATGAGGAAAAGAGTGCCACGAGGCATGGAGCTCAGATGGTGTTTTCTCCATCTATTGGAGCAAGTAAGAATGAAAGCTGGAAGCCTTACCCAGAATGCGCTCGGTGTAAGAGGCATCATCTGGGAGAATGCCGAGCAAAAGCATGTTTCTTATGTGACATGGTTGGACATTTTAAGAAGAATTGCCCAAGACTAAGAGAGTTTGAGCAAAAGAGGATAGACAGCTCGACTCCAGCTCGAGTGTTTATTCCAGAGCAATCAGAGTCTGGGACTGAGACTAGCTCCTCGGGAGTGGCAGGTCAGTTTTCTAGTTTCTATTTCTGAGTTGTGCTAATTGGTTTTGGTGCCATGTGGTTCCTTTGTTTGTTGCATATAAAGAGGCATAGAGTTGACATGCTGATCCCATTGTCATGATGTGATGGAAAGGTGGTAATGTATTGGTGGCTTAAGAATAGTACTTCTTGGGCTTGAGAGTGGAAAGCCTTGTGGTAGTTGGCACTGTGCACAGATTTGGTATGTTGATGACGTCTGTATTGAGAGCTAGAGTTTTATGGCAGAGGGATGCATAGAACTCTTAGCTAGTGTGGTGGATACCACTTAGATTGGGTTAGTGGGATCAGGACAGGCTGGACTAGTCTGTGAGTTCCTGAATGTGTTTTCAGGGGATTAGCCGGGATTTCTGTAATATGAAGAGATTAAATGGTGGTTTGATTAGTGCCAAGGATAGAGTTGAATTGAAGGAATTGTATTGAATGGTTTAGTAGAGTTGTAAGAACTCGAGGCTTAGGTACTGAAGTGAGAAAGAATTCTCAAGAGTTGATCATTGATCTGGTTAATACCAGTTAGGGATTAGGGGAAAAGAATATGCAAAAGGCTGTGTTTATAATAGATAAAGAGCACTAGGAAGTGCTGGATTGTATTTTGAGAATTTGTTTAACGCTAAGTGTTTATGGATTGGATGAACATAGCGTTCAAGGAATTATTTGAATGGGAATCTGTGATCGTCTGGGACGATGGTATTGTGGTGTATTCTCTGTGGAAATTTTCCAAGGCCAAGGGATACCTTAGAAGGTGGGAGTGTCCTTGGATGGGTATGGTATTATATGTGATTTGTGGAAAGAACTCTGAGTTTTTGTTTACAGATCAGAATCAATTGGCAGGTTGTTATGACACCTCAGTGAAACAGAGAAAAGATTGCTTGTGTAACACGTTGGTGAAAGAATTTGACAAGAACTAGAGTAGAGTTTCTAGTGGGACAATGGCTAGTTCTGTGCTTGAGATTATTATCTCAGAGGAGCTAAAAAGAAAAGAAGACTAAGTGAACCGTAGATAAGAAAGATTGAATGAGAAAGTCTTAGCTGGGTTAGCTAAGAGTGTTACAGTGTCAAGTGTGAGTTTATTGTAATATAAGGGTCAGACTTGGAGTCTGATGGACACTGGAATTAATGGGAGATTCTGGATGAATCTCATATCACTTTCTAATTCTCCTCATTCAGGCATCATGTCAGTGTACTAGAGTATGAAAGTTTTATGGTGATGTTTATTTAACACGTGATTGAATAGACGTAGCCACGTATATCCTAATTAACACTTGACGGTGACATTTAATAGCTAAAAGTGTCTTGCTTGCAACAAAACGGTAACGAAACATTTTATCACCATCAAGATTTTTTATTGAGATCACTTATGTAACATTCGTAAAAGAAAATGGGGTTTATCGTATATATCACATTATAATTAAATGACCTAGCTATGTTTATATATATCTTTTCTATATAATAAGTGTATATAACAGAAATTTTTTGTTTTAACAGTTTTTTATTTTTTTCCGTTAACTTTTACAGAATATTTTTATATTTAACATAATATTATTATATTTAAAGGTAGATTGTAAACATGACTTAAACCTAAATAAAATTAAATAAATAAATAATTAAACAAATTAAAATATGATATTTTAAAGATATTTTACAATTATGATTATTTAAAAATAATAAAACCATATATTTTATAATTAATAAAATTTAATTAAACTTAAATTTAATATTATATTAAACATATAATATATAATCTTTTGTTGTCACTACCAAATTCAAAAACTAGAACAAATATAAACTTAAACAAAAATTAATTAATTAATTAATTAATTAATTGAAAAATGATATTTTTAAGATATTTTATGATAATTTAAATATTTAAATCATATTTATTTAAAAATAATAAAGGCATACATAATTTTTTTATCTTATAAATTTGTGTGATACTTTGTTTTTTATCAAGTGATTGGAACTCTTTTTCTTTATCAAATTCACCAAAGGACGCTGTGATATACATTAGAAACTAAAAATAGTTTATGCATGTATACTACTATCTACACTATGACTTTTTCTATTCTTATTTTATTCCTATTATTAATTTCTTTTTAAATATTATTGTGTTTTATATATATGTCATGTAGTCATGTAAATATATATCTATGTCAACGTTGTATTTAGATGTCATATATCTAGAGATTATTGATATAAATATTTATATATACTATAGAATTATAATTCATTCTATTATATATATATATTCTAAAAAAAACATTGAATCAGTTTTTATTAAAATTATAGACAATGTTTACAGTTTTAAAATTAAGCAAACGTGCATTGCACGTTGCTTGTATCTATTATATATATATATGTGTGTGTGTGTGTGTGTGTGTGTGTGTGTGTGTGTGTGTGGGATTGTTATTAAAGATTATTATCAGTTGTAACGCCCCAACACCAGGGACCATTACGGTGTGCCTTGTAAACAGTGCTAAACTCGCTAATTGAGTTATTTGGCCAAAATCGTGTAACTAAGTATGATTAGCGGTTTAGAGATTAAAAATTTTGGTTAAGATTAACGTTTCATTAGAACGTTTAATATATATGTTGGGATCCCAAAATTATAATTTTAGAGTCTGCTACAAGAAAATATTTACAACAGACCGTTCTATGCGGAAAAACAGGGTTTAACCCTAGTTCCTCTTTAAACCTCGGGCGTAGCGGACGAGCAGCTGCATATGTACATGTAATGCCCCAAATTTCCTAATAAGGTTTAGGACCTTGATTAGGAGGCCGGGAGGGCCATAATTGATTTATTATGCTATTTAATGATAATATGCATGTTTAGGTGTATTAAATATGCATGTGAACCCATTTGTGATTAATTGGGTGATTTTCACATTTTGGCCATTTCGGGCATTTTTGGCATATATGTGAAATGGGTGTGGTGCTTTGTTATTATTTGGTTATGCCAGGGTTACCCAGCACAAGACGATCCTAGGAGGTAAGCTAGTGGGAAAGTCACAACGGGATTTAAGCTTGACTTGGTGTAAGTCAAGGGGTATTTAGAGCATTACCGGGTTATTGGGTAATGGGAATTAATATTTGGTGATAAATTGGGAGTTAGTAAGATCAGGGAGAAATTCTGGAAGTTTTGACTATAATGTCCCCGGGGGTGTTTTCGGGACCCCAAGCGTTAGGTTTTATGGAAGCTACTTAAGCTTGAAGTAACCTTTTAAGAAAATAAAAAGAACGTTCTGTACGTTCTCTCTCCCTAAAAGTTCCCTTTTCGTTTCCCGATCGCATTTTCGAAGGTATCTTGAGTTCTAGGACTCGGAATCAAGCAAGGATCGAGGCATAGCAATCCTAAGGAGAATTAGAATCTTATTAGCCGGAGGATTTAGTTGGAAACAACTCAATCGGAGGTAATTCAAGTTTAAGTTTTAAGTTTTTAAAGGTTTTTAAGCTTGAATTGGATTTTGTGAATTTTTGAGTTTTTAGTTTGTTTGAGCTTCAGGTTTTGGTGGTTTTAGACCATTGAGAAGTTTGGGAACTTTGATTTAATGATTGGGAAATGTTTGGATGGGATTTTGGAAGGTTTTAAAATGAAAAAAACGAAGAAAAGTGGCTGGTGCGAGGTTGGGCCGCGGCCCTAGCTTGAAGAAGATGGAGGAGGCTCTGCCAGGGGGGCGGGCCGCGGCATGGCCATGTAGGGCCACAACCCTTAAGGGAAAAAAATACTAAATGGTGGTTTTTGTGACGGGAACTTATCCCTAAGGGCCCGGGATCGATCCTACTACTTAGTTGAGTGGGATTCGATGTCTCGGAGGCTTGGGTTGGGTTTGGAAGTATTTATTTACTCATTTTGATGAGGTTTTATATTATGGTTGTTACTAGGTTATCACTAGAGGCTTGGAGTCGGGATCGTTCTTGTGGCTCATTTGTTGGTAACCTGTGCTTGGACCCAAGGTAAGAAAACTGCACCCCATTTGTGACATGCATGGTTATGTTTGATGCATGTTGGATGTTGAAATGTAAACATTGATAGCATAATGAATGCTTGACAATCTTGCCCATTTGCATATGATTATTATTGAGGCATGCTGGTTGGTTAAATGTGATGCATGAGAAACATGTGATTAGGGCATGCCATGAATGATGAATATGAGATTGGTCAGAGCTTGAGTCTCTGTGTTTGTGCATGATTATAATTATGCTAGCAATTGTTTAGTAAGCATGCTGAGTGCCCTATTCTTGGATAATTGGCATATGATACATATTGATAGCATTGCTTACTTGTGCATGGCACTGAGTTATTAGTCAGGTTTGGCAAAGGTGCTAGTATCAACTGTGAAGCTGTGACTTATTAGTCAGGTTCGGCAGTGGTACTGGGCACTGGCCACATTGTGTTGTCTCACTAGACATGACAACCCTAGTGAGTAGTGCAAGCTATGTCGATTGGACCTAATCTACCCTCTGCATTGAATGACTCCAAAAGCATTAATGCAGGACCGACCTCAAGTTCGATGAATATAAACAAGCATTTATCTAGCCAAAGGCTAGTCATATAGAGCCATTGCAGGAAATGGGCACTGGGCCCTAGTGACTTGGTTGTCAGTCACTCAGTATGGTTTACCAGGACCTCAAAGTGATATTCACTCATCTGATCAGAGCTACGGGCTCTGCATGATCATTTTGATCATCATATGCATGGCTTGGGCATTGAGGCCCCAGTGACTTGCTTGTTGGTCACTCAGTATGGTTTACCAGGACCTGTTGAAGGTTAGAGGCTTACCCAACAGCCAGCCTTCCATTTGAATTAGTGACGTGCTTGTCAGTCACTCAGTATGGTTTACCAGAACCTATTGAAGGTTAGAGGCTTACCCAACAGCCACCCTTCCACTTGAGTTAGTGATTCGCTTGTCGTTCACTCAACATAGTGTTACGACACTCATCTGATTAGGATTGACTTGATAGTCCTCCAATCAGAAGGCCAGGTTTTCTTTTCCTGGATACCCCAGCATATGTTTGAATTCATTTGCATGCTGAATAGACCTATGATTGCTAGGCATGCCAGATATGATTTGAAATCATGATATAACTGTTTATGAGCATGTGAGTTTTCTTGCTGGGCTTCGGCTCACGGGTGCTTTGTGGTGCAGGTAAAGGAAAAAGGAAGCTGAACCATCCTTGAGTTGGAGAGCTTAGGTGATGACGTGTACATATGCAACTGCTCGACCAATACTTGGGCGGGGTTTGAAAATGGAACTAGGGTTGAACCCTGTTTTGCCGCTTAGAACGGCCAGTTGTAAATATTCTTTTGTAGTAGACTCTAAAATTATATTTTTGGGATCCCAATGTATACAGTAAACGTTCTAGTGAGACGTTACACCTCAATCGAAGTTTTTAATCCTTAAACCGCTAATCACACTTAGTTACACGTTTATGGCCAAATGGCTCGATTAGCGAGTTTAGCACTGTTTACAATGTGCACTGTAGCGGTCCTTGGAGTTGGGGCGTTACAGTACACGTCATCACCTAAGCTCTCCAACTCAAGGATGGTCCAACTTTCTTTTGCCTTTACCTGCACCACATAGCACCCGTGAGCCGAAGCCCAGCAAGAAAACACAATATAGCATGACATAATATCAACATTGATCATATTAATTATTCAGGACCAACAGTCCAAACAAATAGGTGACCATCGCAAAAGTCACAAATATGGGGACAACACCCTTTAGCCATGTGATGATAGGATCACCAGGGCTTAACAAATAAGTGAGCATCTCACCAGCTTTCACAGGATAGATGCATGGTGATTAGTCACCAACATAACCTTCCTCCTGGCTCTAGAGTCATAACTGTGGAACAATGTTCCCTAGCCATGTGACAAACAGTCACCGGGGCCATATGCCTTGGCTCTAAATAACTAGTCTCAGACTAGCCAAGCGCTTATAATTTTCATCGACCTTCTGGTCGGTCCAGCATTAATACCCCATATGAGTCATTCAAAGCTGATATCGATTAGATCTAATCTTCATTTGGCTCGGCGTTCACAACGCTATGCCATTTCTGACTCTTAGGTCAGTAAAACACGACTAGTGTTCAACTCATTGTGAACTTGACTAATAAATCACAGCTTCACAGATGGATCTAACACCATTGCTGATTCTGACTACTAAGCCAGTGCCATACACAAGTAAGCCATGCCACCAAACATATATCACATGTCCAATATCCATATACAAGGTATTCAGCATGCTTACTTAACAAGTACTAGTACAATTAGGATCATGCATAAACACAGAGGCTCAAGCTCTGAACGATATCATACTCAGTATATAAAACATGTCCTAATCACATGTTTCTCATGCATCATATGCATTATATTTAACAATCCAACATGCATCGATAATAGCCATGCATGTCACATTTAATAATCAACCAACATGCATCAAGAATAGCCATGCATGTCACATTTAATAATCAACCAACATGCATCAATAATAGTCATGCATGTCACATATACACAGGGTGCAGTTTTCTTACCTTTGGTCCAAGCACAGGTTACCAATAAACGAGCCACAACCACGACACTGATTCCAAGTTTCTAGTGATAACCTAGTCACAACCATGATATAAAATCTCATCAAAATGAGTAAATAAATACTTCCAAACCCAACCCAAGCCTCCGAGACATCGAATCCCACTCAACTAGGTAGTAGGATCGATCCCAGGCCCTTAGAGTTAAGTTCCCATCACAAAAACACATTTCTGGCATTTTTTTTCCCTTCAGGGCCGCGGCCCTACATGGACCATGCCGCTGCCCGCCCCCCTGGCAAAGCCTCCTCCACCTTCTTCAAGCTAGGGCCGCAGCGCCCAAGAACAGGGTCGCGGCCCAACCTCGCACCAGCCACTTTTCCTCGTTTTTCCACTTTTAAAACCTTCCAAAAACCTATCCAAACATCTCCAAATTCAAAAATCAAAGTTTCCAAACATTCCCATGATCCAAAACCCATAAAACCCAAGTCTCAAATCACCCAAAAACACATCAAAACACAAAATCCAATTCAAGCTTAAAAACTTTTAAAAACTTAAAACTTAAATCTTGAATTACCTCAAATTGAGTTGTTTCCAACTAAATCCTCCGGCTAATAAGCTTCTAATCTTTCCTAGGATCGCTACGCCTCGATCCTCGCTTGAATCTGAGTCCTAGAACTCAAGTTACCTTCAAAAATGCGATCGGGAGACGAAAATGGAACTTTGAGGGAGAGAGAACGTACAAAACGTTCTTTTATTCTTTTAAAAGGTTACTTCAAGCTTAAGTAGCCTCAACCATATCCTAACACTCGGGGTCCCGAAAACACCCCCAGGGACAAAATAGCCAAAACCTCCAGAATTTCCCCCTGATCTTACTAACTCCCAATTTACCACAAAATATTTATTCCCATTACCCTATAACCCGGTAATTCTCTAAATACCCCTTGACTTACTCCAAGTCAAGAATAAATCTCGTTGTGACTTTCCCACTAGCTTACCTCCTAAGATCGCCTTGTGCTGGGTAACCCTGGCATAACCAAATAATAATAAAGCACCACACGCATATCACATATATGCCAAATATGCCCAAAATGGCCAAAATATGAAAATCACCCAATTACTCAGAAATGGGTTCACATGCATATTTAATACACCTAAACATACATATTATCATTTAATAACATAATAAAGCAATTATGGCCCTCCCGGCCTCCGAATCAAGGTCCTAATCAGGGTTTTTGAAGCCATTCGCATTTAGGCAATGCTACGCCAGTTAGGGGGCGACGTATCGCCACCCTCTCTGAATTTGGACCACTGCAATAGTCCTAAAATTACTCCAAATGCTACCAAACCTTTTGGGAATGTTTGGATACCTCATTGTATCACTTTAGACCCATAAAAGTCACTTTTAGATGCCTTATACACAATCTCATGTTTTCACTTCTCTTTAAGTGAAAACTATTAAGTGTTTTTCACCTCAACGTGTAAACATCTTTACCATTATATTTAACCAATCTAAATAATCCCCCACTTGGTTAAATATAATCCTCTCTTCTTAGCTTAACAATTTTGGTGCATAAAATAAAGTATCTTTCGATTTGAACTTGATCTTAGTGAAGGTATTACAAAGCCTTATCGAAATCATTGGTGCCTTAAAGATTGAACCAAGTACTCTTTAATGATAAAACTGGTAATGCCACACACACCTCCACTTGACCATTCATTTTCCCACTTTTCTCGCTTAGCACTCATATGACAACGTGCTCATCCATTTCATGACATTTCCGAGGAGAAACTCCAACTCCCATGAGAGGTGGCACAACCTCTAAGTTCACATAGGTGACGTTCTTACAACATCTTTGCTACTTTTAGAGATGCTTGTTGCACACAACTGAACATCATTAAAAGCCTCAGGCTTAACCCTCACTCGGTAGCAACAAACACTAACCATCCTTGGATATAACTCCTGATTTTTTTAGTGTTGAAACAATTCACCCAATAACTTGTTCTTACCCATTGAACTCTTGCTCTTGATGTTCACAAGTTTGGAGTTGGGTTACCATCATTGGTGAATATATTATTCTAGGAGTTTTAATCACATCCATTTTGAAGTAGACCTTACTAACCTCTTCGCAAGAGGTTTTGTAAATGGATCCGCTAAGTTCTCACTTATCTTAACATATGAGATCGATATGATTCCTCCACGAATCAATTGTCTCACATAATCATGTCATATACTTATATGTCTAGAATTCCCATTATATATGCCATTATATGCTCTAGCCAATGTGGCTTGACTATCATAAAGTATCGAGATTGTCGATACCTTATCTGTGGAAATTGGGATCTCCAACATGAGATCCCTAAGCCACTCAGTCTTTTTGTTGGTTGCTGCTAGAGCTATAAATTCGGCCTCCATGGTTGAGTTTGAAATACATGTTTGTTTCTTAGAACCCCATGAAATTGCTCCTCCTCCGAGCATAAATACCCAACCACTTGTGGAGAGATTATCTCCTACACTTGATATCCAACTCAGATCGGAATATCCTTCAAGTATCTTCAGGAACTTTGAATATTGGAGGCCTAGCTGCTTGGTCCTTTGAAGGTACCCTAGAACTCTCGCAATCACTTTCCAATGTTCCATACTTGGATTGCTAGTAAACCTACTTAGTTTACTAACCGCTCTACCATTGTTCTTTTCAAGCTTTATGCTTGAATCAAATGATGTATTCGCCTCTTTGATTTTGAGATTACTAATCTTGTCAAGCACTTTCTCAACAAAGTGAGCTTGACTTAAGGCATAACCCCCACTATTTCTTCTCACTTTTATACCAAAGAAGGTATCGACCACTCAAAGGTTCTTCATTTAGAAAGTGGAAGATATCAACCTCTTTGTTTTTGTTATGCCACTCATTTCATTGCTCAAAATCAACAATCATCAATATATAGACACATCAATATGACATAGTCATCACAAGTCTTATAGTATAAGCACTTGTCCATTATTGTGTCTATACCCATCCGATACAATAGCTTTATCAAACTTGTCATGCCATTGTTTCAGTGCTTATTTTAAACCATATAGTGATTTAACAAGCCTACACATTTTATGTTCATTTTTCGTTGGAACAAAATCCTTCGGTTGTTCCTTATAAATCTCATCATCGAGATCTCCATTTAGGAATGTCGTTTTGACATCCATTTGATGAAGATAAATGTTATATATTAATGATAAGGCAAATAAAGCTCTTTTTGTGGTTGTCCTAGAAACTGGTGCATATGTGTAAAAGTAATCAATTCATTCCTTTTGTTTAACCATTTAGCTACTCATCTAGCTTTGAAGGATTGTATGTGCTATCGGTGTGCTATTTCCTCCGAAATACCCACTTGCACCCAATTGGTTTTAAACCTTGTGAAAGGTCTACCAATTCCCATGTGTGGTTTTACATAATTGAATCCATCTCATCATTTATTGCCTCCTTCCAAAAACAGAGTCTTACGAAGACATTGCTTCTTGGTAGGTTATGGGATCATCCTCAACTTGAAGAATCATAGGAAATTTCCATGTGACTTCTTCAAGTCTACCGTAGAGTATCTCTACTTGAGAACATTTCTCAATTAAGCCTAACTCTTTAAGCCTTTGGCTTCTCCGAGGGAATATAGGTTGCTCATCAACCTTTGGATCTTTCTCTTTAAGAGATTCTCCAACACCTATGGGTTCTTGAAAGTTGTTATCACAATATAACATATTCTCAAAGAACTCCACTTCTCTTGATTCAATTATCACATTAGAGTCCAAGTCTAATAGCCTATAGGCCTTGCTATTTGAGGCATAGCCAACAAATGCACACTTTACGACCCTTGGACCCAACTTGGTCCTTTTAGGCTCTGTGCTCTTGTAATACGCAAGGCACCCCTAGAATTTAAGATAGCCTAGGTTAGACTTCTTTCCTCTCCATAACTCATATGAATACACATTTTTCTTTTTCATAGGAATTCAATTCAATATATGACACGCAGCAAGCAAGGTTTCACCCCACAAATTATGACACAATTTAACATTTAAAAGCATAGAGTTAATCATCTCAAGATAAGTCCTATTCTTTCTTTCAGCTATTCCATTTTTTTGTGAAGTGTATGGTGTAAAGCATTCATGTATAATGTCATGTTGTTCACAAAACACATTGCAATTATTTGAAAAATATTCACCACCTCTATCACTTCTAGGAATCTTTATTATCCTTTCCAATTGAGTTTCTACTTCAGCTTAATAGATTTTAAATGCATTAAATGCCTCATCCTTACTCTTAAGTAAATACACATAAGTATACCTAGATCAATCATCTATAAAAGTTATGAAGTATCTATTTCCTCCTCTAGTCAACATGCCATTCAATTCACATAAATCACTATGTATTAAATCTAGCAAATTTGAACATCTATCAACATTTGGAAAATGTTTCTTTACCATTTTATATTTAACACATAATTCACATTTATCATGCTCATTCACATCATAATTAATTAATCCACATTTAACAACTCTTTTAATTGTGTTATAACCTATATGAGCAAGTCCATTATGCCACAAAGTAATGAATTAGAATTAATCACCTTGCAAGATTTAGATGCCAGATCATTATTGTCACTATCAAGAGCACAAACATTGATCATTCCATCACATGTATAACCCTTTCCTACAAAATTGCCCAACTTAGTCAAAGGGAGTTTACCGAATTGAAACTCCATTTTGATACTGGATTTACTCAATAGACTTCCACTCATAATGTTTCTAGTCATATCGGGAACATAGAAAATATTAATTAGGGTAACTTTCTTTCTGTTTGTGAATAACACATCAATGCAGCCCCTTCCAAGTACCTTGGATCTCTTTTCATTTCCCATTTGGACTTCAAGTCCCACCTTTGCACTTTTAAAGGTTTTGAAAATATTTTTATCATAGGTTGCATGAATGGTGACACAAGTATCATACCACCATCCTTGTACCTTTCCTTGTGTTGCATTAACTTCACTCAAGGTTGCAATAATCTCAACATCAATTGCATTGACATATTCACCTTTGCTTAAGGTTGCATTAGTCTCATCACTACATGCATGAACCATGTCAATTCTCTTTAGGGTTAACATACATTCCTCATCGAAAAGATCTCATCATCAATTGTATTGACCTCAATCTCATTATGATTAATTTTACAATTTCCATATATCACATGATATTCAATAACTTTACAAACAAAACAAGTACAACAATAACCCTTGAATTATTTATTAACATTCACCATTGTACTCTTAATATTAACAATAATTTCAAACTCACAAAAATATGGCAGCAAACGCATTTCAATCAAATTCTTGAAATCTACACATTTAAAAATAAGGAACTTGATGATACCAATCACCTTAGGCATGTAATCCCATTGAGTTGTCTCATCCTTTGTTGATGAAGACTTTGAATCCATATCCACATTCATGTAGAGCATTTCCAAATAGAACTTTCTTTGATCTTTCATGGTTATGTGTCCAACACAAATCAAATCTTGAAATAAGGATTTGAAGGTTGTAGAAGATTAACCAATTTCCCTCATTGTTGATTATGCAAAACACAAAATGAAAGTAATTAGAAATGGAGATTTTGATTGTTGGGAATATATGACTTTACTCTTTTCAAATCAACAATGAATTATGATAATAATACAATATTCCAAACCCTAGATGTTGATCAAGATTCAAATTCAAAGTATGAAAACAATTCTTGATAATCAAATAAAAATGTTCATGATATGAATGTTAATCTTGAATATAATGAACTAATTGATTAAATTATGATAAGATGAACTTAGATACATTTAATCATCAATACTAACAATGAAAAATATAATAGAATGACAAAATACATGATTATGGTTAGACAAATACAACATTTGTATTGAGCAACTTGAATCTTCAAATTTGGAGAGTTTCTAAGGCTTATACACAATAAGAATATTGTTGTCCAAAATCTCTATTCAAAGCCTTCCCAATTGCTTGAAGCTTCAACTAAGTAGAATGAGATTTGAGATTGAACAAGCCTTGAAACTCATGCAAGTCAAGCAAGCTTGATGAGTTTCTTGGAAAAAACTTTGGTATTGAGAGCTAGAGAGAGAATGAGTTTTAGAGAGAGAGTTGGAAAGTGTGATCAAGACTTTTCAACTCTAATAACCCATATATATAGTGTAGAAATCATCATTAGTCTAACCAATAGGATTAGAGCATTTAAAATATATCATTTGGAGCATTTTACGTAAATTGTACGTCCTTAAAAGACCTAGCAAGCGATGCATTGCCTGCATTTAGGCGATACATTGCCTACTAACAGGCGATGCATCATCTGCTAGGGCACCACTTAGGGGGTGACATATCACCACTCTCTCTGACTTTGGACCACTCCAATGGTCCTAAAATTTATCCAAATGCTACCAAACCTTTTGGAAATGTTTGGATACGTCATTGTATCACTTTAGACCCATAAAAGTCAGTTTTAGATGCCCTCTACACAATCTCATGTTTTCACTTCTCTTTAAGTGAAAACCGTTAAGTGTTTTGCATATCAACGTGTAAACATCCTAACCATTATATTTAACTAATCTCAACAACACGTGCAACAACCTTGTTTTCGTCACTGTAAACTATTCATAATTTCTTGAAAAATTTTAGTGGCTCCCCTAAAGTGCTCCCATATATATATATATATTAACATATGCCAGACATTAAGCCTAAAAATGGGTATAACTACAAGTAGTAGAATGTTCCCATCAAACGACTGGGTCCAATCGACCTTTCCAAAGTATTTAAAACAATACTTTTTTATGCATGAAAAGATGTTTGGGAAACAAACAATGTTCATCAATTAAGTTGTGATTAGTGGGGCTGATATTATTGATAATTTAACCTATAATATTATAATATATATGAAATTCTGTTTTTCTTACTTAATTACCAAATAATTATAAGCTTATTTTAATTGCGGAAATGTAATAAGTGAATGGGTCAAACACCCAATATGATTAATCCCAATTAAATGGTGATGAATCAGGCTTGAATAAGATAATCACAAGAATATAAAAATCAACATATGAGATTTTTACATGGTTCGGTTACCCTAATCTATGGAGCCACGCTTAGAGAAGAAAAACTATTAGTAATGATCACAAATACAAAAGCAATGACTTATACAAGATTAAATTTCCTCTATATCATTGTCGCACTCTTTTGTATTCCAATACCAATCTCATTTATGCAAGAATCAGATCTTCACTCGAACTCCCTTCGATGATGCCTGATTTCTTTCTTCCTCCTGAAGAAAGACTTGAATGGTTCTTCTCTCGAAGACCTTAATGCTTTCTTCCTCCTGAAAAATGTTTTTGAACAGCTCTTCTCCCGAAGACCGTTGATGTACACACAATGGAAATAACACCTTGAATCCTAAAGAATATGCAACACACACATACAAATAACTAGACTAAGTACTTCCACTCTTAGTCTCACAAAAATACAATCACACTTTTCAATAAAAATTACACACAAATGGCCTGTGAAAAGAGTGAGTTTCCTTGGCTATCAAGACTTCTATTTATAATCAAGACGAAGTCCTCCTTTAGTAGCCCACGAAATCAGAAAAGAGAATATCCAAAAATTCTCTAAATGAAAAGTCTGTCAGATTTATTGGTTTCCCAAATTGCTCAGCCAGTTAGGCAATTAAACAGCTCAATATGTACTTGGACACACTTAAGAAAAGGAAATAACCTACGTATCTTTCTTACGTAAATCACAAAGATTTTATCATAAACAATATGGAAAACAATCAGAATAATACATATTAATGTAAAGGATTTTACCAAATAAGGTGGTATAAAAAGACATATTTGAAATCACACAATTTAAGGAAATAATGAAAGATATTTTATTACCATAAAAATCTTTAATTAATTGATAATTAACTTTTTGAGACTGAAATAGCATTGATTGAGTAATATAAAAAAATGTCTACAATAAATTTGCCAACTTTCGGATTTTACAATCTCCCCCTTTGGAAACTTTGTAGACAAAAAATTTTTTTTATTGTAATCAATCAACCTATATCAAAACATGTTAGTTTGAGATGAATACTAACAAAACTCCCCCTACACAAAACAATTAGTAATCATCATAGATCAAAACAAGGAAGAATAGTAGCTTTTATAAAAACGAAAAAAAAAAATCAAATTCTCCCTCTGAGAATGATGCCCAAACAAACAGAAAAATAAAAACAAAAACTACTCCCCTTTTTTACTAAAAAATGGTCAAAGTTTCAAAAGAAAATAACAAAACATATCCAAAGTCTAAAACATAGACATAAACAAAAACAATGAAACGGGCAACATACTATTTCTTGGGTTTAGCTGGAGTAGCACGAAGACTCATCACATTGTCAAGGATCACTTCCTGAGTCTCATCGATGGTAGTGAGCCAAGGCCGGTCCTATGTGGTATGGGGCTCTATACAAAATATGTTATTTTTTAAAAAAAATTATATATAAAATGGTATTTTTAAAATTTTTGGGGACCTTTGTGTATGTAAAAAAATAGCATTTTAAAAAATTTTGGGGCCTCATTATGTGGAGGCCCTAGGCACAGGCATGGCCCGCCTGTACACAAGACCGAGCCTGCAGTGAGCTTGTCCAGAAAAGTGCTTTGGTTGGATTGGGTGACCCCAATGGCAGCCTTTGGAGCATATAATTTGAGTTCCTAAGCAAGGACATCAACAGAGGCAGCAGAGCAATCAGTGGGCTTGATGGTCAGATCACGTGGCTTGACATGTTTGGAAGAGCTAGGGGTAGTGTCATCTTTCACCCTGTTGGTAGTACCATTCGGAGCAACGCCATGGTTTCATCAGCAAATTTGAGAGGATGTTGAAAGGTGAGGACCTTGTAAATAAGGCTTGGGAACACAAGAAATTGCTAAATCTGTTCCATGATTTCCCCAGGCAGATTGGCCGGAATCCATGTACTAACTTTATACAGAAAAAATGCAAGCTCTTGCGAAATAGTGATAGAGTGAGTAGTGGGGAGCCAATTAATACTAGCAAACTTATGCAGAACAACATATTTGTGAGTGAGTTGAATGAC
This sequence comes from Humulus lupulus, assembly GCF_963169125.1. Lineage (NCBI taxonomy): Eukaryota > Viridiplantae > Streptophyta > Magnoliopsida > Rosales > Cannabaceae > Humulus > Humulus lupulus. The sequence goes on from NC_084799.1 coordinate 89,585,951, forward strand.
CTTAAGAGATGTGTTTTTGGACCACTCAATTTTTTGACCAACTAGTTCTGAGGAAACAACATTCTTATCTAATTCAACAACCTCAGAAGCAAAAATATTCACACCCAAAACCCGAGCTATCTCCCCCCCCCCCCCCCCCCCCCACCCACACACAAACACACACAAAACTTGAGCCAATTCCCTTGGATATAAATTTCTCAAACACAAAAGACTACCTATTTGGAAGCAACTTCTTCAAATCGACCATCTATTCCAAACTGTCAGTTAGAATCAGCAATATCTTCATCTGAGTAATGCCCTACTTCCTTAGAGCCATTACTAAGTGAGTTTAAAACGTGCATTTAACTCGCTAATCGAGGTTTAAGACAAACGTGTAATTAAACCATAAACAGAGTCATAAACTTTGAAAATAATTCCATTTGCTGAAAATCATAAAGCGTTTAACATTTGGGATCCCAAAATACTGTTTAGAAACATTTACAACTCAAAAGAATAACTAAAGTCGACTAAACGATAAAATCTGAGTTTTATACAACCATCTCCCAAAATACCCCTGGCCGTGGCAGCCAGGCAGGCCAAACATGTACGCGTCGCTTCACGCTCTCCGTACTCATGGTTGGTCGATTTTTCCCTTGCCCTTACCTGCACCACAGAGCACCCGTGAGCTGAAGCTCAGCAAGAAAACCCTCACAAGAAGATAACATATGCATATCAAACATTTAGCATATAAACAGGCCATCAACAGGCTATAAACATACGGCCATGCCGTCCCAGGCGCTTTACCAGGCCCTGGGTTTGCGGTTCACACCGTAAGGATATCCCAGGTATCCTTTAGGGTCTCGCCCTGGCAACTCACACTCTGCGTGCTAAGCGCTGCTCCCAGCCCCTTGTCGCACTCGGCCTCGCACTCCACGTGCTTAACACCGTTCTCGCCCCTTACCGTTTCCGGCCTTGCCGACCTTGGCCTGCGCCGTTCCTGGCCCTTACTGAACGTCCACACATACACATACATAGCATAATAAAGTAAATACCAAGCATGAATGAACTCAATCAAAGGGCTACGCCCTGCCACACAATCATATAGGGCCCTGCTCTGCATACCAGCTCTACGGGAACAATAGTTTTCTTACCTGTGTCCCGAGCTTCTTGAGCACCGAAATCACGAGCACGGTCCTCTAACCCGAGCCTCGCTGAAAACCTAGTCACAACACATAAATAGCACTATCATTACTAACCAATTTATAATCATCTCCCGGAACCAATCCCGTGCTCTCGGGACCTCCCGTTTCCCCCCACAAGGTAGCAGAAGCATCCCCCGAGCCCCCTGACTCAACACCCCAAAAACACATTTTTCCCCTGCCCAGAAATGGCCTAGCGCCGCGGTACCCCCCTATAGGGGTTGCGGCGCCCAGAAAGATGTCCTTCCCCTGATGCATTCTAGCGCCGCGGCACGGAAGAACAGGGCCGCGACGCCCAAACGCGAACCCAGAAAACTGGGTTTTTCCCCAACATTTTCCCGAGCCAAATCATTACAAAGACATACCTAAATCCAAAATTCATTCCAAAACCCCAAATAAACCATATGGCAACTCGAAAACACCAATAACTAGCCCAAACACACACTCAAACCCATGATTCACAAATTGGTTTAAAACTTTATAAAACTTAAACCATAAACCAGAAACTTAAACCACAGCAGCACATACACACCAAAGATGCATGAAACCCTTACCTCAAGTAAAAATTCGACCCTGAGCCTCCTCCAAATCCAACTCCAAGATAATCCCCTTTGGTTCCCAAACTGAATTTAGCCAAGCTTCATCCCAAGAATCAACCAAGCAGAAACACATATCAGCTCCTAACCTTAACATTTCTTAACAGAATTCTATCAAGAAACTGATTAAAACTTACCTTTGAGCCTAAGTCAATCTCCCAATTCCTAGCCTTGAATCCCTTGAACTCTGGCCTAAAATCTTTCAAAATCAGTCACCTTAGAGAGGGAGAGGGAGAGCATCGAATGGAAGAGATAGAGAAAATTGGTTCCCTTTTTCCTTTTCCGTTTTCTTTGGTTAAGTGTTTCTAGAGTCCCAACCCCCAAGTTGAGCATATCCATTTGCCTAAAATGACCAAATTACCCCTTAAGTTAGCTTAAGTCCCCAAATCTCTCCAAGAGCGATTTAGTCTTTTAACATGTCCCACTAAATCCTCGAGTATACCTAAAAATCCCTGTTTAATCCCGACACGTCTAAACCATTTTTGAGTTACTAAATACGTCCCGATTATTTTATAATATACCCAAAATACCCCTAAGCTCCTCCCGAGCCAGGTATTTGACCCCGTTGTAACTTTCTAGCTAAACAGCTCCCTCGGACCGTCTCCGATCGTGCACCGCGATATCACCACCCACACGTGGTATCAATCACAATACACATAAATATAACATTTATGCCCTCAGCTGGCTAAAATTACAAATATGCCCCTAACAATCAAATGGGGTCCACATGCATATTTAATTCACCTAACACATGCATTTCTAATCACATATTCATTAAATTCACATATTAATACAATATAATAATTATTGCCCTCCAGGCACGCTAATCAAGGCCCCAAGCCTTATTAGAAAATTCGGGTCGCTACAATCTGACTCACCATTTTTTCTACACAAGACACGTTAGAGAGAAACAAACACAAAAGCGAGAGCTGAAGAAAGAGAAAAAAGAAATGGGTGTTTTACTTCTTGATGAGGCTGAAAAAATAGGAAAAGATTCAAACTTGGAAAGATTTTGGACACTAAATGCAATTATTTCAAAATATTTGGTGTGCTCATTTCGGGTAACTTCCACAAATCAGAACAAAATTTTAAATATGGACTTTTATTCATAGAATATGTGAGTAAATGTATTAAAAAAATTGATAAAATATTCCCAAAAGCAAAGTTACAGTTAGCCCCTTTTATTTTTGTTGTTGTTACAATATTTATTATATATATATTTATATATTTGCCAAAAGGATGTCCTTGATTTGGTGCTCAAAAATCTTTGAGACTTGTCTGTGATAAAGAGAAAGAAATCCAATATATTGGTTAGCAACAATTTTTACTATTCAAAGCTTTAGAATTTAGAAATAAGATAATATTTTCAAGAATTAAAAGCAAAATTATTTTAATAAATATTTCTTAATTACTCAAAAAAGTGTTTTTTAGTTTTTTAAAAGATTTTCTCTCTTTAATTTTTCCAACAAAGAAAATTCGTGTGTGAGTGCAACAAGAGTGAGTATATATTTTTTTTATTAAACTCGAGCTTCAATTTTTTATTTTATTTTGAAACTTTGTAACCAAGAAAGAAGATTTTACTCTACAAAAATGGTAGCCATTTTCAATAGTAGCGTATCCTCTACATAATTTTTGTTGCATAGTTCCAACTTACTCAATAATGGCTTCCACACATTAGTGTAGGTAACTCTTTTCTAAATTGGAGCCTGAGAGGAAATTCAAAGAGATATTAAGATAACCGAACACCAATTTTTGTATGAAAAATATTTAGAAAAATAAGATTTTTTTTTTAAAATATGAACAAATTTCTAACTAGCTAATCTAACATACAAATAGTAACAAACTACTATCCATAATTTTGGAGGAATCTCTTCATCAAGAACAAGTACACTAGAAATGAGCACACACTTTGTTAGGACATTCCAAGATAGAAATATATTTATATTGTAGAAAAAACTCCAAAGATTTCCTAAGGAAGTCAAACTTGACTGTATCAAGAGCTTTAGTGATAATATCAACAATTTTTTTAACAGTCTCAACATATTCTAAAACCAAAATTTTATTTTCTACAAGTTCCTTTGGGCATTGTGTCACACCATCAACACAAAAATATTTTTTTACGTGAAATTTTAAAACGTTTTCACAATTGACATGGTTAACATTTACCTGAATTCGGTAAATCATGAACATGACCCACACTTCTCAAGTTTTCAAAATCCACATGACCATGTTTTTCATGACACAAATTTGTATCGCTCGTTGAGTTTGTGTGACAGGTGTGTAATTAAGATAATGTGTAATAATTATCAATAGATTTATAACCTTTCAACACACAATTTTCATCTTGGTCAAGCACAATACAATCATCATGAGAAAAATTTACAATCAAGTCTTGGTCACAAATTTGACTTATACTAATTAAATTATTTTTAAGTTCATCTACCAAAAGCACATTTTGCAGCTTTGGTAGTCCCTCAGAATTTAGAGTGCTACTACCAAGTACCTTACAAGACATACCATCTCCAAATGTGACTTCCCCATTTTTCAAATTCTTGAATTCAGTGAGTATGCTTTTGTTACCTATCATATGCCAAGAACAACCACAATCAAAATACTAAGAGTTAGAATCACATGTTCTAAGACAAGTAAAGGCAGCAAGACATTTGAATTCAGTTCTATTCACCCAAAATTTCTTAGGTGGTGTCCTTTTCTTCAAGGGCATTTTTCTCAAATTACATGATGATTAAAACAATTATTTTGGAGAAATTTCATCAAGGAAAAACATTTAGGTCAAATATGACATTTCACTCCACAGAATTGACAAACAAGAACATAATGATTTATTTCTGGTTTGGACACAAATTTGTTTTTACATGATTGTCTTCTGGTAGATGAACCAGTTTGCGAGGTTGATGCCTCAGAAGAAAGAACAGATCCTGCAGAAACAACGTTAAGAGCAACATACAAAATTCCAGATTTAGGAATAGTAACATTTTCTTTGGATTTATCCAAACGAATTCCTCCACGATTTCCAACCTTTTGACCTGCATGCAAAACATCATCTAAAATCATAGAACCGAGATTAAGCATCTTGACACCTTTGATGTGATCAAGTTCTTTTGAGAGGCATTTAATTTCATTGTCTTTTAATCCAATCTCTCTTTCATACTTGGTCATAAGGAGTTTAAGCTCCTCAATTCTTTTCTCAAGAACAAGGATGTTACTTACCACAGTACGATTTTCAGAACATAGTTTCAGCCATTGCGAGTACATATATTTGTATGATTCTTGTAGTGAATCTATGTCTAGTTTGGATACATCATAATCAGAATCTGACCCGTCAAGCGATGAGACCAAATTGTTAAGACATACTAGTTTGTCTTCCTCCTACAAAAAAAAAAGGTAATCTAGAAATAACAAATGAAATTAAAGCAAGATTATTTGATTCTTCATCATTAATACTTTAATCTTGATCACTCCATGTTGCGGCTAAACCCTTCTTTTTTCTTCAAGGTGTTAGCACACTCGACTTGAATATGACCAAAACCATCACATTCCATATATTTAATACATTTTTTTATTGATAGATTCAAAATGTTGGGAAAAATTATTACAATTGGAGGATTTAGATATGTTTTTCTTGTTACCAATCTTTTTCATAATCTTCTTAAAGTTTTTTGATGACAAGATCATTCCATCATCATTTTCCTCATCCGAGCTTTCTATTTTCTCTTTGTAAGATTTCAAGGCAATCAATTTCTCATTCACAACAATTGGTTTCTCTTGTTGGCGGATCTGTTGATTAAGTTCAAAAGTTCGAAGAGATCCCATCAATTCCTCAACTTTCAAGGTGTCAAGGTTCTTTACCTCATCAATGGCTGTGATCTTGGATTGAAACTTGTCAAGAAGATATCTAACAATTTTTCTAACCAAAACATAGTTAGAAAGCTTTTCTCCTAAAGCAAAATATTCATTAACAATGTCAAAAAATTCTTCATAAAACTCAGACAAGATTTTCAGAATCTGTCATCCTAAGCTCTTTAAATCTAGTTGTTAACATAACAAGTCTAGATCTTTTTACCTCAATAGTACCTTCAATTTGAATTCGAAGAATATCCCAAGCTTTCTTGGTCGTTTCGCAAGAGGAAATCAATTTGATATGTCCTTCTCTAACACCGTTAAAAATAGCATGAAGTGCCTTGTTATTGCAACTTGATAATTTTTCATCTTTAGTTGTCCAAGTTAGTTCTGGCTTTAACATGGTCACGCCAGTTTTTTTTTTATCTATATAAACTAGTGTTGTCCACCCAGATAAGATAGACCTCCATGATTTCTCATCAATTGTTTTGATAAATGGCCTCATTCTTACCTTCCAGTAGGGATAATTTGAATCATTCAATAATGTAGCATGTGACACTGAACCTCCTTCTTCAAAAAAAGACATTGTAGAAAACACAACAAACAAACGAATAACCATAAGATCTCACTAAGAGTTTAGTAACATGCTTTGATACCAATTGAAATACCATTTTTCTTAATTACTTACCAAGTAATTATAAGCTTATTTTAATTGTAGAAATGTAATAAGCGGGTTGTAACGCCCTACTACCTTAGAGGCGTTACTAAGTGAGTTTAAAATGTGCAATTAACTCACTAAGCGAGGTTTTTTTAGAACAAAAGTGTGATTAAGCAAAAAGTTAAGGCTGTAATCTTTAAAGTACTCCATTCCGTTAAAAGTTCCAAGAGTTTAACATTCAGGATCCCAAAACGAGGTTTGTAAAATATTTACAATTCAAATTAGGTTTACAGATGACTAGTTATCAAAACATAATTTAAGACAGCCGTTTCCCAAAATTCCCCCAACCAAAGCAGTCGGGCAGGCCAAACATGTAACGACCCAAATTTGCTAATAAGGCTTAAGGGCCTTGATTAGTGTGCCTGGAGGGCATAATGGGAATTATGTGTGACTTTAATGATTAAGACGCATGATTATGATTTGAAGCATGTTATATGACTATTTGAATATTTGAGATGCATGACTATGCGTATTAGTATGCATGTAGGTCCTGATTAGGTTAGAAGGGCATAATCGTAATTTTGGCCATTATGGGCATAACTGCTTTAATATATGTGATAACTGTCGAGACCACATTATTATGTGGATATATCTGTGATTTGTGACTCGAGACGATCCTAATGAGCAAAGTAGCGAAAAAGTCATGTCGGGGATTTATACCCAGCTCGGGGTAAGCTTAGGGGTATAAATGGGAATTTAGTGAATATACTGGAGTCTATCTTGACATTGAGGAATATTATTGGTGATTAATTAGGTATCGGGAGTTAAGCGGGAAATATTAGAGACACTCGAGGAGTTAGCGGGAATTGGGGTGAAATGACTAGAATGCCCTTAAGTGGATTAAAGGGTTAGAAATAAAGGGGAGGGCATTAGGGTCATTTGGCCTTCTAAATATGGGAATTACTGAGACTTTATGTTAGTGGAAATTTTAGAGAAGTGTAGAAGTCTGAAAAAGAAGGAAAAGGAAGGAAAAGAAAGGGAGAAAAACAGAGAAAATTTTCTAGGTCGGTTTAAGCTTCCTTCATCAGTTCCTTGAGGATTTCTGGAGCAAAGCTCAGAGGAGAGCTGGGATAGACTAAGAATCAAGGATTCTAAGCTAAGTTTGGGGAATTGGCAGAGGTTTGGAAAGGATTCATCAACACTTGAGGTAAAACTCTGTAAGTTTCTTCAGCTCTGGTTTTGGTTCCTAACTAAGATATCTAAGCTGTGTTGATGGGGAATTTTAGGAAAGTTGGGGCCAAGGGTTGAGGAAGAGCAAGCCAAGGAATTCTAGAGGCACCTTGAGGTCTAAATTCCACCAAAGGTATAAATTCTAAACTCTAACTTTGTTGTTCAACTGGTTTCTGCTGAGTTTTAGTGTCTAGAAGTGGCTATGGTGAATTTTGAGTTTGGGGATGGATGTGCTTAAGTTCTAGGTATTTGGGGTGATTGGGATGAGTGGATTATGGTCATAAGGTTGTTTTTGAGGTTGGGAAAGATTTGGAAGAGTTTTGGTTGAGGTTGGTTCGAGGAAATCGCAGGAAGGAAAAACTGGTGTTAGCCTGTCTGTGACTAGCGCTACAGCACTAGCCTTTGGGCGTTGTAGCGCTAGGCCAAGCTTGCTGAGGGGGTTTTGGTTCTGTTTTTAGCACTGTAGCGCCCTACCATAAGCGCTGTAGCGCTACCCTGCCTTCTGAAGAGGATTTTAGGGTTATTTGCAAGGGTTTTTGACCAAGGGTTTGGGGTTTGTTTCCACCACCTTGTTTGATGGAACTAGGACTTCTCGGGGGCTCAGGATTGACCTCGAGCCTAGGTTTTGGACTTGAGGTTTGATGATAACTTTGGCCTGTGGTTGTGTTTAGGTGAGCGCTAGGGCTCGAGGGGGACCGTGCTAGGAGTCGAGTGATCAAAGCTAGTGAATTGAAAGGTAAGAAAACTGCACCCGGTTATATGTTTGTGATGGGACTAAGTGCTCCCGATATTTGTATCGTGTCAATGATGGTACTATGCCATGGGACATGTAAAAGTAGCCTAAGAGTGTCGTACATAATATTTGTGCATAGGGCGCGGCTTGGCCACTGGTAGCCAAGGACAGCTTAATATTCACTGAGCTCGGTTTAAGTGGGCCGGAGTCAGTGGGATAACGGAGGGAGCAGCCTGAGAGCGCTAGCCCGAGTTATCATTTGTTCAGTGATATATGATATGAGTTGATATGTTTAGTATGTTGAATACTTGGTTTTACTGAATAAATATATGCTTGAGAACTTGTGATGCAATGCGTGATATTGATTTGTCTGTTGATTGCTTATGCTCTACTGTTGTGTTCTCTTGCTGGGCCTTGGCTCACTGGTGCTACGTGGTGCAGGTATAGGCAAAGGCAGGTTGGACCAAGCCTGAGATGGAGAGCTTTGGGGTTCAATGTACATAGCCTGCTGCTCGATCACCACGGTCGAGGAGTGGATCAGGACAGGGATTGTCTAACTGTTCGTTTTGCCTTAATATGGCTTGTTACTGAGTCTAAACTTTATGACTTTTGTAAATGGTCTTTATATTTATTATTCTTGGGATCCCGTGCAAACAGATAACGTTTCTTAATGAGAAATGTGACTTTCGAGACCAAAACATTTTAACCTTAGTTCCTTTATAGTTTCAATAGCACGTTTTTAATTAAATGACTTGATTAGCAAGTCCAGCACTTTATAAACACACAGTGTAACGGTCTTGGCTATCCAGAGCATTACAAAACATGTACGCGTCGCCCTCACGCTCTCCGTACTGATGGCTGGTTGACTTTCTCGTTGCCCTTACCTGCAACACAAAGAACCCGTGAGCCGAAGCCCAGCAAGAAAACTCATACAACACATAACATATACATATCATACCATCAGTATATCAAATATTCCACAGATAAATAGACAATCCGTCAGTCTAAGCATATACGGCCATGCCGTCCCAGAAGCATTACCATAGTTTGGGGTCTCGGTCCTCACCGTAAGGATATCCCATGTATCCATTGTGGTCTCACCCTAATATAATGCACTCCGCGTGCTAAGTGCCACTTTCGGCTCCACTGCCGTTCTCGGCCTTCACCGTTATCGGTCCTTTACCGTTCTCGGCTCCTTGCCGCTCATTCAATGGTAATCATATATCATAAACTAAATAACATTCAAACACATAATAGTTCAATCAAAGACTACGCCCTAACAAACAATTCAAACTAGGGCCATGCCCTGCAACAACAATATGGGCCCATGCCCTGCTCTGCGGGTACTACAGTTTTCTTACCTGTATCCTGAGCTTTCCGATGCACCAAAGTCACAAGCACGGTCCTCTATCCCGAGCCTCTCTGAAATCCTAGTCACAACACAAATAAAACACTTTTAATACTAACCAATCCCAAAACCACTTCCTGGGACCAATCCCGTACTCTCGGGACCTCTAATTCCCTAAAACAATGTATTGAAACCATCCCCCGAGCCCCCGGGAAAAAGCCCTTAAAATGCAAAATTTGACTGTAAAAAATACCTAGGGCCGCGGCGCCCCTACGTGAACCTAGAATTCTGGGTTTTCCCCTGCATTTTCCCGAGCCAAAACACCTCCAATTCAACCCAAACAAATACCTAAACCCCAAAATCAATTTAAAACCCCAAATAAACCATTTAACAACCTATAAACACCAAAGACAAGCTCAATTACACAATCACACCCAAAATCCACACTTGAGTTTCAGATTTCAGAAACTCAAACCATGACTTCTAAGCCCTAAACTAGAGCTTGAAAAATATAAACCATGCCTCTAAAATCCCAAACCATACTAGATATGAAATTCAAACATGATAAAAACTCTTACCTCAATCAAGAATTTAGCTTGAATTCACCTCAATCTCAGCTTCAAGCCACTTCCCCCTTAATTATCCAAACTGAGTTTTCCAAACCAAACCAGCCATATTTCCTTTAAATTCCACACTTAATCTTTGAAAATCAAGCTTAAATTTAAACAAAAACAGAGCATAACTCTTACCTCTGAGTAATCATAGCTTAGACTTGATTTTGGTTGCCTTAAACCCCTTGAATTTCCTCCTAGGTTTCAAATTTCAACTCTCCTTCTTGTTTCCCTTTCCTTCTAGCTTTTCCTTCAAATTTCAGCATAAACCAATATGTGAATAAGTGTTATACGTGAACCATCTTTCCTTCAGCGGAAACCTATCTACCCTTAGCCAAATGACCATTCTACCCTTCCATAAAAATTATTTCCTAACTAAACCTCAAGGGCACTTTTATCATTTCATCTCTATTACTATTCTACCATTTTCCCATCACAACTTGTTACTCTCAGCAGTTACTAATGGTTACTCAGGTTACTCAATCACCAGTAACCATTAACCACTAATTCTCAACTCAACTTACGAAATTCCCAAAGTACCCCTAGGCTCCTCGCGAGCCGGGTAAAAAATCTCGTTGTGACTTTTAAGTTAACTAGCTCCCTAGGACCGTCTCGGCACGTACATCACATTAATATCACCACACTCACGTGGTACAAATCACATAATACAATTATCACATTTATGCCCTCAGTGGGCTAAAATTACCAATTTACCCCTAACATACAAATGGGGCCCACATGCATATTTATAGCACCTAAACATGCATTCTAATCACATATTCATTCAAATTCATATATTATCATATTAATTCACTTATTGCCAACCAGGCACGCTAATCAAGGTCCTAAACCTTATTAGCAACTTGGGGTGTTATAATTATCCCCTCCTTACAAGAATTTTGTCCTCGAAATTACCTGAACAACTCGGGATGCCGCTCCCACATATCAGACTCAAGCTCCCACGTTGCCTCTTCAACCTTGCTGTTCCTCCACAGCACTTTAACCAAGGCGATGGTCTTGCTCCGCAAGACTTTGTCCTTCCTATCGAGGATCTGAACAGGCTTTTCCTCGTATGATAAATCCTGATCTAACTCCAAGTTCTCATAACTCAGCACATGAGTAGTATCTGATACATATTTCCGAAGTATGGACACATGAAACACATCATGAACCCCTGATAAAGCTGGAGGCATCGCTAATCTGTAAGCTACCTCTCCAATTCGTTCCAGAACCTCAAAGGGGCCAACAAACCTGGGACTCAGCTTGCCCCAAACACCGAATCGATTCACTCCTCTCAGGGGTGAAACCCTGAGGAATACATGATCGCCAACCTGAAACTCTACACTCCTGCGTCTCAGATCTGAGTAACTCTTCTGACGACTCTGGGAGGCGAGCATACGAGCTCTAATCTTCTCAATTGCCTCATTGGTCCTCTGTACCATCTCAGGACCTAAATATCTTCTCTCACCGGTCTCATCGCAATTTATCGATGATCTGCACTTTCTTCCATACAACATCTCATACGAAGCTACTCCGATAGTCGCTTGATAGATATTATTGTACGAGAACTCAATCAGTGGGAGGTACTTACTCCAAGATCCCCCAAAGTCCAACACACATGCTCATAACATATCCTCTAGTATCTGAATCATCCTCTCAAACTGCCCATCTGTCTGAGGATGATAAGCGGTACTAAACCGTAGCTGTGTGCCCATTGCCTTCTCCAGGCTCTCCCAAAACTTGGAGGTAAAAGTGGGGTCCCTGTCGGATACTATCGACCTCGGAGCCCCATGAAGTCGAAAAATTTCCTTCACATAAAGCTCAGCATACTGCTCCATAGTATAAGTTGTTCTCACAGGTAAAAAGTGGGCGGACTTAGTATACCTGTCTACAATCACCCACACCGAATCATGCTGGCCCACGGTCTTCGGCAATTCAACCACAAAGTCCATGGTGATATCCTCCCATTTCCACTCGGGAATCCCTAAAGGCTGCAATAACCCTGCTGGCCTCTGATGTTCAGCCTTGATCTGCTGACAAGTCAAGCACCTAGCCACATAATCCACCACATCCCTCTTCATGCCTAATCACCAGTACAAAACTTTCAAGTATTGGTACATCTTCGTAGTACCTGGGTGTAAAGAGTAGGGAGTGGTATGTGACTCATCCAGAATCTCTCGCCGAATATCTGGATCAATCGAAACACAAATCCGTCCATTGGACTTCAATAAGCCCACCTCTGAGATAGAGAAATCCTTAATCGCTCCAACTAGGACATTCTCTCTACGTTCAACTAACTGGGGATCCCTTCCCTGTGCTTCCTTAATCCTTTCAAGGAGCGTGGACTGAAGAGTAATGTTGGCTAACCTACCAACCACTAACTCTATACCCGCTCTGGCCATCTCCTCAGCTAGTCTGTCTGATACCTGCCTCGAACTAAACAACTGTTCTGGGCCCTTCCGGCTCAATGCATCAGCCACCACATTAGCCTTCCCAGGATGGTATAGGATATCACAATCGTAATCCTTTACCAACTCTAGTCATCGCCTTTGGCGCATATTCAAATATTTCTGAGTAAAGAAATACTTTAAACTCTTGTGGTCAGTGTATATCTCGCACCTTTCACCATACAGATAATGTCTCCAAACCTTAAGTGCGAATACCACTGCAGCTAACTCCAAATCATGCGTGGGATATCTCTATCCATACTCTTTTAACTACCTTGATGCATAAGCTATTACCTTCCCAGCTTGCATCAACACACATCCCAAACCCTGTCTAGAAGTGTCACAGTAAACGACAAACTTCTCATTGTCTGTCGGCAGGCTCAACACTGGTGCAGTAATCAACCGCCGCTTCAACTCCTTGAAACTATTCTCACACCGATTTGTCCACACATACTTGGTCTTCTTCCTAGTCAACTCTGTCAATGGAGTAGCAATCCTGGAGAACCCCTCTACAAATCGCCGGTAGTACCCTGCCAACCTAAGAAAACTTCTGACCTCAGGAACACTACTCGGTCTAGGCCAATCTCTCACTGCCTCTATCTTACTTGGGTCAATCAGTATCCCCTCCTTACTAACGATATGGCCCAGAAATGTAACTTGCGGTAACCAGAACTCGCACTTGCTAAACTTAGCATATAACTTATGCTCTCTCAGCCGCTACAATACCAAGCACAAATGATGGTCATGCTCTGTCTCTGACTGGGAGTATACTAGTATATCATCGATAAATACAATCACAAACTTATCCAGATAATCTTTGAAGATCATGTTCATCATATCCATGAAAGCTGCTAGGGCATTGGTTAATCCAAAGGACATAACCAGAAATTCATAATGCCCGTACCTTGTCCGAAAAGCAGTCTTCGGTATGTCCTCCTCTCTAATCCTCAATTGATGATAGCCTGACCGGAGATCAATCTTCGAAAACACCATACTCCCCTGTAGCTGATCAAATAAATCATCAATCCTAGGCAGTGGATACTTATTCTTAATGGTCAGCTTATTCAACTCCCTGTAGTCAATGCACATCCTAAGCGACCCATCCTTCTTCTTAACAAATAGCACTGGAGCACCCCATTGTGAGAAACTCGGTCTAATGAACCCCAAATCCAGTAACTCCTGTAAATGAATCTTCAACTCTTTTAACTCCGCCGAAGCCATTCTATAGGGTGCCCTGGATACTGGCTCCACCCCCGGTGCCAACTCTATGACGAACTCAATCTCTCACTGTGGCGGCAATCCTGGCAAGTCTGCTGGAAACAAGTCTGGGAACTCACAGACCAATCTAGTCTCATTCGGTCCCACTGTCACCACCTTAGAGGTATCTACAACACTTGCTAGGAATCCTATGCAACCTTCCTGCATCAGGTCTCTAGCCTTCAGTGCTGAGATCATAGGCACTCGCGGTCCATTTACCATCCCCACAAACACAAAAGGTACCTCTCTTTCTGGTTCAAAAGTCACCATACGCCGCTTACAATCAATCGTTGCTCCATACCTCGTTAACCAATCCATCCCTAATATCATATCAAAGTCATCCATGTCTAATTCAACCAGATCAACAAACAATTCTCTACCATCTATCTCTACTGGTAATGCTCTAACCCATCTCCTAGAGATTACCAGTTTTCATGTTGGTAACAAAGTCTGGAAATCCCTAGCATACACAATACTAGGTCTACAAAGCTGATCTATCACCCTAGCAGATACAAATGAGTGGGCAGCCCCTAAATCAATCAATGCATTATACAAGGAACCAGCACTAGAGATCTGACCTATCACAACTGAGGGACTAGCCTTCGCCTCGGTCTGAGTCAAAGCGAATACCCTGGCAGGAGCGAGACTGTCTCCCTGCTTTGGCTCTTCTTTCTTAGCTTGTGGGTAGTCTTTCTTCAGGTGGTTGGCACTCCCACAAATAAAACATGCCCTAATCCGGCACTCACCCTGATGTCGTCGCCTGCACTGAGGACACACTGGAAAACTCCTCCAGTTGTCACCTCTGCCCTGACGGCCACCAATAGAACCTCGTACCCTCCTATACAAACTAGGAGGAACAGATGAATCTGGAACCCTTCTTTTCTGCTCACTAGGGCCACTGCCGCGACTAGACCCAACAAAAGGAGGAACCGTCCTCCTGGAATCGCGCCTAACAACGCTATCCTTCCATATCTGATCCTCAGCCCTCTCTGCAGTAAGGGCCTTATCCACTGCTTGAGCATAAGTAATAGCCTCTGGAATCAACGTAATATTCACATCATGGGCGATCATCACATTCAACCCCTGTATAAATCTATCTCTCCTGGCCGCATCCGTCAGCACTAAGTTTGGTGCAAACTTCGCCAGTCTGTCAAATCTCAGGCCATACTCAGTAACTGATAACCTGTTTTGAGTCAGGTTGATAAACTCATCAACCTTCGCAGCTCGAACTGCTATACTGTAGTATTTCTCATTAAAGATACTCTTAAATTTTTCCCATGTCATGACTGTAACATTCCTCCGCTGACTCACCACATCCCACCAGATGCGGGCATCTTCTCTAAGCATGTAGCTAGCACAAGCCACCCTTTCATTTCCTTCGACCCTCATAAAGTCTAAGATCAAGGAAATCATATTCATCCACTACTCTGCCCGCAGTGGGTCCGATCCACCCTCAAAGGTAGGAGGTTGCTGCTTTCTGAATCTTTCATACAAGGGTTCCCACCTGTTCTCAATCACAGGCTGAACCGGCACTGGCGCCACATTCTGCTGAATTGGTAACCCTGTATCCTGTGAAGGGGCCTGTTGCCTCATCTGACGAAGTTCTTCCTCTGTTCTCTGCAATCTAGCCTCCATTTCAGCTAATATCTGTTACCAGTTCTGTGGGGCAGGTGGAGGGTCCTGACCCTGATTTTCATCCTCGGCCCGACTGCTGCGGAGTCTAGATGATTGCCGAGGCATTACAACTATATGCCTGCAATCAGTGACATCGCTCATCAACCATGATAACAAGATCCAATTCCACCTCTCAATCTTAACAACAAACCAAGATCAACAATCCAAATAACATACAGATAGCATATAGCACACAACGGGCCTTGCCCTGGCATCATGCATATGTTATTTCACTCATCATGCTCTTTATAAACTAAGCAGGCAAACAAGGCATTCAAACACATATTCCAGTATATTAATCAACCATACCAATCAACCCTGAGTCGAGCTTTTCAATGGCAGCGTGCGTACATGTTTGGTCAATCTCCAGAACCAATAAACCTTGGCTCGCTCTGATACCAAGTTGTAACGCCCTGCTACCTTAGAGCCATTACTAAGTGAGTTTAAAATGTGCAATTAACTCGCTAAGCGAGGTATTTTAAGAACAAAAGTGTGATTAAGCAAAAAGTTAAGGCTGTAATCTTTAAAGTACTCCATTCCATTAAAAGTTCCAAGAGTTTAACATTCGGGATCCCAAAACGAGGTCTGTAAAATATTTACAATTCAAATTAGGTTTACAGATGACTAGTTATCCAAACATAGTTTAATACAGCCATTTCTCATAACGCCCCCAACCAAAGCAAGGCAGGCCAAACATGTACGCGCTGCCCCCACGCTCTCCGTACTCATGGCTAGTTGACTTTCTCCTTGCCTTTACCTGCAACACAGAGCACCCGTGAGCCGAAGCCCAGCAAGAAAACTCATACAGCACATGACATATACATATCATACCATCAGTAAATCAAATATTCCACAGATAAATAGACAATCCGTCAGTCTAAGCATATACGGCCATGCCATCCCAGAAGCATTACCATAGTTTGGGGTCTCGGTCCTCACCGTAAGGATATCCCATGTATCCATTGGGGTCTCACCCTAATATAATGCACTCCCCGTGCTAAGCGCCACTTTCGGCTCCACTGCCGTTCTCGGCCTTCACCGTTCTCGGTCCTTTACCGTTCTCGGCTCCTTGTCGTTCCCGGCTCCTTGTCGCTCATTCAATGATAATCATATATCATAAACTAAATAACATTCAAACACATAATAGTTCAATCAAAGACTACGCCCTAACAAAAGATTCAAACTAGAGCCATGCCCTGCAACAACACTATGGGCCCATGCCCTGCTCTGCGGGTACTACAGTTTTCTTACCTGTATCTCGAGCTTTATGATGCACCAAAGTCACAAGCACGGTCCTCTATCCCGAGCCTCTCTGAAATTCTAGTCACAACACAAATAAAACACTTTTAATACTAACCAACCCCAAAACCACTTCCCGGGACTAATCCTGTACTCTCAGGACCTCTAATTCCCTAAAACAATGTATTGGAACCATCCCCCGAGCACCCGGGCAAATGCCCTAAAAATGAAAAATTTGACTGTCAAAAATAGCCTAGGGCCACGGCACTCCCATCAAGGGCCGCGGCGCCCAAAAGCTTCCCCTGATCCTGATGCAAGCCTGCGCCGCGGCACCAAAGAACATGGTCGCGCCGCCCCTACGTGAACCCAGAATTCTGGGTTTTCCCCTGCATTTTCCCCGAGCCAAAACACCTCCAATTCAACCCAAACAAATACCTAAACCCCAAAATCAATTTAAAACCCCAAATAAACCATTTAACAACCTATAAACATCAAACACAAGCTCAATTACACAATCACACCCAAAATCCACACTTGAGTTTCAGATTTCAGAAACTCAAACCATGACTTATAAGACCTAAACCAGAGCTTGAAAAATATAAACCATGCCTCTAAAATCCCAAACCATACCAGATACGAAATTCAAACATGATAAAAACTCTTACCTCAATCAAGAATTTAGCTTGAATTCACCTCAATCTCAGCTTCAAGCCACTTCCCCCTTGATTATCCAAACTGAGTTTTCCAAACAAAACCAGCCATATTTCCTTTAAATTCCACACTTAATCTCTGAAAATCAAGCTTAAATTTAACAAAAACAGAGCATAACTCTTACCTCTGAGTAATCCTAGCTTAGACTTGATTTTGGTTGCCTCAAACCCCTTGAATTTCCTCCTAGGTTTCAAATTTCAGCTCTCCTTCTTGTTTCCCTTTCCTTCTAGCTTTTCCTTCAAATTTCAACATAAACCAATATGTGACTAAGTTTTATACGTTAACCATCTTTCCTTCAGTTGAAACCTATCTACCCTTAGCCAAATGACCATTCTACCCTTCCATAAAAATTATTTCCTAACTAAACCTCAAGGGCACTTTTGTCATTTCATCTCTATTACTATTCTACCATTTTCCCATCACAACTTGTTACTCTCAGCAGTTACTAATGGTTACTCAGGTTACTCAATCACCAGTAACCATTAACCACTAATTCTCAACTCAACTTACGAAATTCCCAAAGTACCCCTAGGCTCCCCCCGAGCTGGGTATAAAATCCCGTTGTGACTTTTAAGTTAACTAGCTCCCTAGGACCGTCTCGGCACGTACATCACATTAATATCACCACACTCACGTGGTACAAATCACATAATACAATTATCACATTTATGCCATCAGCGGACTAAAATTACCAATTTACCCCTAACATACAAACGGGGCCCACATGCATATTTATACCACCTAAACATGCATTCTAATCACATATTCATTCAAATTCATATATTATTATGTTAATTCACTTATTGCCCTCCAGGCACGCTAATCAAGGTTCTAAACCTTATTAGCAACTTGGGGTGTTACACGGGTCAAACACACAATCTTATTAATCACAATTGACTGGTGATGAATCAGGCTTGAACAAGATAATTACAAGAATATAAAAATCAATACATGAGATTTTTACATGGTTCAGTTACCCTAATCCATGGAGCCACGCTTAGAGAAGAAAAATGATTAGTAATGATCACAAATACAAAAACAATGACTTATACAAGATTATACTCCCTCTATATCGTTTTCACACTCTTTTGTATTCCAATATCAATCTCGTTTCTGCAAGTATCAGATCTACACTCAAACTCCCTTTGATGATGCCTGATTGATTTCTTTCTCCTGAAGAAAGACTTGAATTACTCTTCTCCCGAAGACCTTGATGTTTTCTTCTTCCTCCCAAAGAAAGTCTTTGAACAAATCTTCTCCCGAAGACTGTTAATGTACACACAATGGAAATACCACATTGAATCATAAATGATATGCAACATGCACTTACAAATAACTAGACTAAGTATATCCACTCTCAGTCTCACAAAAATACAATCATACTTTTCATTAAGAATTGCACACAAATGACTTGTGAAAAGAGTGAGTTTTCTTGACTGCCATGACTTTTATTTATAATCAAGATGAAGTCCTCCTTTAGCAACCCACAGAATGAGAAAAGAGAATGTACAAGAATTCTCTATATGGAAAGTTTGTCGGATCTATCGGTTTCCCAAATTGCTCAGCCAATTAAGTAATTAGACAGCTTAGCATGTACTTGACAGTCTTAAGAAAAGGAAACAACCCACCAATCTTTGTTACAAAAATCACAAAGATTTTATCATAAATAATATGAAAAACTTCATAATAATATGTATTAATGTAAATGATTGTTACCAAATAAAGTGGTATAAAAAGATATATTTGAAATCACACAATTTAAGGAAATAATCAAAAATATTTTATTACCGTAAAAATCTTTAATTAATTGATAATTGATTTTGTGAGACTTAAATAACATTGATTGAGAAATATAAAAAAAAAATGTTTGCAATAAGTTTGCCAAGTTTTAGATTTTACAATGTAATATATATTTATAGGGGGAAATTCTCTTATAGGGCTTCATTTTAAGCCTTACTGGTAGGGCTCTCAGTGTTCTCAACCTGTGAACAATTTTCAGCACGGTTTTTTTTTTATGACCGTGTATATTATAGCTATTTAGAGCATCATGCAAATTTTCAGAAATACAACATGTTTGAACCTAGTTTTTCGATACTGTAAACTATTCGGAATTTTATGAAAGTTTGCAAAATGCTCTAAATAGCTACAATATACACGGTCATAAAAAAAAGTTGCGCCGAAAACTGTTCACGAGTTGAGAAATACTGAGAGCCCTACCAGTAGGGCTTAAAGTGAAGCCTCTATAAAAGAATTATCCTATATTTATATACCTAATATAGAATTCTCTTCACTCCAAGTGCGTTTTGCTTTCGAGGGAAAGGATTGGATTATCTTTTGTTAGTATTACATTAAAAGGTACATATATAGTATACTACTATTACTATAGAGACAACGATGAAAAAAATCTGAAAAAGATAGGCTGCGAACAATTTTAGAGCTGAAAATTAAAAAAATCCTTTCAAACATATACCGATAACAAATTTTCACGATGATCTGCTAAATATATTAATTAATTAGTAGACCCGAGAGAACTCATTTTCAGTTTTTTCCTCCTCAAAAATCACTGTCACTGCTCCAACACTCATCCTGTAGTGCGACACCTACATAGTTTTAATGTACCAAAATATTACACCCAAAAATATAATACATTTTAATGTAATAAACTCTGCTTTAAATCAATTTAATTGATTAAAAATATCTGTCACATCAATATTTATAATGCTTTGCATATCATAAAATTGCAACGCAAGTTAAAGTGTACATACTATAAGACTAGCATTTTGGGTTCATATTATATATGTATGTGATACAAGAGTATATGTTGGCAAGGATGTTACTACAAATATATATATATATATATTTTATATAATAAGCATGGAGATAATGAAATTTTTTTGATTTTAACAATTTTTGATTTTTTTTATTGTTAACTTTAACGGAATATTTTTATATTTAACATAATATTTTTTATATTTAACAGTAGTTTGTAACACACATAAACTTAAATAAAATAAAATAAATAATTAAAAAAAATTAAAATATGATATTTTTGAGATATTTTACAATGATAATTATTTAAAAACAATAAATAATTAAACAAATTAAAATATGATATTTTAAAGATATTTTAAGATATTTTACAATAATAATTATTTAAAAATAATAAAATCCTACCATTTTTTAACTTAAATAAAATTTAATTAAACTTAAATAATATATAATCTCTTGTTATCACACCCAAATTTAAAAACTAGAAAAAACATAAACTTAAAAAATTATTTAATTAAAAAATGATATTTATTTCAAAATTTATATGACATTAATATAAATTTAATAAAAATAATTCATAAATTCTATAAATAAAATTAAACAAATTTGTATAAAAAATAGTAAATGTACATATATATTAATACATATAAGACAAATAGAAAAAACTTTCTTCTTGAACTATAATTCTCCTATAATTTTTTTTCCTGAATTAATTTTTGTAGCAAAAATATTTATTAAACTATGAAAATTATTACAAACATGTCTTTTTTGTTAAATATGGTTAATTTTTTTAAAAGTAGTATGCTATGTAGTCTCATGTCACTACATAGTTAGAGTATGATGATATATTTAACTAACTGAAGTTAATTGAAATTGAGATTGTTAATGTTAAACATACAAAAATTAATTCTAAAAAAAGCATATACTTACATAATCTCAAAATTTGTAATTATATCACTATTTATGTATGCATTTATTTGTTAAGACCATTAAATCTCGCTATATTAGTGCAATTATATGAGCAAATTGTTTTAAAAAATAAACAAAATATAATATAAGACACATACAATAGTTATTATAGTTGAAAAGAGATTTTCGAAAAAAAAAAAGCAAAACTCTACAAATATAATACAATTTTTTTCTGGTCAGGATATATAATATAAATTCTTATAATATCTAGGATGGAAATTTTTATATTAGTAGTTTAGACCAATGACTCATCATATACATGAAAATACGAAGTTTCTCTTTATCGGTGTTTTTTAGGGTTATCGTGTTGTACTTTTTTCTCTTGTTCTTTTCATCTGATTGGCCAACTTTTTCTTCTTTTCGGGAAAGCTTAATTATTGTAATAAATATACTTAATCCATTATCTAACAAATTAATCAGTGGTCCTATATATGGATCTGACTGAATTTCTTATATCACGCTTTTAAAGATGGATTTTTAAGTATTATTAGGGGATCGTAAAGGAACGTCTTTAGTTCTGGTCTTTATTAATTTTATACGTCTTAATTTCTCGATCTACGGCTAAAGTTCTGATCTTTATTTGTTTTATATTATCCTTATAATATTCCTATATTTTATTAATCTCTGAATTAAACTTTTGTAAGAAAGTTAAAGTTCACTAGCTACAATTTACCCGAAATTTCAGTTTAGCGACAAGATATTTATATATATAAAGATTTTTTTTTGTTGAAGAAAATATGGTGGTTTCATTAACAGAGATACATACATCAAAATAACAAGCCATATTAAGGCCATAGACAGGTCAGCGGCCGCAATCTTAGCAAGCCTGTTCATTCGAGTACTAAGTACTTTTGGATGAAGCACTAAGTACTTACATGTATAAAATTACATTAACATAATTAAAATAGTTTGAATTGGATATATATATATATACGGTAAATATACGTTTTGTTTTATTAAAATACATGTTTAGCATTATATGTTTTTAATAATACTTATATGTTATTATGTAATTTGAAATCTCACATATTTAGTAATATAAATTTATATTTTATCATTACGACTAAATTGTCTTCAATTATTTGAGTTTCAAATTAAAAATTTAATTACTTAATTACATATAATTAAAGATAATTTAATTAAATTGATAAAATTTTATTTTTCAAGTTTGAGTTCAGGTACCAATGTACAATTTTAAATTACAAAGCATCAGATAAATATTACTGTAAACATAGAGTACTAAATCTGTATTTCAATAACATAGAGTACTAAATCTGTATTTCAATAAAGCACACGGTACCAATTAATTACATTCACAACATATAATGTAGGAATAATCACATCTAACAACTAAAAAAAACATTTTTTTTACAAAAAATACATGCTCAAGTTTTATTTACAGAAATGTCAAACTTTTTTATACCGGATTTTGATTTTTTTCCCACACCTGTTTCTCCACATGTACTATCGAACCCAAATGCTGACCACCATTCACTAAAATAGTGCACGTACTAGCCGCCATGGAGCGCATCCTTCCTTCGAATGTAATCAACCAAAGTTTTTAATTAGTTAATACATTTTAACTAATTAACCAAAATACCCTTACTTTTATAAATTGATTGATTAAAGAAAAAGCAGACAGCGTTTGACTCTCTAACTAAAAAGTGTTTTTTTATTTTTAAAAACTAAAAACAAAATAATTTTTAAAAATAAAGTTACAAAAAATTAAAAATTTTGAGAATAACAAAAGTTTGTTTTCAAATTTCAAAATTTTTTTTTTCTCACATAATCTTTTTAATTATTATTATCTCATATTATTTTTTCTAATTAATTTTTCTCTCATCACTTTTACTAACATCACTTTGACTCTCATCACTTTTGTTATTTTTATTTTCTCTCTCATCACTTATTATCTCATTATTTTCTCTCTCATCACTTCTTATATCCTCATTTTCTCTCTCCTCATTTTTTCTGTCTCGCCATTTTCTCTATCATCACTTTTTCTCTCATTTTTTTCCTGCATCAATTTGTCTTCCTCAAAATTTCTCTATTTACTTTCTCTCTCCTAATTTTTCATTACTTTTTTTTTCTCATTATTTATTACAAATTTCAAAAGATTTTTCTCTTTGTAAATATATTTATGAACTTTTTATTTAAGATTTAAAAAAAAAACTAAAAAATTATTTTTAGAAAACATTAACCAAACATCTGTTGTTTTTTGAAAACTACAAATATTATTTTCTGTTCTCATTTTTTAAAACAAAAATCAGAAAACAATGTCAAATAGGCCCATAATTGTTATTGTTGACGCGGTTCTTCGCCAACAGGTAATTAAGAAAAGAAGAGAAAGGGATTAGTGCTAATGTTGAACCGTAACAGATATATAATCTTGGAAAAGATAAATGGTGACTCAAGACACGTTTTTCAAGTAGTTCGAAGGTTAAAATCCTTCTACTCCACTAGTCAGTATTATTGCTGTATACTGGATATTTGATTACATGGTATTTCTTACAAGAGATAATCCAACCCTCGTTATCTCCCAGGGTCTCCATATTTATAGGAAAAGACACCTGGGAGTTGGTAAGAAGGTCATCCCATGACCTTCTTACCTATCGTATCAACTCTGTGACATTCATGATTAATTCCTAAACCTGACACATAAGTGTGGTGAAATCAATAGTTAAGGAGATAATGGGCCGCACGGCCCAACCCAGTCGTGGGTGTCTGAATACGCACATTCCTGCTGCGTGTCCGAGAAGTTAGGGGCATATCAGACACGTGATGTCTGATATATGCACGTTTACCTTGCGTGTGTTGACTTTACAAAGGGTCATAGTCTCCAGGTCCAGCTCGTACCACGATCTGGATACCTAACTCGACCTTTGGCCTTCAGAGTCCGAACTCAGTTCTTAGGCAAGCTTGGCGAACCCTTGGGTTATCTCGACCTAAGGAGGTACGACCTTATGACGGAAGCTCCGGTCTTGGGGATGTCCACGAGATAATCATGATTAGGCCGTGGCTGAGCTCGCTAATTAGCCCGTGGGAAAATCAGGGCGTACAGCTGCCCCCAAGCCCCTGCTCGTGGTATACCACGTCGTATAAGGCCACAGTAGGGGCTTTTATGCTTCCCCATGAACTCTTCACATTCCACCTCTTACGCAGGCGCCTGATACGTGGAACATTGTGGTTGGTGACGGTACGTCTTACGAGAACCGCATTTAATGGCCTAGCCTATGCCCAGCCGTCGTTTCGTATTTCGAGTGGAGGGCCTCGGATCCCTCATCAGGGCCATCCAATGGCCCTCTATACGTGACCCTTCACGTATATAAAAGGGGTGGCCACCCTACGCATGGGCTACCCTTTCATTTGAAATTACTCAGAACTTATTTCCTTCTTCTCTCTTCATCTCAGAAGAAAAAGAAACCCTCCTTTCTGCGACCGCCATTCTCAGTGTTCAAGAAGCTCAGGCGTGAGGATTCTTTCGAATCTTTGGAGACAGCAACTCCTACGAAGCTCCAACCTAGGCGACACCTTCATTCACCTCCCAACCAAACACTGTAAGTCTCCTGACCAAGCGTGTTTTGAAAATATTTTTCACTATAGCTTAGGTAAATATTTCACTGTAGCCACATGCAAGGGTTTACTGGTTTTTGTGGGTATGAAGGGTGAAAGCCTTTTAGGTTATGGTAGTTTTTGCTGTAGGAAATCGTTTAGGAGTATGGTTTATAGGATGCATTTTCTGGGGAAAATTTCTGGGTAGGAGTTTGTAACGCCCTACTACCTTAGAGCCGTTACTTAGTGAGTTTAAAACAGAAATCGTGCTTTTGACTGACTCTACGTGGTTTCTAAAACCAAAAGTTTAATAAACCAGAATTTAAGGCTGTACTCTTTGAAAATGTTTAGTTTCATTGAAAACGTTAAGTGTCAAACATCTGGGATCCCAAACATAAGGTTTACAAAATATTTACAACTCAAAAATAGATTTACACCAAGTTAACTATCAAAAGAATCAGTCAATACAGCCATATACAAAATGCCCCCAACCAAAGCAGTCGGGCAGGTCGAACATGTACGCGCCGCCCCCACGCTCCCCATACTCATGGCCAGTTGACTGACTCCTTGCTTTTACCTGCCACACAGAGCACCCGTGAGCCGAAGCCCAGCAAGAAAACCCAAATAGTACATAACATATGCATAGTATATAGCTGACATAATCCACTAATAAATAGGAAAACCATCAGACTAAACAAGCACGGCCATGCCGCCCCAGAGGCCTTACCAAAGCCTGGGGTCTTGGTTCTCACCGTCAGGATAACTCATGTATCCCTTGGGTCCCACCCTGGCTATAAGCACCCCATGTGCTGAGTGTTACTTCCGGCCCCAAGGCCGTACCCGGCCTTTGCCGTTCTCGGCCTTAGCCGTTCATTTCATTATAATCGCACGCATAACACATTTTGAAATAATTGTTCAAACATATAATAATTCATTCAAGGTCATACATTTGCAAGTAAAACGATATAGGGCCATGCCCTGCAATAACACTGTGGGCCCATGCCCTAATCCCGGGTGTTACGGTTTTCTTACCTTTAAATTCGATGGCCTTGATCAACCTGACTCCTTGAGCACGATCCTACTCGAGCCCTAGCGCTTACCTAAGAAAAATCCATAAGTCAAAGTCATTACCAAACCTCAAGTCCAAAACCTAGCCTCGGGACCAATCCCGAGTCCCTGGGAAGTCCTAGATCCCCAAAACAAAGTGGCGGAATCGAGCCCCGAACCCTAGGTCAAAATCCCTTCACGAAAGCCCAAAAATCCCCTCTGTGAACAGTGCAGCGCTACAGTGCTCAAAAGAGGGCGCTGTAGCGCTACAAGCAGAACCACCCACCAGAAACAGGGGCTAGCGCTACAGCGCCCCCTGACTAGCGCTGTAGCGCTAGTTGCAGCCAGACCAAAACCAAAAATCGCTTCTTGCGATTTTCTTCCACCATTTCAACCCCAAACTTGGCCAAATCTTTCCCAAGCCCAAAAACAAACTTATACACACCTCACACTCATCCCAAACATCCCAAGAACTCAACCCCAAGCTCAAGCAACCCAAAACTCAAAATCTTACATAATGAACCCAAAAACCAGAAATTCATTCAAACAACAAAGATAGGGTCTTAGAAATCATACCGTGGATAGAAATTCGACCTTGAGTTGAACCCTAGAACTCCTTAGCTTGCTCCTTTACAACCTTGACCTGATTTCCCAAAATACCCCATCTATTTAGCTCATAAACACAGCTCAAACCAGTCAAGCCCTAAAAAAATGAAATCCCCAAGAACTTACCTCAAATTTCTGATGTGATCTTGCTAATCCTTGCCAATCCTCAAGTCTAGCTTAGGATCCTTGATGCTCAGCCTACCCTAGCTCTCCACTGAGCTTAAATCCAAGAAAATTAAGGAAAAATGGTTGGGAGAGCCACAAACCGATTCTTTAAAGTCAAACCCTTCTGTTTTCCCTCTTTTATTTTCTCTTCCTTCTTTCTTTCTTTTCAGCCTATAACTCTTTTCTACAAAATCCACTAAGTATAAAGCCCCCTTTAACTCATCTCTTACAAGCCTAAAGACCAAAATGCCCTCCCTTAATAATTCTAAACCTTTATGCCCATAAAGGGGCATTTTAGTCATATTACCCAAATTCCCACTAATTCCTCAAGTGTTCCTAATAATTCCCGCTCGCTACCCAATACCTGATTAATCACCAATTATACATTCCTCATCATCAAGATTAACCTCAATATATTTTCCAAATTCTCATTTAAACTCCCCAGGCTTAACCCAAGCCGGGTATAGATTCCCGCTTTGACTTTCCCGCTAACCCGCTCATTCTAGGATCGTCTCGAGTCACAGATTACAGATATCAACACGGTCATGCCCAAAATGGCCAAATTACAAATATGCTCAATCAGGTCTACATGCATACTAATTCACATAGTCATGCATAACAAATAATCAAATAGTCATATAACGTGCATTAAATCATAATCATGCATTAAACTCATTAAATTCACACACAGAATCCCACTATGCCCTCCAGGCACACTACTTAAGGCCCTCAAGCCTTAATAGAGAAATTGGGTCGTTACAGAGTTTTGGAATTTTGGGTGCAAAACTGGGTAGCTTAGGGGACACGCTTCACAGGCGGTTTTGCAATCTTTGCCTACTGAAACTTTCCCCCCAAGGCAAATTCTATCCTGACCCTCCTGACACACGAATTCCGAGTAATCAGGGATCTGTTGGGAGCACAGGCGCGTGTTCATTGAATCGCATGGTCCCAATCTCCACGGGCTGGGCTTACCTCAGCTCTTGCAAATAACATTTGATTTTTCCTCACGCTTGGGTCGCCTTTTCTGAAGTATTTTCCTTTGTTCGTTAGGCGACCAGATGGCACCGAAGAGGAGCGCTCCAAAGAAGACCTTCGGCAGCTCGGCCTCTCAGCAAGACAAAGGAAAGGCGGTGATGCCGGATTACCCGATCCCCAACTTTGGGCCGGCCGTGGAGCAGGAGGTCGAGGTCGCTCCTGATGCCTTCTTTGAGGCGGAGACGATCATCTCAAAGGTCACCGACCAGGCGAAGATCAACAAAATCTTTCTCTCCCACAACATCGCCCTGGTGAGAACATCTGTGGTTGCCCGACCCCCCGCAGAAGGCGAGCGGAGCTGCGCGCCACTCGACGAGGTATTCGCGGCCTGGAGCGGTGGCATTCCTTCCACTGGACCAGTATTTCGCGGACTTCCTCAATTATGTGAGGTTGGCACTATTTCAGCTCCCCCCCAACTCTTAACGGTTGTTGGCGGGGTTGAGATATTTTTTTTTGAAGCACGAGTGGGAGGTCCCCACTCCAACGGACATTTTGTACTTCTTCTGCCTCAAGGACAGCCCGTATCAGCGGGGGCGAGGCGACGGGTTTTATTACTTGACCCGATTTCCCAACACGGCTGCGGTCATCGAGCTGCCCAGCCACCCCAACGACTTTAAGGATCAGTTCTTCATGTCGACGGGGTTCAGAAACTGCGAGCTCCACTACTTCAATTGTCCTCGTAAGTGTTTTTTTTTTATCCTTAGCTCGTAAGTTAAGTGTCGTTTTAGTTCCTCCCGTATCCCTTTCTGACTTAGATTAATTCTGCAGCCATCTTCGCGAGGACAGAGAAATATGTGACCCTCGGGGCCCAATACAAGACACTGGCGAGCCTGCCCCCCAGTGAGAAAGATTACCGCGTGCTCGTAACAGACGAGACGATGGTAGCCTGCAAGCTGATTTTCCCAAATCAGACTTTGAACCTCAGGAGGCCCCGGGGGCTTCCCCCAGCTCGCGACACCAGACCCATCATCGTGGAGGAGGTCGCGGGAGATGAAGATGAGGAGGACTCGGATGACGAAGCTCCCCTTGTGAGGAACATGAAGCGGGCTTTGGAGGTCGCCCAGAGGACGGGCAAGGAGAGGATCCAATCCGGAGCAGCCGCGGGTCCTTCTGGCCAAGGTAACCCTTATATGTTTAGGAGTCTAGATAGGGCCACAACAGACCCCCGGCTGGCTAGGTTCAACCCTAGGCAGCTCGTCCATCGTCACCGAAGTGATCCGGACCTGAACACAACCCTGCTCCACTGTGTCGACCGGCTTGTGTTGGACTACCAAGATAGCCGGCCTAGGGGTACCGTAGTAGTAGATAACACCCTAGCCTTTAGGTCGATCCTATTCGAGGAGTATGGGACCAACCTTCGGTCATGGCCATCACTCCGGAGGGGCACCGTAGCTCCGGGGCTTAGGCAATATGTAGAGGAATCTAGCCCTGAGTCAGCCTCGGACCCAGAACTCGCGCCAGCTCAGGAAGTAATCAACATAGATTCTTCTTCTAGCTCGGGGGGTAGGATTCCCTTTAGTATACATATACTTTAATTTCTCTCTTTCCCCCCTTGTTTTTTTTTTGTGTGATTGCTAACTTGTACTAATCATATCTTTGCTTTGACAGAAGAGATGTCTCAGCCCGAGGAGAGCCTGCGAGGTGCGTTCTTCGGGGGGAACATCCCAGCAGGGGCCGCTGGGCCAAAAATGAATAGGCTCCGGACGTCCAAGCATGTCTCCGGGACCCCCACCAAGTCTCCTGCAAAGGAGAAGGAGCAAGCCCCAGCTGCTCAGGTCGTGGGAGCGGTCCCTCCTACTGCAGGGGGAAGCAACATGCCTCCACCTCCTCTGCAAGCTCCGGCCACCGCCCGGGATGCAGGAACGGAGCTCGAGACCTCGGCGATTTTGCCCTCCAAGGTACGCATCCCAGTCAATCCCCAGGACCTGGAGAAGATCCCAGAGGCCTTCCGGGGAACGGCGTATGAGTCGGCGAACTACGCCGTACGCCACATATACAAGTTCAACGAGAAGGAGCTCCGGGCCATCGAGACAATGAGCCCAGTGGGCGTGCTGGAGTCTACTGGGCATGACCCTAACGGTAAGCTGACTTTACCCCTTTATGGCTTTTATTATTACACCTTGCCTTACTTTTTCTTTCTTCTCTTTTTTCTAAGGCAATTGTCTTTTCACCTTCGCAGAGCGCCGTTGCCCATCACCGGAGCATCACCAGGACCAAAACTCAGCTCGAGGACATGAGGAGCGAGCACCAGACTACCCTGTAGGCAGCTAAGGATGCCTTGGCGGCCTCGCAGGTCGAGTTGGAAAAAACCTGCTCGAAGGTCCAAGAGCTCGAGACCTCCCTCGCCACCTCGCGGACAGACCTAGATGCCGCGAAGGCTGAGGCTTAGGCCACCCTAGAGGCCGAGCGGACAACTTTGGAAAAGTCCCTGGAAGACCTGTTCTACCATTGTTGGGCCTACAATCCAGACGCTGACTTCTCCTTCCTGTCAGTGAGCCTCTGGGAGCGCTTGCTGGTGAAGTTCCAAGCTCGCCTTGATAAAGAAGCGCCCTCCGAGGCCGGGGAAGGCTCTGGCGCAGCCGAGCAAGGCGAGACGGCGACCTCCAAGGGGCCACCTGGCGGAGCCTAGGGCATTTCTTCTCTTGTGCCCTTCACTATTTTTTAATATTTTTTGTGTAACCTTTTCATGAGGTGCTTCCACCTCGAGACAATTTGATTTAACGTTTTTAATTGATCCTCTTTCTTGCCCTTACGCATTTTGGTTACAATTTTTTGAAAACTTAGTTCGCGTTAACTTTTATCCATATCTCGAGCTCTTTAGGAAGAACAACGATCAATAGATTTAAATCAACTTCTAAGTTTTGTGACCCGGTTATGACCAGGAACTCATTTTGAAAACTTAGTTCGCGTTAACTTTTATCCATATCTCGAGCTCTTTAGGAAGAACAACGATCAATAGATTTAAATCAACTTCTAAGTTTTATGACCCGGTTATGACCAGGAACTTATTTTGAAAACTTAGCTCGCGTTAACTTTTATCCATATCTCAAGCTCTTTAGGAAGAACAACGATCAATAGATTTAAATCAACTTCTAAGTTTTATGACCCGGTTATGACCAGGAACTTATTTCGAAAACTTAGTTCGCGTTAACTTTTATCCATATCTCGAGCTCTTTAGGAAGAACAACAATCAATAGATTTAAATCAACTTCTAAGTTTTATGACCCGGTTATGACCAGGAACTTATTTTAAAAACTTAGCTCGCGTTAACTTTTATCCATATCTCGAGCTCTTTAGGAAGAACAACGATCAATAGATTTAAATCAACTTCTAGGTTTTATGACCCGGTTATGACTAGGAACTTATTTTGAAAACTTAGTTCGCGTTAACTTTTATCCATATCTCGAGCTCTTTAGGAAGAACAACGATCAATAGATTTAAATCAACTTCTAAGTTTTATGACCCGGTTATGACCAGGAACTTATTTTGAAAACTTAGTTTGCGTTAACTTTTATCCATATCTCGAGCTCTTTAGGAAGAACAACGATCAATAGATTTAAATCAACTTCTAAGCTTTGTGACCCGGTTATGACCAGGAACTTATTTTGAAAACTTAGTTCGCGTTAACTTTTATCCATATCTCGAGCTCTTTAGGAAGAACAACGATCAATAGATTTAAATCAACTTCTATGTTTTGTGACCCGGTTATGACCAGGATAGGACTTAGTTAGCGTTTAATCCTTATCAATATCTCGTGTTTTTTAAGAAAAACAACGGTCAATCGATATGAATCAACTTCTAAGTCATTAAGGAGACCTGGTTATATCCAGGTACCATATGCCCCCCAAGTAACTGGGAAAGGGTCTTTCGTGGTTACTTTAGATTACACTTGCAAACATGTACAAAAGCTGATCTTCATTAATACATAAAAAATGGCCTTCCATGCCTTACAAGTGAATCATTGATAATATTTCTTTAAGTGGATGGCGTTCCAAGGTACGCGGGACCGTCCCTCCATTAAGCCGAGCTAACTTATAAGTTCCCTCCTTAATGGTTTCGATGACCTGGTATGGTCCTTCCCAGTTTGGTCCCAAGACTCCATCTTTGGGATCTTTCTCGGCTAGGAAAGCTCTCCTTAGGACCAAGTTGCCAACACTAAAGGCGCACTTTTTGACTTTGGTGTTGAAGTAGCGAGTGATATTCTGCTGATAGTGGGCGAGCTGGAGTTGCGAATCTTTTCGCCTTTCATCAACTAGGTCAAGGGAATTGCACAGTAGCTCGTGGTTGCGGTCCTGGTCGTAAGATTGGACCCTATGCGAAAGCACTTTAACCTCCACGGGGAGGACTGCCTCACTTCCAAAGGTTAGGGAAATAGGAGTATGACCCGTAGGAGTCCGATGCGAGGTCCGGTATGCCCATAGGACCTGGGGGAGCTGTTCTGGCCAGACCCCCTTCGCTTCATCTAATCTCTTCTTGAGGCTCGCCTTTAAAGTCTTGTTGATAGCCTCGACCTGGCCATTCGCCTAAGGATAGGCCACGGAGGAGAAACTTTTCACAATTCCGTACCTTTCACAAAACTCAGTGAACAGGTCGCTGTCGAACTGAGTACCATTGTAGGAGAAAATCTTCTTGGGCAGGCCGAATCGACAGATAATGCTTTTAACCACGAAGTCAAGCACTTTTTTGGACGTTATTGTTGCCAAAGGTTCTGCCTCAGCCCACTTCGTAAAGTAGTCAATGGCTACCACGGTGTAACGGACTCCGCCCTTTCCAGTGGGGAGGGCGCCAACCAAGTCTATCCCCCAATCGGAAAACGGCCATGGGGAGGAGATCATCTTTAGCTCAACTGGAGGAGCTCGGGCAACTGCGGTGAATCTCTGGCACTTGTCGCACTTCTTCACGTGTGAGATCGAGTCTTTGGACAGAGTTGGCCAGTAATACCCCTGCCTCAGGACCTTTAAGGCCAAGCTATGCCCCCCAGTGTGGTCTCCACAAAAACCCTCGTGCACCTCCTGTAGGATGGCCTTTGCTTCATCTGGAAGAACACATCGTAGGAGATGCAGGGAGTGCCCACGCTGGTATAACACCCCATCTACTATCGTATACCTGGGAGCTTGATAGAGTACTCGCCGTGCATCATTACGCCCTTCAGGCAGCTTTCCTTCGACGAGATACTCAAGGATGGGGGTCATCCAGGTCAGCTTGGCATCGATCATCTCGACCTCCGTCCTAACATCTACTATGCTTTGTTTCTCCAAGAACTCTATTGGCACTAACCCCAAGGTCTCCGTTTCCCCAGAGGTGGCGAGCTTGGCGAGAGCGTCTGCGTTAGCGTTCTGCTCTCGAGGTATCTGTTCGATCGAGCCTCGCTCAAACGCGGACAGCTCAGCTTTTACCTTTGCCAGATAGGCGGCCATCTTGGGTCCCCGTGCCTGATATTCACCCAGAACCTGATTTACCACGAGCTGGGAGTCACTGAAGCACTGGACGGAGCTCGCCTTCATTTCCTGGGCTATCCTCAGCCCGGCCAGCAAAGCTTCGTATTCGACCTCGTTGTTGGAGGCTTTAAATCCGAACCTCAGCGCCGAGTGGAATCTATGTCCCTCGGGGGATATCAAAATGATTCCAGCTCCGGAGCCGTTCTCGTTGGACGAACCATCTACAAAGATCCTCCACGACGCCTAGGCGAGGTGATTTGGTGTGAGTCTTCTGCGGGATCCTCCTGGAATCCCGTGCATTCTGCCATAAAATTGGCCAGGGCCTGACTTTTTATAGCAGTCCGCGGAGTGTACAAAGTCTCGAACTGACTGAGTTCGACTGCCCATTTTAACAAGCGTCCCGATGCTTCAGGTTTTTGCAAAACTTGCCTTAAAGGTTGATCGGTCATGACGTGTATCGAGTGGGATTGGAAGTATGGCCTGAGCTTTCGCGAGGCCGTGATAAGGCAGAACGCCAATTTCTCCATCAACGGGTACCGGGATTCAGCCCCGAGAAGTCTCTTGCTGATGTAGTAGACTGGTCTCTGAACTCGGTCTTCTTCTCGCACCAACACGGCACTAGCTGCATCCCCAGTGACAGCCAGGTAGAGAAAAAGAGGCTCTCCTGCTTTGGGTTGGGATAATACGGGTGGCTCGGCCAGATGTGCCTTCAGGTCGAGGAATGCGCTTTCGCACTCTTCTGTCCATTCGAACTTCTTGTTTCCTCGGAGAAGGTTGTAGAATGGAAAACACTTATCGGTGGACTTGGAAATAAACCGATTGAGGGCGGCCACTCTTCCTGTCAGGCCTTGGACATCTTTTCGCGACCTGGGTGAGGGAAGCTCGAGCAGTGACCTGATCTTGTCGGGGTTTGCCTCGATTCCTCGGGTATTGACTATGAAGCCCATGAACTTCCCGGACGCGACTCCAAAAGTGCACTTCTGCGGATTAAGTCTCATGCCATACTCCCATAGTATCCTAAAACATTCTTCCAGGTCAGAAACATGGTTATCGGCAATCTTTGACTTGACTAGCATGTCATCAACGAAAACTTCCATGTTTTTCCCGATCTGGCCTGCGAACATTCTGTTTACTAACCTTTGGTAGGTAGCTCCGGCGTTCTTCAGCCCGAACGGCATGACCTTGTAACAATAGACGTTAGTCGGGTTCATGAAGCTGGTGTGTTCCTGGTCTGCCGGATTCATGGCGATCTGATTGTAGCCTGAGTATGCGTCCATAAAGGACATGAGCTCGTGCCCCGCCGTGGCATCTACCAGCTGGTCAATCCTTGGTAGTGGAAAATAATCCTTGGGGCAGGCTTTATTCAGGTCAGAGAAGTCTATGTAGGTCCGCCATTTTCCGTTGGGCTTCGGGACCAGCACAGGGTTGGCGACCCATATTGGAAATTTGGCCTCACGGATAAAGCTGCATTTCTTGAGCCGGGCCACCTCTTCCTTCAAGGCTTCAGCTCGAGCTTTTCCTAGGCGTCTTTGCTTCTGGGACTTGGCGAGAACGCTTTTATCCAGATGAAGTGTATGCATAATGACACTCGGGCTGATTCCCACCATGTCCTCATGGGACCAGGCAAACACGTCCAGGTTATCCCATAGAAATTTA
Source organism: Humulus lupulus (assembly GCF_963169125.1). NCBI lineage: Eukaryota > Viridiplantae > Streptophyta > Magnoliopsida > Rosales > Cannabaceae > Humulus > Humulus lupulus. The sequence continues at coordinate 89,620,728 of NC_084799.1, forward strand.
GTCAGCTCTGCCTTCCTCTTGCTACAGAGGTTTTTCCCGAGCTTGACCATTCGTGATGGGTTCTGCGGGTCAATGTTCACTTCCTTGAGCTCCTCAATCGCCTGGAGCTCGGATCTGTCCTCGTCTATTCGGGGGTCAATATCCTCACTTAAGACCACAATTTCCCCTTCGACGCTTTGAGGTTTTTCAATCTCAGGATTAGCTAAGGGTTCCTGAGATTCCTCTCCACCACCTTGAATGGCCATTGCTAGCTGCCCGGGTTTAGATTTTCCCTTCATAGAAATGTTGTAGCATTCCCTGGCAGCGAGCTGATCGCCATGAACAGTGCATATTCCCGTGGAAGTAGGGAATTTCATCGCGAGGTGGCGAATGGAAGTGACGGACTCAAACGTCATGAGCGTATGTCGCCCCAATATCGTGCTGTATGCAGCGGAGCAGTCGATGACCACGAATTCGAGGAGCTTGGAGACTGTCCGAGATCCTTCTCCTAGGGTGATCACCAGCTCGATCGTCTCTATTGCTGCTGATCCATCTCCTGAAAAACCATACAGCATCATGGAGGTCGCCTTCAACTCAGCGATGGTTAAACCCATCTTTTCTAACGTGGATCGGAACAGGAGGTTAACCGAGCTCCCATTGTTGATCAACACCCTCCTCACTCTCTGATTGGCGAGCTGAACTGCCACGACCAAAGGGTCATTGTGAGGGAATTGGACATGGCCCGCATCTTCCTCCGTAAAAATGATCAGTTGTCTCTCCAACCGCTGCTGTTTTGGCTGGCGCTGCTCCGGGACAAACTCTACTCCATTATGAGCCTTTCGTTCGTTCACGTATCTCTTCTGGGCACCCCTGATCGTGCCAGCCATCTGCGAACCTTCAGAGATGGTGGATATCTCTCCTCCAACTACGGGAGGAGGGACGTCCTGATCTATCTGGGGCTCGGGCTGACTGGCCGGGACTTCTGGAGCAGGTCGACTTGTGGAACCCTGTTCCGCGTGTATTGAGCCAAGGGGCCAATTCGGATGAGAGTCTCGATCTCATCTTTTAAATGCCTACAATCGTCGGTATTGTGGCCAACATCGTTATGAAAACGGCAAAACTTGGAGGTGTCTCTCTTCCCCTTATGGTGCTTTAATGGTCCGGGCCTCTTCCAGGCGACTCAAGTAGAGTTGGCTAGGACGATGTTCTCCCTAGACTAGGTGAGCTCTGTATAAGTCGCGAAGACGGGCTTGAATTTGTCTACGAACTTATTCTTCTTTTGGCCGTGCTGACCGTTTTCGCCATTCCCCTTTCTCTTGCCTACACCGGGCTGGTTGTTCTGTGAGACGTGTTGGGTCGCTACCACAACCTCCGTCCCCACTCCAGCGGGCTGTTCGGGGACCTGGCTGGTTCCCGCAGCTGAGGCTTCGGCTTCCTCCAAGTTTATCCATTCTTGGGCCCTGTTAAGGAATTTGCTAACCGAGCTGACTCCCTTCCTTTGTATATCCTTCCAAAGATCTCCTCCGACGAGGATTCCAGTTCTCATGGCCATGAGCTTGGAACTATCATCCGCGTCTCTGGCTCGAGCAGCGACGTTCGCAAATCTGCTCAGGTAGGTCTTCAGAGTCTCACCGGGCTGCTGCCTCACGTTAGCCAGGGAGTCGGCTTGAACACGGGCGGCCTGGGAGGCTTGGAATGCCCTTTTGAAATATGCCGAGAAAGTCTTCCAGGAGCTGATTGACTGTCTTTTACTTTGCTTGAACCACTGCTTGGCAGGTCTAGTCAGTGTGGAAGGGAAGATTAAACACCTCAGCTCGGGGCCAATGTTGTGGGCCATCATTAGGGTGTTGAACATCCCTAAATGGTCCGATGGGTCTCCGTCCCCATGGAACTTTGATAGGTGCGGCATACAGAAATCAGATGGGTACGCCGTTGCTGCTATGCTGGGGGCGAAGAGCTCCATCTCGTCCCCTGAATCATATTCATCTTTTTCTTTTTCTGACAGGAGCTTCCTCATCAGCTCCTCCATCTAAGTCAGGCGCTCGAGGGTTTGGTCCTGATGTCCGTGGTTATTTCGGGGCGGTTCAACAACTCTGGGCCCATTGTACATATTTGGTGGGTTATTGCCCCTCCTATCTTGAGATAGGTTATTTGGGACATTCCCTCCGTTACGTACTTCGGACAGGGCCCCCCCTGAGCGAGCATGGCCATCTCCTCCTGCTGGTTTCCCCCTATGAGAGTTAAGGCGATCTCGAAGGTCGCCCCCTGGGTGGTTTGATGACTTTGTGCCGAACTCAAATGTTGACGCAGGTCTCCCCCAGAGAGATCACTCCGGTGACTGCCAGTCCATTGGCTCCTGCTAGATAGGCTTGGAGTCTGCCTTTGGTGGTGAGGATTTGGGCTTTCCCTTGGCGCCCTGCTACGCCGGGAAGGTCTAGCTGATGGCGGGTTTCTTCGACTACTCCCATAGGCTGGGATATCTCGGACGGGCCGAGGAGAAGACGGATATCTGATGTGAGATGGAGGATGCCTGCTGGAGAGGCGATCCTAGTTCCGTTAGGACGGATCAAATTTGGTGGGGGCCTTTCGGCCCTGCCAACCTGCTGGTCCCGCGCCTGGCGATCTGGACAAGGCGCAGGACAGTTGTTGGGGATGGGCTGATGCTGCGAGCCCTCCCCGGATCTCCTTCGGGAATTACCTCGAGCTCCCCTGGGCGCTCTCAAGGATGGTTGGGAGCTAGGTGTCGACGTCCTGACCGAACGACTGTATTGCTGTTGCCTGGCTCCAGGCACTTCTTCGAAGCTTGCCTCTCGATGGTGTGATGAGGGAGTGGAGTTAGATGTCGGAAGTCTGTTCGAGCGGCTATGCCTGGACCGGTTACCCAGGCGAGACTTAGGAGCCTCGCCTTGCCTCTCTCCGACGTTAGCGTCAGTTGTGAGAGGGGGTAGTCGGCCAGCACATCCTTGATCTGCTTGCTAGCTATTGCTAGCTGGCTCCTTAGCTGAGCGTTCTCCATCTCCATTGCCGTGTAATAACACGGGTTTGGATTAGGTGGCCGGGGGGCCAAACTTCCGGTGTCATCTTGGCCCACCGGCTGCTTTCATGGCCGCTGCTGGGTCTCAGGAACTTGTTCACCAGGGGTGGAAGTATGATGAGCCTCCTGCCCATCACGCTGTTCTGTCTCGTTACCGTGCCTGGATCGAGTAGTCACCGTAGTTGGATGTTTGCGACAGCACTAACCAAACTTACTCTCAATGAAAGCACCAAATTGTTGACGTGGTTCTTCGCCAACAGGTAATTAAGAAAAGAAGAGAAAGGGATTAGTGCTAATGTTGAACCGTAACAGATATATGATCTTGGAAAAGAGAAATGGTGACTCAAGACACTTTTTTTAAGTGGTTCGAAGGTTAAAATCCTTCTACTCCACTAGTCAGTATTATTGCTGTATACTAGATATTTGATTACAGGGTATTTCTTACAAGAGATAATCCAACCCTCGTTAACTCGCAGGGTCTCCATATTTATAGGAGAAGGCACCTGGGAGTTGGTAAGAAGGTCATCCCATGACCTTCTTACCTATCGTATCAACTCTGTGACATTCATGATTAATTCCTAAACCTGACACATAAGTGTGGTCAAATCAATAGGTAAGGAGATAATGGGCTGCACGGCCCAACCCAGTCGTGGGTGTCTGAATATGTACGTTCCTACTGCGTGTCCGAGAAGTCAGGGGCATATCAGACACGTGATGTCTGATATATGCACGTATACCTTGCGTGTGTTGACTTTACAAAGGGTCATAGTCTCCAGGTCCAGCTCGTACCACGATCTGGATACCTAACTCGACCTTTGGCCTTTAGAGTCCGGACTCAGTTCTTAGGCAAGCTTGGCGAACCCTTGGGTTATCTCGACCTAAGGAGGTACGGCCTTATGACGGAAGCTCCGGTCTTGGGGATGTCCACGAGATAATCATGATTAGGCCGCGACTCAGCTCGCTAATTAGCCAGTGGGAAAATCAGGGCGTACAATTATGTTTTCTTCTTTCTTCTCTAACTCCCTCATTCTCTCTCTCCCGCGTTCCCTTCTCCCCAGCCAAGCCCGCCCTTGTTGTCAAAATTTACTTAATTGTTGTCCAAGAAATTAAACAAATTTAATCAAAGAAATAATAAGTAGTAGTAGTATAACTTGAAGACTAGTGTGTGCCCAAGAGAACCTAAGTGCATGAAGAAGCTCAGGTAAATGACTGTGAAGTATCTATGGCGGCAAAACTACTCAAGTAGTTCTAATAATTGCAGTTAAATACCTACGTAAAAATTTCGACGGCAAAACTACTCAAGCAGTTACAATTCTTGCAGTTAAGCACTCATGTAAAAAATTTGACGACAAAATTACTTAAATATTAGATTTTCTTGCACTTAACTTCTTCCCGTTAAGTCAACTATTAAAACTAATCATATGGGACACGTGGCAACCTCCAATTTATCCATTTTTTTTATTTTTAAAAATTAATTAAAAATTTAGGAAAAAAATTAAAAAAATCAATTCCTAAAAAATAACATATTTTAAATTCATAAAAATTAAGACATATATTTTTAAAATAAAAAATAACATTATTTAATGAAAAATCTAAATAAAAATCAATAAATTTTCATTTTTCATCAATATGAAATTAGATTGCATTTAGATTTTAATTAAAATCAAAATAAATTTTTTATGAATTTATTTATAATTTTTATTAAATTAATGTTTTTTAGTTTTAAAATTCTTGTGATAATATTTTGGAATTTAAAATATTTTATTTTATATTTTCTGAATTTTTTATTATTTTTAAAATATTTAAAAATTAAACTTTTAGGAATTAAAATAATTTTTTATGAATTGGCGGCTGTCACGTGTCCCATAGGGGTTAGTTTTAACAGTTGAATCAACGACAGGAAGTTAAGTGCAAGAAAATCCACTACTTAAGTAGTTTTTCTGTCAAATTTTTTACATGGGTATTTAACTGCAAGAATTTTAACTACTTAATTAGTTTTTGTAATGACCCGTCTATTTCTAAGACATCAGACCATTAAAAACTATTAAGACATAGCTACTAATTTTGAGTACATACATAAGAAATAATATAACTTTATTCAAAACCCAAAATATTGTACCAAATACAAAATAAAGTGAAAATATAAAATGTGATATGAGATCCCATTGTTATAAAACATAAAACATGAACTTTAGTTGTTTAAATATTAATTACGGAAATACATCAAAACATAATTCAAAAGTGTCATCCTCGATCGTCACGCAGTCCATTCAATCCATTCATCCTCAACACACATGCCAAGCTGCCACAAATCCTTCCCGCCTTCCATGTTCATTTTCCCGCATCAAGCTAAAAATAAAGGAATGAGCCTAATGCCCAGCAAGGAAAATCTACTAACACATAAATCATAAACATAAGACTATCATAAACAAATACTATATAACATATGACTATAAAAACGTATATCACACAGGACTACAATATTAATGGCCATTAACTCATTTACATGGTATGTGATAAAACCATCTAGGTCCTCTGTCTACTAATCGAGGTAGGTTAGATCACAACTATAGTATATGATAACCCATCTAGGTCCTCTGTCTACTAATCGAGGTAGGGTAAATCATAACTCTAAACCATGAAAATGATAAAAATTCTTGGGGCTTGCTATCTAAGCAAGTCATATGCCCAAGGACTACAAAACATATTTACACATATACATATCATAGCATAAAACATATCATAACATAAACATATAAACACATATAATCTAACCCATTTTCCTTACCAAAAACCGGGATATGGAGACAAGAACGGGATTTGGAACACTCCTAAAACCAACAGTAAACCATGAGTTTCTAAAGAAAAGAAGATGAAGAAAAGAACTAAACTATCAAAGAAGAAACTTACCAAAAAGAACCTTAAGTTTCAAGAAACTTAAACACCTAACCAAGAATCATAAACAAGAGTTAGGAACTGAAAGAAAATAAAAGGAAACTAAGGAACTATGACAAACTGAACTTAAGAATAAGAATACCTTGGATAGCTATAACTTGATCTATACCTTGATACCGAAATAACACTATATCTTACTTCCCAAGTATTAGAAAAACTTAGATTGGAAAAGCTTTTATCCCAAAACCCAATTGTTTCTCTCTATAGTAAACTTGGCAGCTTGGAGGCTCTGAACAATGCTTGAAGAATGAAGAAAATTGCTGAGTATTAGGTCCTATTTATAGAGTTCAATGAGTGAAACTAAACCCTTTTAATTTGAATAAATAAATGAATATAAATGAAAAAGATTTGAATTTTCGTTCAACAGATGCCCAGAACTCGGTCAAAATCGTTCAAGGGCAGGTGCAAGTGGTTAAGGCTGTTTTCAAATTTCAAAATCCCAAACTTTCAAAAATGCACTCCTAGAGGCTATATATCGCCTACCCTGGGCGATATATCACCTAGACCATTTTCCTGAGCCCCGTTCGTTCGTTTGTGCGAAGTTGACGTGTTTTCCGTATCTCCTATAGGCGATATATCGGCCCCTATAGCTGTAATATATCGGCATACATTGATATATCAAACACGTATTTGTACTTTTTCAGCATATTTTGAATTGGGTAAACAACTTTGACTGAGTCTAACGTGATCCTAACAGCTACTAGAAGGTTCTAGTGCTTCTAGATCTTTCTTTTAATTAAACTATTCATCATAATACTTAAATCCTTAATAAACATGATTATGATAAGTGTCACATTCTTAATAATTTTATCTAAACCTTAGCTTATAATAATCAATATTTCTAGGACCAGAAATATTAATCAAACCTTATGTTATAATTAATATTTCTAAAATATATGTTAAACTTATAAAATCCATAACTTTTGCTATGAGTTTCCAACTAAGTCCCGTCTTGAACCAAAATCCACGGAAACTAAGCTACTATAAGCTACTACTAACTACTACTATTTTTTTTTCTAGTTTACTTAGGATTCTTGTAGCCAACCTCCTAGTGACTTGGATTTACTCTCCTTCTCCATTGTTGCCCACTTCGTAGATAAGTGAAGTTTTTATTTTAGGGTATTCGGTTCCTAATCTCAACTGTAAGTAAATTGGAAAAGACACAAAGGGATTAGGGTATTATATACAGTGATTCATTTCACATTAAAAAAAATAAAATGTTGACTGCCTTTTTACTGCCAACTTAATTTGAGAGATTAAAGGACAAACAAGAAAAGAACACAAGGTTTTACGTAGTTCAGGCTATAAAAGAGCCTTAGTGCACGAGTCTCTATTATTTAGTGAGCTTGAAGCTTGTAGTAGCAATCTTCAATGTTGATTCTCAAGCAGTGTATATATTGCACTGAGTATAGGGTTTCTCCTTCTAAAAACTGAACCATTTACAAGGAGATACCCCAACCCTATTTATAGAGGCTGGGGTCATTAATGTTAATCATCTCATTAATATCAGGGTATTAATGTTTAGTTAATACATAAAGGGTTGTGTAAAAATAAAGACTATGACACACGTGGATTCTACGGGACCCATTCCAGAAAGTCACACGCCAACTTTATGGGGAAAATATCTGTCACTGTCAGGGTACGACACACATTTGACCATGTCAGACAGCGTTGTGGGAAAATGTTGATTTTTGAGTGTACGAACTTGACACCACTAATCGAGGATCACCAAAAGTTGCTAGACGATCCTCTCGAGGCCCACACCCGTAGTGATTGATACCTACCACCGGAGTCCTGGATTTGGAGATTGGTCGAGTGAGAGGGGCCCCTTGGGGCGTGACCTCACCTGGAGAAATCCTCTCCCCAAGGGGAGACCTCGGGGAATGGCCTCACCCAGAGGTATCCATGCTTTAAAAACTAGCTCAGAACGTGGTCTCACTTGGAGGCATCCTCACTTGGGAGAAAACCTTGGGGTGTGGCCTCACCTGGAGACATCTCCAACTCAGCTGGACTGGACTACATTGAGAAACTAGCACCTCGAGGACTTCATAGCCTGTCGCTAATTACTCCTAATTGCCAAGTATCGGACGACCAAAACACGAACAAAGTTTTCCCCCAAGTCTTCACTCGTCCTCAGACAGTGGAGACTTAGATTGAGGAGTAATTCAAAAAGGTCTTCGGGAGGTGACGCTTGGGCTTCCTCTGACTTCTCTAAAAATTTGGCACCATGTGTTGACTCCCTATTGATGGGTCCATCAATCCGTACAATTAATGAGAACTCCATTCGACTAATCAAAACGTCTAATCTGTACCCTAAGTGTCTTTTCGCTCCATACCCAAGACATCGTTTCCCAAGGCCAATGATCACGACCCGTGCCTTTTAGAATCTGACTGTTGGATTACTCTCGAGTGCTTATGTCATGGGTAATTTGACGGTTAGGGTGCAGTTGCTTCCCTCCCAAGTACTAAGTATAAAACTCGATAACTGCCTCTAAGCAAACACTCTTACCATTCGAAATTTGAAACCTCCAACGCTCTCTCTTCTTCCTTAAACTTCTCAATCCTTCAACCGTTTCAGAGACTTTTCTACAATTCTGGATGATTGGCGAGAGTCTTCTTACTTTTGGGTGAACGGAAAGCGATTCTTCGGTGTCTGAACCTGTTTTAGACCTTTTATAGGTCCTTTTAGGCACATTTTGGTGTTGGGAAGGGCCAAAATGGCCTATTGCCCACCTTGGGCAACTTTTCCTTTCTAGACGCTCAACCAGAATCTGGAAAATTCCTAGACTCCAGCAGTGTTCTCCGGTGCTGATTTTTTAGCCTCGAGGACATCCCAAGCCTTTAGAAATTCTTTCCGCTCTTCCCCAATCAGTAGTCTTAGGGATTCTCGCCTTGCCCCATCTTTCTTTGGGACAAGGTGCTAACTGCTTGGTTTGTTGTTTCAGATGTCCGAGGAGCTTCACCAATTACATAAGCAAGGATTCTACGCTTTTGATGTCGAGATCCTCCAAATGGACTGAGAAGTTAGGAAACATCCCGAGAAGGGGAAGTAAGTGGCTGGTAGCAGTCAAGCCTTTGTAGTGCAAGAGGGCTCTGACCTAGTTGTGACAAGACCCTTCCGAGTTGGCCTCTCGGAGGAAGAAGCCAATGCAGACCGGGTGTCGTTGGATAGCACCTACACTACCATGAGGTTCGAGGTAGAGGACATCCCTAGCAAGCTCCAGCACCGAGGTGCCTTGGATAAGATCCTCAAACCCTACGGGGTGGATGCCCGTGATATGCTATTGCGCCTGTCTCGGGAGGTCGAGAGGTCGCATGAGAGCATTCACGGGCTCGGGCCCTAGAGTGCTTCCCATCTCCAGGCTGGTGCAACCCTGCCATTGCACCAATACTTTGTCGACTTCCTCAAGTTCGTCGGCATAACTCCCTTCCAGTTATCCCCATCAGGTACTGGTCAAGCTCTACGTTTTGTACAAGAGGCAGAACTGGCCCACCCCGTCCCCTGCTGAAATATTGTACGTCTATAGCTTTCGGCAGTGTCCGAAGAAGGGGGAAAAGGATGGGTACTACACCCTGATGAAGCACACGATTCCAAGGATAAGCTACAAAGCTCCGAGCGACAACGAGAATCACGCTCGGAACTACAAGGATCAATTCTTCTAGGCGAATGGGTTCTCGATGAGGACTAATCCCACCTATTCCTAGACTTTGCTAGAGTTGGTAAGAACCTTCATCCTCGCATAGTTTCGTCTAATAGTATTCAGCTTGTAACTGATCCTTAATCTTAAAAACATTTCTTTTCAGGTCCCTATCGTCGCACACCTTTGGTTGACTCCTTCAATGAAAGACTTATGATGATGAACACCCTTTGTGATGAGGAGTTGGAACTCCTCTTCCTTGTCACTGATGCCCATCTCTGGTAGTATGGGCTACTACAGGCGGGGTGGAGCATAAGCCCAATGGTCCTTACCAAATTCTGAGTCTCGAAGCAATCACGACAGGAGGCTCGGCTCTACATGAACTATGTAGCGGCCAAGGCACAATTTCAATACATGCCATCATGAGGAGTATGCGGAAAGCATCCTCGCCATCAAGGCAGCCGCAGAGGCAAAGGAAGACGAAGAGCTCGAGGCAGAGCTCGAGGTAGGGATTGAGCCATCTTCCATGCTTCAAGGTAAATCCCCAATTGTCCTTCATTATGCTAAACATGCAGGGGAGGGAACTAGTTCCGACCATTCATCATTTTCTCCCTCGCTTATTGAATGCGACCAAGTCTCGGAGTGTCATTGGTCCGAGGAAGAGTATCAAGACTACTAGAACCTCAATGACGTGTTCCTCCCCAATTCGAGGAGGAAGAGGCATCCCCAGGGTTTCGTGCCTCTTGGCGAGATGACGACCATGCATGCCATGTGGTTTTGTCAATACGAGACCAATTTGACGCAGGAGATGGGTCGGCTCATTCGCAAATTCACCCATTCTATTCTCCACTCCGAGGATTTTGATCGCGATGGGGCTCCCAAGGAGATTTATAATTATTCTCGCACACATTTGTACTTGTTTTAGGTTTTCCTTCCCTTTCGAGGGACTAATCAGTTTGTTTCCCTTGTGCACAAGCATGGGCCTGCCTGAAGTGGTCAGGTTGAAACGTCAAAGTGTATCGGGATCCTCTCAGATACATCTCCTGATGGCATAAACTGCAGTGCCCACACCCCCGGTCGCTGCAGCTCCAGCCCCGATTGCCCAAGCATCCTCTATGGCTGCTCCACCAGTCCTCACCCCAAGGACGATGGCTCCTTACGAGGTTATTGACCTCGAGGAGTTTTCCTCCCCTTAAGATGGGGGATTCTTTGGGAAGGGTAAGGAAATCCCTTCTAACGTGCTCGACTCCCCTTCAGTTAAAGTACCTTGGTTGATAGTTTTCCCCGAACACTATGACGGGGAGCACTTGGAGATGCACAAGCAGATCGTTGAGTACTACAACACTCGCATCGATGAGGGCAGCGATGATTTTAAACTCCTTGTTGAGTTTCTGCATGAGGGATGGCCGAAGGATCCTACTGTTCCTCCTTGCTGCAAGGAGTTGGAGCATCTCCTCGCACGAGGAATAGGAGATAGGGTCGTTCAACTTTGCGCGAAGCTTCTTCAAGGGTCAGTAAGGTCCCTATGCGAGATGCGCACTAGCAGCTTCACCTGCTGTGGTAGCGACAACGAGATTTTGCTGATAGCCACCAGACATCATTCTTCCTTAAGGGTAAGTCTCCTAATTTTTACCTTAATTCAGTATTTATTTCTTTATATTTTTGCTTATTTGATACTCGAATTTGACAGATTGTAGCTCTCAGCCAATGACTTGGAGACATTGTGCTGATACGGTCCCTTGAGCTGAAGAAGGCTCAGGAGGAGCTGGCCTGGGCTCAGGAAAAGCTGGTTTAGCCCCAGGAAACTACAGTCCATTTGGAGGAACACTTGCGACCCTAGAATGAAGTGGAGGACACGAGGTCTCATGTTCACGAGGAGAATATCTACTGGCCACTGAGCGGTCAAAGCTATACACTTTGGAGGAAACTTCCTTTAAGTTGCTGGAGGATGTTGCAAGCCGCACCCAGGCCGTGGAGGAGGAGCTGACCAAAGCTAATGAAGAGCTCCGATTGAGCTAGGAGGAGTCTTTGGTCCATGCCGAGGAGCTGAAGAAAACCAGGGAAGACGATACACATCCCACCAAAGAGCTCGAAGCCCTATGTTGTTGAGTTGAAGAACTGGAGAAGGACCTCGATGTGATAGCCAACCATACACTCTCTGTTGTGTGGCAGAGTAGTAGAGATATGGATCTCTCATTCACCGAGGACCCCATTATGAAGACAATGCTTGAGGCACGTCTTGAGTTTGAAAAGGCTACGGTAGCCTAGAAGAAGGAATCCTTGGCGGGGGGTTGCATTCTTGATGCTGACCCTGTGATTGAGATGGTGGCGGAGGTGCCCTCAGGCCAAGGGCCCTAGTAATTTTTCCCTATATTATTTTTTACCAAAGTAGGCCTGCGTGCCATAGTTTATTTGGGCATAGACAATCAACGCTCGATCCCCTGAGCATTGTTGTAACTATTTTTCCTTTTAAAATTATACAGCCTGCACTACCTTACTACCATGATTGCATTATTATTATCAAATTTCAAGCATCAAGTTTTTATCGACTTCTCTTAGTACCTAGACAATTTTTATGCACTTAGTGTTGCTCTCTAGGCTCGCGGTCCTCAAGAGTAACTTTAACGCTAGGGTCAAGCAATTACTTGCCATGGCCCTACGTCCTTAAGTGCCGATGTGATACTTAGAGCTTGAGGATCTTCCTACTAGTGTCAAGCGATTACTTGCCGCACATCTAGTGTTTCATCTTAGGCTCAAGGTCATAAGAGTAGCTTTGAAGCAGTGTCATGTGAGGGCACTCGAACTATCTCACACCTTCGAGTTCCAACGACTCTGGCTTTAGAAGGTCTTATACTTTAGGGTTCTGCCTTAGTGCTCAACACTTAAGACATTTTGTGTTGCCTTCAAAGCTCAATGTCCTTGAAAGTAACTTTAATGTCATTCCATTTCCCCGAGTCTTAATTACTCGAGGCTTTAGGGGATCATCTACACTAAGCTATCTGGCCCCGGGAGCATGGCCACCGGTGGGCCAGCTTGGGATTCTTGATTTGCCCACCGAGTACATAGCTCAGAACCTAATCATGTGGAAGTCGTGAACTCATTATCCCAGGCCTAAGAGGTTGAGTTCTCCGCCCTTTGACTAGGTATATCGTGACACTTGAGTTTAAGCGCTCAAGGTCTAGCCTCGAGTTCCAACGATTCAGTCCTCTATTCGCATCTTGAGATCATAGGATTGAGTCACTGCTCCATGGGGTGCTGTCTTCGGGAGAAGACATCAGTCCATACTCACGCTACTTGGGCTTTACTTACTCTTAGGGTTAATATCCCGCAGAGTACTTTGCTTAAGTCTAGGGCGACTTATGCTCGTGCCAAAGTGCCAATGACTCGAGCTTCCATTCACATCTCGAGGATTGGAATCTGTTTATTACTCCGCTGGCGTGCGTCGTCCTCGGGACAATACGCCACATCCAACCTCGCGTTACTTCGATTTTTCTGGCCCCATCTTCTACTAGGCCATTTAGCTATGGGATCCCATGACACTAGAGGTGCTTCACTCATTGACTAGCCATGCTCCCCATGTGATGGATATCCCGACGCTACATACTCAAGGCATATGGAGGATTTGGGAAGAACTCCTTGGATACAATGTCCATAGGAGGCGTCCCAAGTCTGCCCATGGACCAAGTATAGAGTACTCGGTCTTCTATTCGCATCTCGAGATTATGGGACTTGATCAGAGGTCCTCTGGCGCAATGTGCATGAGAGGTGACACACGTTTGTTCTCATGCTACTAAGATTCTTTGTCTAGTCTCTAGATGCTAAGCCCTACTCTGCTTGGAACAAGCTTAACCTCTTAGGCTGGACTCAACTAGTTTCCTAGGTTTTTCTATTCTCGGGGTAGTTACACTGGGCTTACTCCGCTTTTGACAAGCTTAGTTTCTTAGGTCGTTCCCCGCCAGGCATGATGTTGCACCAACTCCATGCCCCCCAAGTGATCGAAGACTAGTTTGCGTTCACTTGTCCATGCCAGCGAGCGGGTGCTCTTACATGTAGCATTAACAAAATAAAGGAAACTAAAAAATATAAGCATACAAAAAAATTTATTTTTTACTGTGTTTTATATACACAGTTTCCATTAAATGTGCCCGGAGGCTACAAGGGAGATTACAAAAATTAACAAAGTTCACTGCCCATATTACTGCTAATACCAGCAAAGATGCTCGACATTCTAGGCATGGGGTATTCTTGATGACAAAATGCAATGCCTTCTTGGATGTGATAGTAGCAAGTGGATCGGCCTCGACCCACTTCATGAAGTAGTCGACCGCCACTATTGCATACTTCACACTTCCTTATCCTGTGGGCAGTGACTCGATAAGATTGATCCCCTAGACTGAAAAGGGCCAAGGACTTTTCATCTAAGTGAGCTCAATCAGAAGAGCTCGAGCTATGTTGGCAAAGTGTTGGAACTTGTCACATTTCTTGACATATTCCATCACATCTCTATTCACGGTGGGCCAGAAAGTATCCTTGTCTCAAGATCTTCTTGGTGAGGCTACGCCCAACTGCGTGGTCCCCACAAAAACCTTCATGCACCTCTCAGAGTATCATGTTGGCTTTCTTCCTGGACACACACCATAGTAGAGGCAATGAATATCCTCGCCTATACAACTTGATGTCCATGATAATGTATCGAGGCGCCCGGCAGAGTAGCTTCCGAGCTACTTTCTTGTCCTGCGGCAACTCCCCTGAGACAAGATATTTAATTATGGGTTCCATCCACCCATCATGGGGCTAGATTGCCTTCACTTCCTCGTGCGCTGAGATGCTTAGAGAAGATAAGTAGTCGATGGGGACTACATTGATTAGTTCACCGTCCTTGGTGGTTGCTAGCTTGGCCAGGGCGTCAGCGTTCGAGTTCTGTTCCCATGGCATTTGTCGAATTGTGAATTTTTGAAGCCATGTAGCATCTCTTAGGTCTTTTCTAGGTAAGCGTCCATTTTCGTTCCTCGGCCCTGGTACTCCCTGAGTACCTGGTTAACTACCAGCTACGAGTCACTGAAAATCTCTAGTCCCTCAGCTTTAAGCTCGAGCATAACTCAAAGCCCAGCAATCAGCGCCTCATACTCTGCTTCATTGTTGGAGGCATCAAAACCAAATCTTAGGGCGCTCTGGACCCTATGTCCTTCGGGGGATACTAAAATGAGACCTACCCCGGCTCCATTTTTATTCGACGAACCATCTACATACAACTTCCATGTGGGTCCATCTATCGGGTCGCCCATAGGTCCCTCGTGATTTCCCGTGCACTCAGAGATGAAATCTGCCAGTTCCTGCCCCTTTATGGTTGTAACATCCCAAATTATCTAATAAGGCCTAGGCCCTTGATTAGGGGGCAGAATGGAAGATTATGGAAATTATGTGCTTATGTGATATATATGTGTGTCATTGTATGATTATGTGAGTTATATAATAATATGACTAGATATGCATGTTTAGATGTATTAAATATGCATGTCTGCCCGTTTCTTATCAGAAGGGAAATTTTCGTAATTTTGCATGTTATGGGTATATTTGGCATAATGTGTGGGACCATATTATTATGTGGATATATTTGGGTTACTCGGCATGAGGCGATCCTAGGGAGAAGGTTAGCGGGAATGTCACAACGGGATCAATACTTGACTCAGGGTGAGTCAAGGGGTATTTTGAGTATTTAGTACATTACCGGAATATTAGGTAATGGGAATGAATAATTGAGGATATATTGGGAGTTAGTGAGACCAGGAGGGAATTCTGGGGATTTTGACCATTTTACCCTCGGGGACGTTTTTGGTACCCCAAGCCTTGGGATTTTCTTAAGGTTACTTGAGCCGTAAGTAACCTGACAGAAACAGAAACACGTTCAAACACTATATCTCTCCTGTTCTCCTTTTTTATGCTCGCTAGCATTTTTAAAGGAAACTCAAGTTTTAGGACTTGGGTTCAAGCAAGGTTAGAGTCATAACGATTCTAGGGAAGATTAAAAGCTTGATAGCTGAAGAATTTAGATGGAAAACAACTTAATCAGAGGTATTTTAATCTTTAAATTTATGAGTTTCCATTTCCTTAAGTTTCTTAAGTTTTGAATTGGATTTTTTGGTTTGGTGATTTTTTTATCCATCAGAAACGTGGGTTCTATTGCTTGGGTGGTTCTAGGGATCTTGTGAAATTGAATGGTGAGTTTGGTATAGATTTGGGGTGAGTTTTTGGAGAATTTGGAGCTGAGAAATCTGGGTTCGCGGGGTCACACTGCAACCCTGTACTTTGGGCGCCACGACCCTATTGAACCAAGAATAAGTGGGTGGTTTCCTGATGCAAGTTAGCGTTGCAGGGCCTGTTAGGCTGTGCCACGACTTGTGTTTAGTGAAAGGAGAGGCTGGGCCTCTGACCTCGGTGGGCCATTGATAAAATGTTTGGGGGTCGTGACGCTTAAGGCATTTTGGGCCTTGGGGAGGTTTTGAGTGCGGGAACTCAAACCTAAGGGCTCAAGATCGATCCTACTACTTGGTTTAGTAGGATTCGATGTCCCAGAGGATAGGAATCGGTCCGGAAGCCTTTATTTACTTATTTTTGACAGGATTCTATACTTGGTTATGACTAGGTTATCGCTAGGGGCTCGGGGTCAAGATCGTACTCGAGGGTCGTTCTTATTTTAATTTACACTTGGACGTTAGGTAAGAAAATTGCACCCAACATGTGATGTACATGATTAGGGCTTGGCCTAAATGTGTAATATAGATTTGATAAGGGCATTGGCCCCTGTAAATGTGCTTGGTTATAATTATACCTGTGATTGATTGATTAAGCATGTTGAGTGCTATATATCTGGATATTTGCTATATAAAGAATGCCTATCTGCATTATCTAATTTAGTAAGGCTTGACTTACGAGTCAAGGACGTCAATAGCTCTGGTCGAAAAGCATTGACTTATTAGTCAAGGGTGGCAATAACGCACTGAGCGCTGGTCGGTATGGTTAGGCCTAATCAGAAGCGCATAATACGCTTGTCTGTCCCAATGGTCATGGAAAATTAAGCACCAGGTGCGTTGGGCCAGCTCCAAGGCTGGTTATACAGAGGATAGGGCAATGGACCCCAGGGTGCCTTATTAGTCCCATATCCTAGGGCACTGAACCCCGATATGATTTATTAATCATGTGGTTTGGGCGCTGGGCCCTAGTATGATTCATTAATCATGTGCTTTGGGCAACAAGCCCAGATATTGTTCAGTTAATCATTTTATTTTTGGTAGCTGGCCTCTTATGACACTGTAGTCATTTATATGAATGATATGCATGCATGAGTAGGGTTATACTGCTAAGCATGCTTATTATGATTTGGTAACGTGTTATTCACTGCTTATTAGCATGTTTAAGTTTTCTTGCTAGGCCTTGGCTCACAGGTGCTATGTGGTGTAGGTAAGGGGAAAGGGAAGCTCGACTAGCCATGAGTTGGAGAGCTTAGGTGGCGATGTGTACGTATGCGGCCGCTTGACCACCATGGCCAACATTTCTTAGAGGAACTAGGGTTAAACCCTAATTTCCCGCTTAGGTCGGCGGATTGTAACTTTTGAGTTGTAATTACCCTTTTGGAGCTATAAACAACTTTGTAAACGTTTATTATGGGATCCGATGTACAACTTAACGTTTTAAATGAAATATCCATTCCTTTTGACCGAAATTTTTAACCTTGGACCATTAATAACATTTAGATGCACGTTTATGGCCAAATGACTCGTTTAGCACTATTTAAAATACACAGTGTAACAGTCTTGGCTAACCAGGACATTAAAACTTGGTATTAGAGCGTGCCAAGGTCAAGGGTTCTTGAAGAGAGGTTGGGCATGGACACTCGCCACTAAAGACAAGCTTGACTCAGGGTTTGGTAACTATTTATGTGGTTATGTGTTTAACTGCTTAAATAGGATATAAATGCCTTATTTGCATCACTTATTAGGTAGCATGAGATATTCTGATAGGGCCTGGCCCTTGACTGCTGCATGATTTAAAAGGATGTGCTCATTAACACTGACATTTCTTGTGAATGCAAATGAATTGCTTATTAGCCCTGTTATATGGACATGTAGGTCAGGACACGCTCATTAGCATTGTCATAGATACATGTATGCCAAAAATGTTTATTAACATTGTTATTTGGTTATAAATGCTTGTAAATGCTTATAAGCACTATTGAATGTTAAAGAAATGCTTATTAGCATCGATATTGGTTATAAATGTCATGATGTGCTTATTAGCACCATGCTTGGATATGAATATGAATATGAATCGACGTGCTTATTAGCATGACTGTTGAAAGTGAATGATTATCACTACCCAACTGACCGAAATTATTATTGCAGCAAGGTACAAGCTTGGAAGTATGCTTCCAAGGTAGATTGAATCATCAGTTGGGCAGCAAGATCGGGGCCAGAATGATAGACATGGTCAGGATGACAATCAAGGTTAGACCCCTCCGCCAGCTCATGAGAACTAGCAACAAGTGCTTGCTAATTTGCAAGCCAGGTTATTGAGGTAGGAAGAAGAGATCCACCTCTTGAGACAACATCAGGTTCTTGTAGGGGACATTTTTCCAGAGGCACCACCTGTGATGGTGCCAACAGATGATGTAACGACCCAAAAGTACTAATAAGGCTTAAAGGCCTTGATTAGTGTGTCAGAGGGCATAATTGATTTATGTGTGATTTAAATGGTTAAATGCATGATTATGTGATAAGCGTGCTTATATGATTATATGGATATATTAGATGCATGATTATGATTATTAGTATGCATGTAGGCCCTAATTAGATTATAAGGGCATATTCGTAATTTTAGCCTGTTGATGGCATAAATGTAAATATTTGTGATTAATTGTTGAGACCACATTATTATGTGGATATATTTGTAGCTTGTGACTTGAGGCGATCCTAGTGAGCGGTTAAGCAAAAAAGTCACGGTGGGGATTTATACCCGGCTCGGGGTGAGCCTGAAGGTATTTATGGGAATTTGAGAAATATATTGGAGACTACTTGACATTGAGGAAAAATAATTGGTGATTAGTTAGCTGTCGGGATGTAAGCGGTAATTATTAGGGACACTTGAGGAATTAGCGGGAATTGGGAACAAATGACCAAAATGCCCTTAGAATGCTTAACGGCTTAGGATTTAAGTGGGAGGGCAAAATGGTCATTTGGTGGTTAAAAGAGGATAAGAGTCATTTCTGCCTTTATAGACTTAGTGGGATTTGTAGAAAGTAGTAGAGGCTGAAGGAAGGAAAAGGAAATGAAGAAAGAAGAAAAAATAGAACACATAGCTAACCCCTTTCTCTCCCATTCGGTTTCCTCTTTCTTCACCATTTCTTGAGGATTTCTAAAGATGTAACTCAGAGGAAGCTTAGGCTGGAGCTTGGGGCTAGGGTCCTTGGTAAAGCTAGATGAGTTAGCAGGAATTAGCCACCCAATTAAGGTAAAGTTTAAAGGTTGTTCTTGAGTTTCTGAGTTTTGTTGGGATTGATTTCTAAACTTGAACTTTGGATGGAAATTAAGGGAATTGAGCTTTGGGAATTGAAGATCTAAAGGCTTGAGGGGCACTAAGGGCAACCTAGGGTCGAATTCTCCATTAAAGGTAACAATTCTGGACTTTTTCATTTGAGTTTCTGGGCTGTTCTGGTTTTTCTGTTGAGTTTTTGAGCTTCAAGCTCAATCTTGATTTCTTTTGTTATTGATGGTGCATGTGACCAAGTTTGGTGTTATTGGGTCATGTTGGATGAGATGTAGTGGAGGGTAGGCTTAAATTGAAGTGTGGTTGAGGTTTGGAAGGGATTTATGGAGGTTTGGCTCAGGGGAAATTCGAAGGAGAAACTCTGAGTGCTATAGCGCTAATAGTAGAGCGCTACAGCACTATGTCAGGGTTTTATGGGGGATTTTTTTTCCTCTGCTTGTAGCATTATAGCGCCCACCTTGTGGCGCTGTAGTGCTACTCTGCCTTCAGAAGTAGATTTTTGGGTATTTTCTTAGGGTTTTCGCTCGGGGGCTCGGGGTTTGATTTCACCACTCCATTTGGTGGAATTGGGGCTTCCCGAGGGCTCGGGATTGGTCCCGAGGTTAGGTTACAAAATTGAGGTTTGATGATGGTTCTATTTTATGGCTGTGACTAGGTGTACGCTAGGGCTCGGACGAGATCATGCTTGAAGGGAGATTTCACTAATCAAAGATATCGGAATCAAAGGTAAGAAACTGCACCCGATTATGCGATTATGTTGGGAGTAAGAGCTCCCTATATTTGTATGTGATGTCATGAGATAGTATTATGCCAAGGGGACATGTGATAAACGACCTAAGAGTGCCAAAATCAATATTTGTACACAGGGCGCGACTCAACCACTGGTAGCTGAGGTTAAATACATAATCACTGAGATCGGCCTAAGCGAGCTGGTGTCAGTGGGATAATTAGAGGGTGCGGCCTAAGGGCGCCAACCCTGGATTTTGGTGTGATACATTTAATGTTGTTTAAACTGATTATTGTGATGAGTTTGTTATCTGAGTAACTGATTATTAGCTTGTAGTTTGATATCACTGTTTATGTGAGTTGTATGACTTGTTGTATATCTGATTGATGATTCATAAATTGTCTGCCTGTTGGTTGTTGCTTGTGTATGCATTATGGTTTTCTTGCTGGGCCTTGGCTCACGGGTGCTACGTGGTGCAGGTAAAGGCAAGGGCAAGGTGGACCAGTCCTGAGTTGGAGAACTTTGAGGCTACATGTACATAGTCAGCTGTTCGAATGCCATGGTCGAGGAGTAGTACAGGACAGGAGAAGCCTAAATGTCTGCTTTGCCCTTAGAGTGGCCAGTATTTGTTTACAACCTGGAATTTTTGTAAAATGTCTTTTAAACTCTATTTCTTTTGGGAACCCATGCACAAAATGTTTAATTAAATGAAATGTATGTTTTGTGACCAAAACCTTTTAACCCTAGTTAAATTATAGTTGTAGTAACACGTTTCCAAATAAATGACTTGATTAGCAAGTCTTACACTTTTATAAACACACAGTGTAACTGTCTTGGCTACCCAGGCTGTTATAACTTGGTATCAGAGCGTCCTATTTTTAAGGGTTCCTTAAGACTGGCTAGACATGTACATTCGCCACTAAAGACATGCCCGACTCTGGGTTTGGTAATTGTGTATACATGATTATATGCTTATATGATTGGAAAGGAATGTGAATGTCGATATCTGTTTGAATGATAGGAAGCATGAGATATTGATAGGGCCTGGCCCTTGACTGATGTGTGATGATATTGAGCCATGCTTATTAGTATTCCTGTTTTATGTGAATGAATATTTGAATAAACTGTTATATCTTGATTGCTTGTGAATGATTGAGTTCCAATGGTGGATTAGGGAAGGATTATTACCCTGTCATCATAGTCTGACCGTCGAGTCGTTGATTGCAGATTAACTTGGATAGCTATGCGTTCAAGATGATTTGTACGGCTTATCGGCAGTAGGTCTGGGGCAAGGGATGATGACCCAGGCCAGACCTCTTCGCCAGTCCCTGAGAACTGGCAGCAAATTTTAGCAGACATGTAGGCACGACTATAGAGCCAGGATGAGCAGATCTGACTTCTGCGACAGCAGGCACTGTCAAGGAGTGCTGCCCCTATTGTGCCACTTACAGTGGTACCAGTTGTATAGCCAGTAGAGGTTGGGAATAAATAGGAGCCGTTGCATGAGGGGTTAAGGAAATAGTATCCTCTAACTTTTGAAGGGGGACTAGATCCACTAAAAGCTGAACAATGGATGAGTATGGTCACTGCTATTCTGGATGTCATGACGGTAGAGGTTCATGAAAGAGTGGCTTGTGCTGCATATATGCTGAGAGAGGATGCCCACATCTGGTGGGAAGTGGCATCACAGACCAAGGATGTTACTACTTTGAGTTGGGAAGGATTTGTTTAGCTAGAAGTATTACAATGTTGCCATCAAGGTAGTGAATGTTAATGAATTTTTCAGGGAAATATGACAGTTACAGAATATGCCCTGAAGTTTGACAGACTTGTGAAGTTCGCACCTGATCTTGTGCCTACTGTTGCAGCTAGGCAAGACAGATTTATCAGAGGGCTTAATGCTATGATAGCCTGAGATGTTAGGATTACAACAGTTCCTAGGGGGATAACTTATGCCCAGGCTGTTGAGAAGGCTCTTACCATTGAGGAAGCGGAGAACAAGATCTGGAGGGAGAGTACAGTAAGGCGGGAGGGCCGTAGGGCGGTACCTCCCTACTCCGGGGGTCTGGCAGGGGTGGAGGCCCCAGTGATCTGAAGAGGAAGACCCCTGATGCTTCGATTGCTCCTGGTCCTAATAGGAGAGGTCGGGGTACTTAGGGTGGCCGTCAGGGAGGCAAAGATTCATGGAGGAGCTATCCTGAATGCACGAGGTGCAGAAGATGCCATCTAGGCGAATGTTGGGCTAAGGCCTATTATGTGTGTGGGGTGGTAGGACACCTCAAGAAAGACTGCTCAACAGTGAAGAAATGGGAAGCAGGGAAATTAGACAGCTTGACTCCAGCTCGAGTGTTCACCCTGACACAGGCAGTGGCCGAGGCTTATCCCTCGGTAGTGACATGTTAACTTTCTAGTGCTGGCTCTCCTTTTACTGTATTGATTGACTATGGTGCTACACATTCATTTGTTTCTAGTAAGGTGATTGATAGACTATGTAGACCTAGTGAGTATTATACTACGGGGTTTGGAACTATATTGCCTATAGGAGAACTGGTAGTTTCTAGAAGGTGGATTAGAGCACTGCCAGTGATGGTTGATGGTAGGGAATTGTCAGTAAAGTTGATTGAGATGGGTATGAAGGACTTTGAGATGATTTTAGGTATGGATTGGTTGGTTAGATACAGAGCTACTGTTGATTGGAGGAAGAAGATGGTGACCTTTGAGCCAGAGGGCGAGGATCCCTTTTTCTTTGTGGGAGCGGTGTATGGACCCCGCGCACCCATTATATCAGTGCTGAGAGCTAGAGATTTATTACAGGGAGGATGTATGGATTTCCTGGCTAGTGTGGTGGATACCACTAGAGTTTTGCCAACAAGGCCGGAGGAGACCAGATTGGTTTGTGAGTCTTGGATGTGTTCCCTAAGGATTCACTAGAGTTGCCGCCGTGTAGGGAGATTCAGTTTGTTATCGAGTTAACGCCAGGGACAGAGCCAGTGTCAAGGGCACCATATATAATGGCACCAGCAGAACTAAAGGAATTGAAGATACAGCTGCAAGAGCTTCTAGATTTGGGGTTCATCAGGCCGAGCTACTCGCCATAGGGTGCTCCAGTTTTGTTTGTGAAGAAAAAGGACGGGACTCTGAGGATATGTATAGACTATAGGGAATTGAACAAGTTGACTATCAAGAATAAGTATCCTCTACTAAGGATTGACGACTTGTTCAATCAGTTGCAGGGTAAGATGGTGTTCTCGAAGATTGATCTTCGATCTGGTTATCACCAGCTGAGGATCAAGGATAAGGACATACTGAAGACGACTTTCCAAACGTGGTATGGACACTATGAGTTTCTGGTCATGTCGTTTGGTTTGACCAATTCCCCAGCAGCCTTCATGGACTTAATGATAGGGTGTTCAAGGACTTCTTGGATCAGTTCGTCATTGTCTTCATCGATGAAATTTTAGTGTACTCCAGCTCGGAGGCAGAGCACGAGTTTCATCTTCATCAAGTTCTGCAGAGGTTGAGAGAGCATCAGTTGTATGCTAAGTTTAAGAAGTGTGAGTTTTGGCTACTCAAAGTGGCATTCCTTGGACATATTGTTGGTGCAGATGGGATTAAGGTGGATCCATCTAAGGTGGAGGCAGTGAGAGATTGGCCGAGGCCAAGGAACGCCTCAGAGGTTCGAAGCTTCCTCGGGTTAGCAGGTTACTACAGACGGTTTGTATAGGGGTTCTCAAAGATAGCAGTATTGATGACAGAATTGAGACGGAAGAATTTGAAGTTCGTCTGGTCAGACAAGTGTGAGAACAATTTTCAAGAAATGAAGCGGCGACTTATTATTGCACCTATGTTGAGTCTTCCTTTGGAGGGAGGAAAGTTTGTAGTTTATTGCGATGCGTCAAGGTTGGGTTTGGGCTGTGTGTTGATGCAGAATGAGAAGGTTATACCCTATGCGTCACGATAGCTGAAGGACTATGAGCAACGGTATCCTACCCATGATTTGGAGTTAGCAGCGGTGGTATTCGTACTGAAGGTTTGGCGGCATTATCTATATGGGGAGAAGTGAGAGATATACACCGATCACAAGAGTTTGAAGTACATCTTCACATAGAAGGACCTGAACATGAGGCAGAGACGTTGGCTAGAGTTGGTAAAAGACTATGACTGTGATATTCTTTACCATCCGGGGAAGACCAATGTAGTGGCGGATGCCTTGAGCCGGAGGGGCCCGGGTCAGTTATATAGTTCCACCCAAATTTCAAGAAAGTTAGCTGATGAGATGGCTAGAGTGAAGATAGAGTTGGTGGTGGGTCGATTGGCCAACATTACTATGCAGTTGACCCTGCTAGAGTGGATTAAGGAAGGTCAGCTAGTGGATGTTCAACAATAGGAGGTTAAAGAGAATGTCCTAGCGGGAGTAGCTAAGGACTACTCTATTTCTGAGGTGGGTTTGCTACGGTATCAGGGTTGGATTTATGTTCCGACTGATGCGGGAATTAGACGAGAGATATTGGATGAATCGCATACTACACCATACTCACTTCATCCAGGTACCACAAAGATGTATCAAGATATACGAACGTTATATTGGTGGCCCGGGATAAAGAAGGATGTGGTGGAATACGTGGCCAGATTTTTAACCTGTCAGCAGGTGAAGGGTGAACATCAGCGACCAGCAGGGTTGCTTCAGCCTTTGGGTATTCCTGAGTGGAGATGGGAGGATATTACAATGGACTTTGTGGGAGGTTTACTCAGGACAGTAGGGCTTCTGACTTGGTGTGGGTGATAGTGGACAGATACACTAAGTCAGCTCATTTCCTTCCAGTAAAGACGACATATATAGTGGATCAGTACGCAGAGTTATATGTAAGGGATATCGTACGTCACCATGGGGTTCCTAAGTCCATAGTGTCAGACCGGGATCCCATCTTTACCTCCAAGTTTTGGGGTAGTTTGAAGAAGGCTATGGGGACTCAGTTGAAGTTCAGCACGACCTTTCATCCTCAGATTAATGGACAGTCTGAGAGAATGATTCAGGTGTTGGAGGATATGCTTCGAGCGTGCGTGATTGATTTTGAAGGATCGTGGAGTAAGTATCTCCCGTTGATTATGTTTTCATACAACAATAGTTACCAATCAACAATTGGAGTGGCTCCCTATGAGATGTTATATGGGAGGAGATGTAGATCACCCATTCATCGGGATGAGATGAGTGAGAAGAAGTATTTGGGGCCAGACATGGTTCAGAAAAAAAAAGAAGATATTGAGAAGATCCGAGCTAGGATGCTCGCCTCACAGAGTAGACAGACAAGCTACGCAGATCAAAAGCGAAGAGACGTGGAGTTCCAGGTTGGGGACCACGTGTTTCTTAGGGTTTCACCACTACGATGGGTGAGGAGGTTTGGGAAAAGGGGCAAGCTGAGCCCTGGATTCATTGGACCTTTTGAGATCCTAGAGAGGATCAGACAAGTGGCTTACAAGTTAGCTTTACCACCGTCGATGTTGGGAGTTCATGACGTATTCCATGTTTCTATACTCCAGAAGTACGTCTCAAATATGACATGTGTTGAAGAATGAAGACCTGGAATTGCAGACATATATGTCTTATGAGGAACGACCGGTTCAGATTTTTGATCGGAAGGATAAAGTCCTACGAAATAAGACGATTCTTGTAGTTAAAGTGTTATGGAGGAATAGTATGGTCGAGGAGGCGAGTTGGGAGCTTGAGTCAGCGTTGCGGGATCAGTATCCTGAGTTATTCAGGTAAATTTCGAGGACGAAATTTTCATTAGGAGGGGATAATTATAATGACCCAAAATTACTAATAAGGATTAAGGGCCTTGATTAGTGTGTCGGGAGGGCATAATTAGTTTATGTGTGATTTAAATGGTTAAATGCATGATTATGTGATAAGCATGCTTATATGTTTATATGGATATATGAGATGCATGATTATGAGTGTTAGTATGCATGTATGCCCTAATTAGATTATAAGGGCATATTCATAATTTTGGCTCGTTGAGGGCATAAATGTAAATATTTGTGATTAATTGTTGAGACCACATTATTATGTGGATATATTTGCAGCTTGTGGCTCGAGGCGATTCTAGTGAGTGGTTAAGCGAAAAAGTCACGGTGGAGATTTATACCCGGCTCGGGGTGAGCCTGAGGGTATTTCTGGGAATTTGAGAAATATATTGGAGACTACTTGACATTGAGGAAAAATAATTGGTGATTAGTTAGGTGTTGGGATGTAAGCGGTAATTATTAGGGACACTCGAGGAATTAGCGGGAATTGGGAACCAATGACCAAAATGCCCTTAGAATGCTTAACGGCTTAGGATTTAGGTGGGAGGGCAAAATGGTCATTTGGTGGTTAAAAGAGGATAAGAGTCATTTCTGCCTTTATAGACTTTGTGGGATTTGTAGAAAGTAGTAGAGGCTGAAGGAAGGAAAAGGAAATGAAGAAAGAAGAAAAAATAGAACACATAGCTAACCCCTTTCTCTCCTATTCAATTTCATCTTTCTTCACCATTTCTTGAGGATTTCTAAAGCTGTAACTCAGAGGAAGCTTAGGCTGGAGCTTGGGGCTAGGGTCCTTGGTAAAGCTAGAGGAGTTAGCAGGAATTAGCCACCCAATTAAGGTAAAGTTTAAAGGTTGTTCTTGAGTTTATGAGTTTTGTTGGAATTGATTTCTAAACTTGAACTTTGGATGGAAATTAAGGGAATTGAGCTTTGGGAATTGAAGAGCTAAAGGCTGGAGGGGCACTAAGGGCAACCTAGGGTCGAATTCTCCATTAAAGGTAACAATTCTGGACTTTTTCATTTGAGTTTCTGGGCTGTTCTGGTTTTTCTGTTGAGTTTTTGAGCTTCAAGCTTAATCTTGATTTCTTTTGAGATTGATGGTGCATGTGACCAAGTTTGGTGTTATTGGGTCATGTTGGATGAGATGTAGTGGAGGGTAGGCTTAAATTGAAGTGTGGTTAAGGTTTGGGAGGGATTTATGGAGGTTTGGCTTAGGGGAAATTCGAAGGAGAAACTCTGAGTGTTGTAGCACTAGTAGTAGAGCGCTACAGCGCTATGTCAGGGTTTTCTGGGGGATTTTTTTCCTCTGCTTGTAGCACTATAGTGCCCACCTTGTGGCGCTGTAGCGCTACCCTGCTTTCAGAAGTAGATTTTTGGGTATTTTCTTAGGGTTTTCGCTCGGGGGCTCGGGGTTTGATTTCACCTCTCCGTTTGGTGGAATTGGGGCTTCTCGAGGGCTTGAGATTGGTCCCGAGGTTAGGTTTTGGAATTGAGGTTTGATGATGGTTTTATTTTATGGCTGTGAATAGGTGTACGCTAGGGCTCAGACGGGATCATGCTTGAAGGGCGATTTCACTAATCAAAGCTATCGGAATCAAAGGTAAGAAACTGCACCCGGTTATGTGATTATGTTGGGACTTAGAGCTCCCTATATTTGTATGAGATGTCATGAGATGGTATTATGCCATGGGGACATGTGATTAACAGTCTAAGAGTGCCAAAATAAATATTTGCGCACAGGGCGTGGCCTGGCCACTGGTAGAGGTTAAATACATAATCACTGAGCTCGGCCTAAGCGAGCTGGAGTCAGTGGGATAATTAAATGGTGCGGCCTAAGGGCGCTGACCCTAGATTTTGGCGTGATACGTTTAATGTTGTTTAAACTGATGATTGTGACGAGTTTGTTATCTGAGTAACTGATTATTGGCTTGTAGTTTGATATCACTGTTTATGTGAGCTGTATGACTTGTTGTATATCTAATTGATGATTCATAAATTATCTGCCTGTTGGTTGTTGCTTGTGCTATGCATTATGGTTTTCTTGCTGGGCCTTGGCTCACGGGTGCTACGTGCTGTAGGTAAAGGCAAGGACAAGTTGGACCAGTCCTGAGTTGGAGAGCTTTGAGGCTAAATGGACATAGTCAGCTAATCGGCCGCCACGGCCGAGGAGTAGTACAGGACAGGAGAAGCCTAAATGTCTGCTTTGCCCTTAGAGTGGCTAGTATTTGTTTACAACCTAGAATTTTTGTAAACTCTCTTTTAAACTCTATTTCTTTTTGGATCCCATGTACAAAATGTTTAATTAAATGAAATGTATGTTTTGTGACCAAATCCTTTTAACCCTAGTTCAATTATAATTGCAGTAACAAGTTTCTAACTAAATGACTTGATTAGCAAGTCTTGCACCTTTATAAACACACAGTGTATTGGTCTTGGCTACCCAAGGTGTTATATTTGAGTAGCCGCCAGAGGCTAGGAATAGATGGGAATCTCTTTATGAAAGGTTCAGGAAACAGCACCCTCCGATTTTTTATTGTAGTGTAGAACCGGCTAAGGCCGAAAGTAGATGAGCATGGTTACCACCATCCTAGACTTTATGAGGGTGGTTTGTAATGAGAGGGTGGCTTGTGCCACATATATGTTTCAGGAGGATGCCCAAATTTTGTGGGAGGTGATATCCCAGACCAGAAATGTTAATGCCCTAGAATGGGAAGAGTTTTGGATTCTTTTCAATGAAAAGTACTACGATGATGCCATTAGGGCTGAAAAAGTTGAAGAGTTCAACAGGTTAGTTTAGGGCAACATGTCAGTGACCGATTATGCCTTGAAGTTTGACAGGTTGGCAAAGTTTGCTGAGGAGTTGGCGGCCATTGATGGGACTAGAAGGGAGAGGTTTCTTCAGGGGTTACAACCTATGATAGCCCGGGGTGTTCGTATCAGTACTATATCAGGAATGCCTACTTATGCACAGGTAGTAGAGAAGGCCCTTACTGCTGAGGGCGTAGAGAATAAAATCTGGCGCAAGAACACGACCAGGAGAGATACTAGGAGGGTAGAACCTCCTTTTATGAGTTCAGGTAGGGGCGGGGCCCCCAGTAATCAGTAAAGGAAGAATCCTGATGCCTTTCCAGCTCCAGGACCTGACAAGAGACCACGTGGTATTCAAATAGGCTGCCAGGGTGGTAATTGGGGCAAGAGATTAATCCAGAGTGTGCTAGATGTAAGAGGCGCCATTTAGGGGAGTGTCGGTGTAACACCCTAAACTCCAGGGACCGTTACGGTGCGCATTGTAGGCAGTGCTAAACTCGCTAATTGAGTCATTTGGCCATAAACGTGTAACTAAGTATGATTAGCGATTTAGGGATTAAAAATTTTGTTTAAGATATAACGTTTCACTAGAACGTTTACTGTATATATTGGGATCCCAAAAATATAATTTAAAGGTATATTACTAGAAAATATTTACAAGCAGCCGATCTAAGCGGCAAAGCAGGGTGTAACCCTAGTTCCTCTCCTTCAAAGCTCGGCCATGGCGGTCGAGAAGCTGCATATGTACACATCGTCACCTAAGCTCTCCAACTCAAGGATGGTCCAACTTTCTTTTGCCTTTACCTGCACCACATAGCACCCGAGAGTCGAAGCCCAACAAGAAAACTCAATATGCTCATGAGCTATCATATCTTGATATCAAATCATCTCTGGCATGCCTAACAAATATAGTTCTATTCAAGCATGCAAATAAACTCAGATAATGCTGTGGAATCTAGGATAAGAAATCTCGCCCTCCTTATTGGATGACTATCTAGTCAATCCTAATCAGATGAGTGATT
The DNA here is from genome assembly GCF_963169125.1 of Humulus lupulus. Classification (NCBI taxonomy): domain Eukaryota; kingdom Viridiplantae; phylum Streptophyta; class Magnoliopsida; order Rosales; family Cannabaceae; genus Humulus; species Humulus lupulus. Next base: position 89,650,233 of record NC_084799.1, read on the forward strand.
TAACACTTGAGGTTCTGGTAAACCATACTGAGTGATTGACAAGAAAGTCACCACAGAGCTCAGCACCCAAAGCCATGCAAATGAAGATCATCATGATCATACAGAGCTTATAGCCCTGAGCAAATGAGTGAATATCACTTTGAGGTTCTGTTAAACCATAATGAGTGACTGACAAGCAAGTCACTATGGGGCTCAACGCCCATAGCCGTGTGACGAAACCGTCACCTGGGCTTTCCTGCAATGGCTTTGATCAGATGAGTAACTGTTGGGTAAGTCACGCGGGGCTCGGTACCCACATCCATGTGACTAAATAGTCATGGTGGCTATAAGTAACTAACCTTTGGATAGACAAGCGCTTATAGTATTCATCGAACTTGAGGTTGGTCCGACATTAATGATCTTGTTGAGTCAGCTAATGCAGATGTCGATTAGATCTAATCTTTGTTGGCTTGCGTTGAACACGCTAAGGATGTTCCTGACTTATGAGTCAGCACTGTGTGACCAGTGCCCAGTACCACTTTCGAACTTGACTAATGAGTCACAGCTTCACAGTTGATACTGACACCTTTGCCAATTCTGACTATTCAGTCAGTGCCATACACAAGTAAGCAATGCTATCAAACATATATCATATGTCAAATATCCAAATACAGGGCATTAAGCACGCTTACTTAACAATTGCTAGCATAATTGGAATCATGCATAAACACAGAGACTCAAGCTCTGAACAGTCTCATATTTAATATTCATGGCATGCCCTAATCACATATTTCTCGTGCATCACATGCATCACACTTAAACATCCAACATGCCTCAAGAATAACCATGCATGTCACATATGGGGTGCAGTTTTCTTACCTCAGGTTCGAGCAAGAATTAGTAAAAGAACGACCCTTAAGAATGATCAATCCTTTGATCCTTTAGCAGTCACCTAGTCATAACCAAATATGGAATCCCATCAATAAAATAAATTATAAAAAGGTTTATAATCTAAAACCTCACTCTTGGGATCCATCCCGCACTCTCGGGACTCTCAATCCACCCAAACGGGGTAAAGGAACCAACCCCCGAGCCTTAAAAGTCATCCCGAGCCCTAAAATAGGCTTGCTGGAAAAATGCACTAGCGCTAGGGCGCTGCCCCCAAATAGAGAAGCCCAGTTCCTTCCCTGCATAGCACTGGGGCTCCATCAGCAGACTAGAAAAAATTCTAGTCTTCCCCCCTTGCGACCTCCCTTGAAAACCAAGCTTCCAAACCAATCCCAAACTTCACCCAAACATCAAATTCAATCCCTAAACTTCATCTACATCACACCCTCATCAAACCCCAAGCAATCTTACACAAAAAATTCCATTAATTCTCTACTAACCACCTTAAATTCCTTTGACTGAAAACCGTAAGAAAACAGAGCAAAGCTTAAAGTTCATGGATGAAATCTTACCTCAAGCTAGATTTAAGTCCTCTTTAATGAATGAACTAAATTTATAACCTCCAAACTTTGATTTCCTAACTTGTTTCTTCAAGTTGGCTTTCAAAAATCAAAAGGAAGAAGGAGGAAATATGATGATCAGATGTGAATGAGAAAACTCTGTTTTGTTCTGAAAGTTTCTACAGCCTTTGAATGATGATATATATCTTAGGGTGAAAAGACCTAAATACCCCTAGGCTTATATTCTTTCCTTAGCAGCCCCCAATGGCAAAATCGTCCTTTCCTACCTATCTCGTTAATTATAATTAACACCCTCCAATTCCCGCTATTCTCGATATTCTCAAATACCAATAATTCATATTCCGTTACCCTTTAATTCCCGGCAACGCTCTAATCATTAAAATCAGCCCCAGACTCACCCTGAGCCTCGAACTTAATCCCGTTATGACTAGACCGAAAACTTGCATTCCATGATCTTCTCATGCCGAATGGCTCGAACAAATCCACATATAATGTGGTATTATTTACAACTCACCCACATGCATGAAAATACACAATCACGCCCTCAATGGGCCAAATTACCAAAATGCCCTTATAATTAAATGTGGACCCATATGCATGTATTTATCATCATATAATAATATAATTCACATAAACATGCATATAATAATCTAATAACATAATAAATCAATTATGGCCCTCCCAGCCTCCTAATCAAGGTCCTAAACCTTATTAGGAAATTTGGGGCATTACAGTTGGGCAAAGGCCTGCTTTTTGTGCAGGATAGTGGGACACTTAAAGAAAGATTTCCTGAAGGCAAGAAAGGAAGAACAAAGAAAGGCTGATAGATCGACCCCAGCTCGAGTGTTCGCATTCACACAGGCAGAAGCTGAGGCTTGTCCTTTAGTAGTCACAGGTCATCTTTTTAGTGCTGGAACCCTTTATACTGTTTTGATTGATTCTGGTGCTACACATTCTTTTGTTGCTAGTAGAATTATTGATAGACTGTGTAGACTATGTGATTATTATGCTCTGGGGTTTGGGACCTTATTACCCATTGGGGAGTTAGTAGTATCCAAGAGATGGGTTAGATCATTGCCAGTGACAGTGGAGGGCAGAGAATTGTCAGTTGACTTGATAGAGTTGGTTAGGACCAACTTTAAAATGATTCTGGGTATGAATTGGTTAGTGAAGTATAGGGCAACCATAGACTACAGAGGGAAAATGGTAACCTTTGAGCTTGAGGATGAGGACCCCTTTGTATTTATTGGCACTGTGCATGGACCCCGTGTACCTATGATATCTGTATTAAGGGCTAGAGATCTATTGCAAGATGGTTGCATAGGATTCTTAGCCATTGTGGTAGATTCCTCTCAGATCATGCCAGTGGGACCAGAGGAGACTAGATTAACCTATAATTTTCTGGATGTGTTTCTAAAGGATTTATCAGGGTTGCTGCCACACAGAGAGATAAAGTTTGTTATTGAACTGGCACCAGGGACAAAGCCACTGTCTAGGACGCCATACAAAATGGCCCCAACAGAGTTAAAAGAAGTAAAGGTACAACTGCAGAAGATGTTAGACTTGGGTTTTATTAGACCTAGTTTCTCACCATGGGGTGCACCAGTCCTGTTTGTAAAGAATAAAGATGGTTCTCTTAGAATGTGTATTGAATACAAGGAACTGAACAAGTTAACAATTAAGAACAAGTATCATCTGCCAAGGATAGATGACTTGTTTGATCAGTTGAAGGGCAAGATGATATTTTTAAAGATAGATCTTCGATCTGGTTATCACCAGCTGAGGATCAAGGAAGGAGATATACTGAAGACTGCCTTTCGTACAAGATATAGGCATTATGAGTTCCTAGTGATGTCCTTTGGGTTGACTAATGCCTACATGCTTTTATGGATTTGATGAACATGGTGTTCAAAGATTATCTAGATTAGGTTGTGATTCTCTTCATTGGTGATATTCTGGTTTATTCTCAGTCAGAGTCAGAACATGAGCAACATCTCAGGTTGGTTCTACAGAGACTGAGGGAATATTGGAATATTTTTAAATTTCAAGAAATGTGAGTTTTGGTTACCTCAGGTAACTTTCCTTGGTCACATTGTTAGTAGGGATGGGATCAAGGTAGACCCAGCCAAGATTGAGGCAGTCAGAGATTGGCCAAGGCCAAGGAATGCCTCAGAGATTAGGAGCATCCTTGGATTGGTAGGTTACTACAGGTGTTTTGTGGAAGGGTTCTCAAGGATTTCTACTTCATTGACTAAAGTGACACGCAAGAATCAGAAGTTTACATGGTCAGATAAGTGTGAGAACAACTTCCAGGAACTGAACCAGGGATTAATTACAGCTCCAGTTCTGAGTCTTCGAACATATCAGGAGAAGTTTGTGGTATACTATGATGCCTTAAGACATGGTTTGGGTTGTGTTCTTATGTAGACGGGGAAGTTGATTGCCTATGCATCATGACAGTTGAAATAATATGAACAGAGATACCCCACTCATGATCTAGAGTTGGTAGCAGTGGTCTTTGCATTAAAGGTATGGAGGCATTGCCTTTATGGGAAGAAGTGTAAGATATACACTGACCACAAGAGCCTGAAGTACTTCTTCACACAGAAACACTTGAACTTGAGGTAGAGGTTTTGGCTAGAGTTGGTGAAGGATTATGATTGTGAAATCCTGTATCACCCAATGAAGGCCAACATGGTGGCGGATTCCTTAAGCCGGAAGGGTCTGGGACAGTTATACAGTGCGAGACAAATATCGAGGGAGTTGGCAAAGAATATGACCAAAGTTGGAATAGAGTTTTTTGTTGGCCAGTTGACCAATATCACACTACAGTCTACACTATTGGAGGGAATAAAGGAAGGTCAATTGGGTGATCGACAACTGGGAAAGATCATAGGGAATGTCCTAGCTAGAGTGTCTAGGGATTATATAGTGTCAGATATGAGCTTGCTGAGGTACAAGGGTCGGATCTGTGTTTCGATGGACACTGTTATTAGACGGGAGATTCTGGATGAATCTCATACTACCCCTTACTCTTTGCATCCAAGCACCATGAAGATGTATCAGGATGTGAGATCACTATATTGGTGGCTTAGGATGAAGAGGGATGTGACAGAATATGTGGCTAAGTGCTTTACGTGTCAACAGGTTAAGGCTGAGCATCAGAGACCAGCATGGCTATTACAGCCTCTTGACATCCCAGAATGGAAATGGGAGGACATCATGATGGATTTTGTGATGGGGTTACCGAGGATTGTGAGTCAACATGATTCAGTGTGGATTATCGTGGATCGATACACCAAATTAGCTCACTTCTTACCAGTTAGGATGACATATACAGTTGACCAGTATGCATATCTCTATGTGAGAGAGATAGTGCACCTTCATGGGGCTTCGAGATCGATTGTGTCTGATTGGGACCCCACTTTTACTTCCAAGTTTTGGGGAAGTTTACATAAGGCTATGGGTACACAGTTGAAGTTAAGTACTGCCTATCATGCTCAGACAGATGGACAATTTTAGAGGATGATACATATATTAGAGGACATGCTGCGAGCATGTGTGCTGGAATTTGATGGGTCCTGGAGTAAGTATTTGGATTTAATATAGTTTTCCTACAATAACAACTACCGGTCGACCATTGGAGTGGCTCCTTATGAGATACTGTATGGTAGGAAATGTAGATCTCCCATTCATTGGGATGAGACAGGAGAAAGGAAATACTTGGGTCCTGAGGCAGTTCAGAGGACCAATGAGACTATTGAGAAAATCAGAGCTTGGATGCTTGCTTCTCAAAGCAGACAGAAAAGTTATGCTGATCCCAAACATAGGAATGTGGAGTTCCAAGTAGGAGACTATGTCTTCCTTAGAGTCTCACTATGGAAAGGGGTGAGGAGATTTGGGAAGAAGGGCAAGCTGAGCCCTAGATTTGTGAGACCATTTGAGATCCTGGAGAGGATCGGTCAGGTGGCTTATAGATTGGCCTTACCTCCGGCATTGTCAGCCGCACAAAATGTATTTCATATTTCGGCCCTTCAGAAATATGTGTCAGACGTGACTCATGTATTGAGTTACGAGGATTTGAAGCTTGGGGAAAATCTCTCCTATGAGGAACAGTTAGTCAAGATACTAGACAGTTCGGACAATTTTTTGAGTTACAAAACTATACCTTTGGTTAAGGTATTATTGAGGAATAGTAAGGTCGAGGAAGCGACCTAGGAGTTGGAGTCAGATATGCAGAATCAGTATCCCAAGTTGTTCAGGTAAAATTTTGAGGACAAAATTCTTGTAAGGGGGGGGGGGGGGATAGTTGCAACGTCTCAAATTACCTAATAAGGCTTAGGATCTTGATTAAGAGGCCAGGATGGCAGATTATGGAAATTATGTGCTTATGTGATATATATGTGTATCATGTTGGTTTTTATTGATCAAATCAGAGATTATGCGCAGCGGAACAACAATCAAATTGTCAGATTAATCCCATAAGATTTCTAGATCTACTTCTTCACACTCATATATATATTGAATCAAGGACAAGAATAGAAAATTACCTCAGGTCATTCCTTGCTGTTATCTTTTCGTATGGCTGAATCCTTGATATCTCACACCAAGATCTTCCAAAATGTTCTCAGGCACACAAAGAACGAGTGTGGGCTCGATATACAAATAATAGGCAATAACTATTTATCAGATGTTCTCAACACATGAGATCTGATAAAGTTTGGACCTAGGTTTTGTGAAGAACAATGACCTTTGTTTTTGTTACTGTTCTCTTTCTCTGAGAGAATCCTAGATATTTTTCTATCCCTGAAAACTTACGTTCTGTGAAAACTGATATCCAATATTTAATAATATCCAATATATTAAAATATTTGTTATTTTAAACAAATTCAAAATAACTGATCAGTTATCAGATTTTTGTTTAAATAATAATATTTTAATCATATTAAAATATCTCATTATTTATTTAATATTTAAATAACTAAAATTGTGGAATTAAGAGACTCAGTCCATCTCTTATGTTGTAGCACAGTGCCACACGTGTACCACATGCATGTGCAGGCATGTGATTTTTCCCAATTTTTATTATTATTTAAATACCAAAAATCCCAAAAATAAATTAATTCAAAACTAATTATATTTTTGTTAAATCAAATAATTAATTAATTACACATAATTAAACAATAACTATGTTTGATACATAGAAAAATATTTTACTTATCACATAAGTCCTTTTTGCACATTTTTGTATTTGCCTTTGACATTGATTGTTTGAGCCATTTCGGGGACCATGGACCTATAACATTAAGCTCCAATAAATTGAAACTAAATAATTAAACTCTTTAATTATAATAGTTAATTTATTAATTATGATATTACTCCACTATAAATTCAGAATTGCACTCTTTATGTTATAGATATACTTTTACAGAAATCTTTTTCTTAAGTCGTCCATTGATATAACCATCTTACAATAGTTCAACCCTCTAATTAATTAGTTCATAAATTAGAATGGGAGAATTACCTTTTAACCTTTCTAATTTACTTCTTATTCCTTAAGTACCATTAATTCACTAGTGAATAATTAATCTATAATCTAATTATAGATTTGAGCTCAAAATCATTCAGTTCCAGAATTAACCCTTAAGGGAACTAATATACGATCCGTTAGGAAAGATTAGATTCCGTATTGTTGATACATGTTCTCAGCCATCCATGATATTTAATCTCCAAAACAAAAGTCATTAGCCTCATTCTTTGAAGAGACCTTAACGAATGAATCAAAAGTTTTAATAAACATGAACAGGAGTTCATGAACACTCAGGATTTAGGTTGATCTATAAATGATCATCAGTTATGATATGAATTACAAGTCTTTATTGTTAAATGGCTTTTGGATAAAGACTTTAATTCATATCGGTCCATGTCATATATAATCATATTATATAAAGCACCTTTACCAAGATGTCTTACCACATCAGTAATCCGAATCTAGATTATTTGTATCATTATGATACTCAGTAAACCGTACTTACAACTCCAATTAAAGAATTCCATAAATTTAATTTGTTGTTGTTGACTATTTTTTATTCATTCATGTGATCTTAATTCTCTCGTACTAATACAAGATCACATCCTCAATAATGAATATGGAATTTTTCTGATATTTACAACATTATTCAAACAATAATTTAACAATCTAAATATGACAATAATAATAAACCATTGTATTTATTTATTCACAGAAAAAACAAATGTCTTTACATGCTTTTAGGACACACTCCTAACATATCATTGTATGATTATGTGAGTTATATTATTATCATGACTAGATATACATGTTTAGGTGCATTAAATATGCATGTGGGCCCATTTCTCATCAGAAGGACAATTTTTGTAATTTGGCCCATTATGAGTATATTTGGCATATATGTGACATGTGTGTGAGACCACATTATTATGTGGATATATTTGGGTTGCTTGGCACGAGACGGTCCTAGGGAGAAAGTTAGCGGAAAAGTCACAACAGGATCAATACTTAACTTAGGGTGAGTCAAGGGTATTTTGAGTATTTAGTACATTACCGGGATATTGGGTAATGAAAATGAATAATTGAGGATATATTGCGAGTTAGTGAGACCAGGAGGGAATTCTAGGGATTTTGACCATTTTACCCTCGGGGACATTTTTGGTGCCCCAAGCCTTGGGATTTTCTTAAGGTTACTTGAGCCGTAAGTATCCTGTCAAAAAAAAAAAACACGTTCAAACACTCTCTCTCTCCCATTCTCCTTTTTGACACTCGATAGCATTTTCGAAGGAAACTCGAGTTTTAGGACTCGGGTTCAAGAAAGATTATATTCATAACGATTCTAGGGAAGATTAGAAGCTTGATAGCGGGAGAATTTAGATGGAAAACAACTTAATCAGAGTTAATTTAAGCTTCGAATTTCTAAGTTTCCGTTTCCTTAAGTTTCTTGAGTTTTGAATTGGATTTTTCGGTTTGGTGAGTTTTTGATCCATCAGAAATGTGGGTTTTGTTGCTTGGGAGGTTCTACAAATGTTGTGAGATTGAATGGGGAGTTTGGTATGGATTTGGGGTGAGTTTTGGGAGAATTTTGAGCTAAGAAATCTGGGTTTGCAGGGTCGGGTCGCGACCCTCCTAAACCCAGAAGAAGTGGGTGGTTTCCTGAGTAGGGTTGCACCGCGACGCCTGTTAGGCTGTGCTGCGGCTCATGTTCAGTGAAAGGAGAGGCTGGGCCTCTGACTTAGGCGAGTCATGGCTCAAATACTTGGGGGCCATGGCACATAAGGAATTTTGGACCTTGGGAGGTTTTGAGTACGGGAACTCAAACCTAAGGGCTCGGGATCGATCCTACTACCCGATTTAGAAGGATTCGACTTCCCGGAGGTTGAGACTCGGTCTGGAAGCCTTTATTTACTTGTTTTTGACGGGATTCTATACTGTGTTATGAATAGGTTATCGCTAGGGGCTCGGGATTAAGATCGTGCTCGAGGGTCATTCTTATTTTACTTTACACTCAGATCTGAGGTAAGAAAATTTCACCCAACATGTGATGTACATGATTAGGGATTGGCACGAATGTGGAATATAGATTTTATTTGGGCATTGGCCCCTATAAATGTGCATGATTATAATTATTCTTGTGATTGATTGATTAAGCATGTTGAATGCTCTATATCAGGATATTTGTTATATAGTGAATGCCTATCTGCATTATCTGATTAAGAAAGGCTTGACTAATGAGTCAAGGACAATAATAGCGCTGGTCGAAAAGCATTGACTTATCAGTCAAGGGCGGCAATAGAGTGTTGAGCAGTGGTCTATATGGTTAGGCCTAATCAGGAGCGCATCATACGCTTGTCTGTCCCAATGGTCGTGGAAAATTAAGGATGGTTATACAAAGGATAGGGCAATGGGCCCCAGGGTGACTTATTAGTCCCATATCCTAGGGCGTTGAGCCCCAGTATGATTTATCAATCATGTGGTTTGGGTGCTAGGTCCTAGAATGATTCTTTAATCTTGTGTAATGGGCGACGAGCCCCGATATGATTCAATTAATCATTTTATTTAGGGCAGCTGACCCCATATGATAATGTAGTCATTTATATTAATGGTATGCATGCATGAGTAGGATTATTCCTGCTAGGCATACTTATTATGATTTGGTAACGTGTTATGCACTACTTATGAGCATGTTTAAGTTTTCTTGCTCGGCCTTGGCTCACAGGTGCTATGTTGTGCAGGTCAAGGGAAAGGGAAGCTGGACCAGCCATGAGTTGGAGAGCTTAGGTGGCGACGTGTACATATGCGGCCGCTTGACCACCATGACCAAGGTTTCGCAGTGGTACTAGGGTTAAACCCTATTTTGCTGCCTAGGTACGCGGATTGAATCTTTTGAGTTGTAATGACCCTTTTGGAACTGTAAACAAATTTTTAAACGTTTATTATGGGATCCCATGTACAAATTAATGTTTTAAATGAAATATCCATTCCTTTTGACCAATTTTTTTTACCCTGGGCCATTAATAACATTTAGATGCACGTTTATGACCGAATGACTCGTTTAGCGAGTTTAACACTATTTAAAATACACACTGTAATGATCTTGGCTAACCAGGGTGTTACAATGGTCGTCCTTGGGAGATAAGCAATGTTGAGCTGACTATGTTCATCATCCCATTTCAGGAGTCTCCCGGATGACTTTGATTTTTGGAGGAATTGCCGCAATGGATGGTTTCTGAGGACTTTGATGGGATGCACCTGGAAGTAGGGCCTTAGCTTCCAAGAAGCTACCATCAGGAAAAAGGTCAATTTTTCCATGAGCGGGTACCTGGTCTCCGTTCAGAGGAGTCTTTTGCTCACATAGTACATGGGGTGCTGTACACGACCCTCATGGCAGACTAAGGCGGCGTTGATGGCATTCTTTAAGACAGCCATGTAGAGTAATAGGGGTTAATTCTCCATGGGCTTTGATAGGATAGGAGGGTTTTCCATATGAGCCTTCAGTTGCTGGAACGTTTGCTCACATTCCTCCATCCATACAAACCTCTGTCCTCCTCGGAGGATGTTAAAGAACAGGATGCACTTGTCCATTTCCTTGGAAACAAAATGACTCAGAGCAGTGATCCTCCAAGTGAAGCTCTTGATATCCTTATGCCTTCGGGGAGATGGCATGTTAATCAAGTCTTTAATATTTTCGGAGTTTGCTTCTATTCCTCGAGCACTGACGATGAAGCCAAGGAATTTTCTCGAGGCAACGCTAAAAGTGAAATTTTAGGGAGTTAGGTTCATTGAAAACTTGTGGAGCACCAAGAACACCTTCGTGAGATCCCTCACCTGGTCAGGGATCGTTCTAGAATTCACTAGCATGTCGCCCACATACACCTCCATATTCTGTCCCAAATGCTCCTTGAACATTCAGTTCACGAGACTTTGGTAGGTGGCCCTAGCATTCTTTAGCCCAAAGAGCATCACCTTATAGCAGTAAAGTCCTTTGTCCGTTCAGAAGCAGGTGTGCTCTTGGTCCGCGACATGCATGGAAATCTGGTTATACCCCGAGTACGCGTCCATGAAGGGCAAAAGCTCGTACCTGGAGATGGCATCGACCATCTGAACATTCTTCAGTAGTGGGAAGTAGTCCTTAGGGCATACCTTATTCAAGTTGGAGAAGTGTATGCAAGTCCTTCAGGTACCATTTGGCTTAGGCACGAGGACTGGATTGGATACCCACTTGGGATACTGTGTGCTCCAGATGAAATCGTTCGCAAGAAGTTTGTCCACCTCTGCCTTTAGGGCTTTCGCTCTAGATTTGTCAAACGTCCTCCACTTCTATTGGATTGGAGCGACGTTTGGATCGACATTCAAGGCATGACCAATGATATTTGGGTCAATGCCTGTCATGTTGGAGTAAGACCAAGCGAAGACATCCTGATTTTCCCGGAGGAAGGCTAGGAGTGAGTTTCAGACTTTCTCCTTCAGCTTTTTCCCAATCTTGGTTCTCCTATTAGGAGTGGCCGCATCGAGAGCCAACTCCTCGATTTCCTCTCTTCTTGAACTTGCGGGTCCAGCTCATCTACCTCTTCTGCCAGCACCGCTAGTACTTTCGCATTCTTGGGAAGAGACTGTCCTCGAACCACCTCATTGACTACCATAATTGGTTGTTTGAGGGAAACGTTGTAGCATTGCCTTGCCTCTTTTTGGTCAACTTGGACCGTTCCAATTCCTGAGTCCGTGGGAAAATTCATGCACAAATTTCGAATGGAGGTTACGACACCGACCTCCACCAAGGATGGACGCCCTAAAATGGTGTTATACGTAGAGGGACAATCAACCACCATGAAAGTGCAATATTTGAAGGCCTGGCGAGGCTCTTCCCCCAATTTCATGGGTAGCTTGATTTGGCCCATTGGAATGAGACCCTCTCCCGAGAATCTGTAAAGAGTCGAGGTGCATGGGGACAGGTCGCTTGTGGTCAGCCGATCTTCGTGAAAGTGGACTTGAATAGGAGGTTCACTGAACTCCCATTGTCCACAAGGATCCTAGCCACCATCTTGTTGGATACCTGGCTCTCGATCACTAAAGGATCATGGTGCAGAAAGTGAACTCTCCGAGCATCGTCCTCAAAGAATGTGATGACTTGGTCAATCATCCACGACATCTGGGCTGGCAACTTCTCTAAGGCCAACACCTCTTCATAAAGGTTTAAGCTCGTTCGTACCTATTTTGGGAGCCCTTAGAAGTGCCTCCCAAGTGGGGCTCGCCCGAGATAGTCCTTACTCTGTCGTTAACTGAAGGGGCCTTGTTTTCAGTTGGTTGTGGCAGAGCCATGGGTACCGGGCTTGGTGATAGTGGAGCAGTGGGTTGTGCAAGCATTACTGCTGCAGGGGTTGGAGCTTGGCGAGGCCTGCTTCGAGCGTATTGGTGGAGGTGCCCCAGCTTGATGAGGTTTTCAATCTTATCTTTGAGCTGGCGATACTCATTGATGTTGTGCTCTATATCATTGTGAAAATGACAAAACTTGCTGGGATCTCACCTTTCCCTGTCCCTTCGGATGGGTTACGGCCTTCGGTACTGAACATGTTGGTCCATAGCCACAAAGATATTCTCTCAAGATTCCACCAAGTCAGTGTACTCGGAGTACTGCGAGACATACTTCTGGCCAGGGGTAGTCCCCTGTTAAGCCTGCATGATCCCATTTCCCTTGGGCTTTCGGTCCTTGCCCTTGCCCTCGCATTTACTGCTACTAAGGATCGGACTAGGTGCGACAGACTGGGATGGAGCAGTAACTCCAGCACTGAATGCAGGCTGGAAAGCATGATACCTAGTGTGCGACGCTTAGTATCCCGTCAGAGCCGCATTAAAACCAGTGGTCGACATGGCACTAAAGACAGTTGGCGGGACACTCGGGCTGGACTGGACTCCCCCCAAACTTGGTTGGATAGGAGTGTAAGGTAGATATTGGATCCCTAAAGCGATGGGGCCAAGCATTGTCGGAGCAAGAATGGTGATGGGCCCACCAAATGCTCTTATCTAGGCAACATCCCAGCTGATGTATTCTTGTGCTTGACGGATGAAGTCATCGAGTTGTCGGCACCCTCTGCGCTAGAGTTCATCCCACAACGGGGACCCCGTGCAGATGCCAGCCGACAATGCCATTAGTTGTTGGCCATCGTCGACCCTCTTGGTCCTTACAACTTCCTCTTTGAAGTGTTTGACATACGCCTTAAGGTTCTCGAAGGGTCTTTGCTTTATATTGGCCAAAGCATTGACCTCGAAGCTCACCTTCCAAGCTACTATAAAATATTTCCGAAAGGAAGATGACAGTTGGTGCCACAACTGAATGAATCCTGGTCTGTGTTTCTTGAACCACTCATCTGTTGGTCCCGTTAAAGTTATCGGGAACACATGACACTTGGCGTCCTCGGAGACACGATGCACCGACATCAGCCTGTTGAACTTTGAGAGGTGGTCGGTGGGGTGCGAGTCGCCATCATAAGACGTGATGGCAGGCATCTTGAAGACCTCTGGAAAATGAGCTTCAACTATGTGAGGAGCACACAACTACCCATCTTCATCATTCGAGTCGGATTGGTGGCCCTGTCGTCGGGCCATTCTAAGCATGATCCTTTTCTGGCTCTCTAATTCCGCTCAAAGCGGATCGCGCTCTTGGTTGGCACTTTGTGTCGGGTAATCTCTCATTCGGCCGTTGAGATTGTCCTTGAGGTTCGATGGAATTTTCTTTGTGGGTTCACGCCCGTGGGTCTTATTACACCGACGAGCATTAAGTTCATCCCACAGGTTAGCTTGACCTCGGAACGCGCCATTGTCGTCGAAGCGAGCCTCCCCTGTTTCCCTGTCAGACTCAACATTCTCATTGTTAACCGAGATGCTGATGCCGCGCTCACCACCAACAGGGAAATTTTGCATGTTGGCCCCTCGACCATTGTTCCTATGGTGAGGACCACCTCCGGGCCTTGCACGATTCCTATTGGCGCGCCTATGCGGAACCCTTTCGGTTCCACGAGCGCTATCAACTTGGCTGTGTCCTTGGGCTCTTAGGCCTCCATATATGCTAGCTGGCCTCGGGACCTGGTTGTCTTTTGGGTTCCAAAGAGCCTTCTTTCATTTGGGAGCAGAGTTATCGTCAACCTTACCTTTGCCACGGTCTTGTGGCACAAGTGAGGTTCCATCTCCAGCTGGGTGCACAGGAGGCACGCCAACTGTACTAACAATGACAAAATTCTGTGCTTTTAGGCTTCAGATCTTTGGATGGTAAGTCTTCTACGCTGAGAGTTTCAGTTTATATATATAAATAAATCGTTAGTTAAGAATCTTTATTAATATGCCTCTAAGAGAAAGAAATAAAACTAGCAGCGACAACAACATTGTTTCACTATTTGGCTTGTTTAGTGGTGCTGATAGAGTAGACTATGCTTTGATGTTTTTTGGAAGTGTTGGTGCCTGCGTCCATGGTCACTTGAATTAATATTATGCACCATTTAATTAAAGTTCTAAGGTCACTTGAGTATAGATAGTTGTAGTAATGTGTGTAATATAATAACTTGTTTATTATTCAAACTCAATTATTGTAAATTTGGTTATGCGTCATATATTATTGACTATTTTAGATGAATGATATGATATTTCACGACCTCATTAGTTTTTCTTTTATGTTTTATTTACCAGATTCCACAAGTGAAGTGCAAAAGAAAATCTGATTTGGAAGGCTTTGGTGTGCTCGACATTTGGAAGTTCATGAATTCCTACCTTTACTTTTGAATATGCAACTGTTTAAGACTATTTTGTTGACTATTGTGAGAATGTTTTGTTTATGTTAATTAGGTAGTGTTGAATATCTTAAGACTTTTGGATTGTTTTTTAGATAATCTTGAATGTATTTTGACACAATTATTTGGTTATATATGTTGAGAACCTTATAATTGGCACTCAAAAATATATTTGTACAATGTTAAGGGTGTCTTAAGTATATTAAATAAAGTGGGTTTGAATTAAAGAAATAAAAAATAATTATAATGTATAGGTTTATATAATAATAATTCAAGCTTATCCAAATATTAGAATAATAAAAAAAATGTGTTATTGTATCTTTTACAATAACACTGGTTTATAAGCATAAAATTATGTTATACAAACTATTTTATATAATGCAGAAAGTATGTTATTATAAAGTGTATCATAACACTACTTTATAAGTACAAAAAGGTTTTATATAATCTATTTATAAATAGCATAATGAAATAAATACTTATCTAACTATTAAAGTAACACAACAAAAGTGTTATTGTAGGTTATACCATAACACATGTTTATAACTATGGAAAAGTGTTATGCAAAGTGCTCCGACCTACTATAACACCGCTTTTCTTTACACATCAAAAAGTGTTATGGTATACATTTGATAATACTTTTTCGGTCTTATTGAAAGTATTTTTTCTTGTAGTGTGGATTCTCAACACGCGTTCGTGGGACGGAAGTATTTGCAGACAGGGGAGGATTTCTCCTACTATTCCCATGGGTTGGAATATCTCGTTGAGGATGAGCTGGTGTTAGATGTCTTACAGGTGACGCAGGATGCCTTATTGGCGAGGCTATCCTCGTTCCATCTGGATGGGCTAAATTAGCTTGCCTTGGTTCTACTCCAACATCCCTTGTTCTCTGTGCCTGGTGCACTGATCGTGGCATAAAGGGTTTGCCAGAGTGTTGTGCCTTCGTGAGCTTTCCCCAGCCCCTCCTCGCGGATTGTTATGGTTATTTTTGGGAATCTGTAAAGAAGGCACTGAGCTTGGAGTCGCAGTCCTAACTGATCGATTGACATGCTGATGACCCCTGTGATGATTACTGGGTCGATCATTCTGGTGATTTCACCCTGAAGGCATAGAACTCGGAGTGGCAATTTTGACAGATCGACTTAGTTTAGGCCAGTTATTTCTATGGGACTTATGAGACCCAGTTTAGCTCTTTCCGACATTAACGTCGGTTGCAAGAGGGGGTAACCGAGCCAATACCTCCTTAATCTGCCTGTTTGCTCTAGCGAGATGTCTCCTCAACTGCATGTTTTCCATCTCGATAGCAGCTAGATAACCTGGGTTAGGATTTGGTGGTAGCGACGCCGAACTCCCACTATTTCCCTAACCCGTCGGTTGTTTCCCCGGACGTTGCTGAATATCCGGGCCCCTTTCATTGGGAACAGCGGTATGATGGGCCTCCAACCAAACAGGCTATTCTATCTCATTATCGTGCATTGAGCGAGTGAGCGCCATGATGAAAGTTGTCTGGAAATTGTAAAGCACTAATTTACTCTCAATTAAAGTACCAAATTGTTGACGTGGTTTTCTGCCAACAGTATATTAAGAAATAAAATGGGTAGATTAGTGCTAGATAATAAACCACAATGAAATAACAAGTACCCACTCAAAAGCCCATAACTTTTTATGTGGTTCAGTGGTTAAAATCCAACTAGTCCACGAGTCAATATTATTATTGTTTCTCTCGCTATTTTGGCAGAGTTTCGGTAATACAGAAAAATTGGTTCCTTTCCCTGTCCAACATTCCTACTATTTATAGGGGGATTCCATGGACAGGTTTGGGTAACCGTGTAAATAAACCGCGTAATTATATATGGTATATAATTAATACAAATTATTCCCATTTACATTGGGATATGCTTTGATAACAAAATAAATATGCTCCTGCTGTCTCGGGTAATAAATTATATATATATGACATAACTTGGTCATTAATGAGCGTATAAAGATTTCCTGAGTCTCTTGGGATCCTTCAGTATGCATTATATCTAGGTCCTCACGAGCTGAATATCTCACCTGAGCTCGTGTTTGACAGCTATCTGACTCCGAGCTCGTAGTAAATCCAGGACGCCTAATATTGGGTCTAACCATTATGATTCTCGAGCTGCTCACATTGTTAATAAATAGATATTCTCCCAAGCTGGGTAATTGAACTCGTCCTAAATTTAGGGTACAACAATAATATATTAATTACATGGTCAATTTAATTCTGTAGTGCACCAATTTTTTTTTTAGTTTATTAATTTTGTGCTTTATTTTATTAATAATTTTTAAGTGTTAGGAAATTATTTTTAATTGTTTGAATTGTTTGGTAAAAATGATGTGAATCTAATTTGTTAATTGTTTTATTTAATAATTTTAATTTGCGAGTTCATGAGTTTTGGATGTATGCACCAAGGTGCATGGTTAGTAGAGATGCCCTTGAGCACTTGTGTGTGTGCATGTTCATGGTTGCATGATGAGCATGCAATATTTTTCCTATGCATATTTTTCTTTTTATTTTATTTAATTAATAAATTAAAAATAAAATAAAAAGGAAAGAACTAGAGAGATAAGGGCGTGTAGTGTGAAAGGGCAAGGTTGGAAGAGTGCAAACTTTCCTTTTTCCTCATTTGTAATCTTTTCTCCAACTTAATATTTATAGAAAGACCAATATATTTAAAAGAAAAATGACTTTATTACATTAAGGAAAATGACAATATTGTCTTATTATTATTTGGGTAAGTTAATGAGAATTGATGGAGTGTGAACAAGCCTTCTTTGGCCGAGTATAGAAGGACAGAGGGTGATTGGGTTTGTTCAAGAGTGGTGTGTGTGCATAGGGAGAGTTTCCACTTTGTACACAAATCAATTAGGCCATTGATGGCAATCACATGGATTGGGGAGAGGAAATAGGAATTTGGTAAGTGAATCAAGAGGGACTCGGCTAAGTTAAAAAGGGAAACAAGGAAAAGCTTGAACCATTGTTTTCTTGGTGGCTGTTGAATCATGGAGAGAGAATGATAGAAGAAAATGTGAAGGACGGAGAGAAGGAGAATAGAAAAGAAGAGGCCAAGCCTAGGAATCTTAAGGTATGGCTTGAGGTTCATAGCATTACATTGCTTTTATCTTCATCTTGATTCTAATCAAGGAAAAATGATGGTGATGATAGGTTTGGTTATGTTGCAAGAACTTAGAGGATTGGAGGCTAGGGTTAGAAATCCGTAGGGTAAGTATTTGGTTCATAGTGATTTTGTTTGTTTCCACCTCTTCTTGAATCTAAGATCATGTTCTTTTCTCCTTTCTTTTGTGTGGTGTATTCAAAAATCCCTAGGGGGTTTGATCAAGGTGATAACTCTTGAATAAAGAGTTATTTTTATACTTTTAAGCTTATAAATGTAGAATTAGGAAGAGTGGTGTTTGCTTTTTGTTATTATTTTTAGTTAATTTCTTTTCCCTTTTTGTGTTGTTGTGAGTTTATTGTGTCTTGTTTGTTTTTAAGAGTTGAAAGTAGGAAAATAAAGAATTTATGCATGAGTTTTCCAAGGTAAAAAATGAAAAGGGAATTTGCTCTAAGTTGTTTAATTTGTGCTGAAATGTCAGGTTTTGCTATAGCAAAAGAATTTTGCTGGAGCATTTTCATCAAGATTCAAGTGGGGAATTTCAACATATGAAGAAGAGACACTTGGCATGTCATTAATTGAGTTGGCAAGGAGTGATGAGGTGGCAAAAATCAAAGGCAGTGAGCTGCATTTTGGAGCATTTTCTAGAAGAAAAAAAAGAAAAGAGAGAAAAATGATTGGGCAAAAAATATAGACAAATGTGGTGGGCCTTCTAATTAGGGAAATAATTATTATCCTAGCATCATAAATAGAAAGAAGCCACCATTTGAGAGATTTATTCTGGAGCCGCCATTAGAGAAAAGAGGAAAAAGAGAAATGAAGAAAAAGAAGAAGAATAAATTCCAAGTTTTAAGAGAAGAATCCAAGGAAGAAAAGGAAGAGGAGGAAGATAAAATTATTGATTCATCATCTTTGAATTGTTTTCTCCTCTTTAATCTCATTGTTAGTAATTTCTTTAACTTTTTATATTTAAATACCCATGGGCAGTTTTGATTTTGGATTTGCGCTCTTGAATTAATCCATAAACTAAATATTTTTAGGCTTGAATTATTGATTAACTCTATGTCTTATAATTTTCTAGCATTTTATTTTAGCAATTGATCCATTGTTCATTCAAATGTGCTTATTGATGGTTTCTTGTTGTTGATTGGACACAAATGGAAAGATATTTAGTTATATTTGTGTTGGGAAGTTTGAATATAATTGATAGATTTGAATGACGCAAGTGAATAATCTTGTTATGTTATGTTTGTGAATAGCATAGGAATGTATTATTTACCTTGTGTAACCATTATGAATTGATGCTTAAATTTCAGGTTCTTAAACTTGATTGGCATAAGAATATTTTAAATTGGGTGAAAGAATTAATACCATAGGATTTGGAAAAGTTCTACAAACTAATTTGGAATTATTGTTAACTCTGGGCAATTTTGCTGATATTTTGCTGCAGCAAAACGTACAAGTCACTTGACATAGAGGAATTTAATAATTCAAGCCTCATTTTACCAAATTGAATTTCTCTTGCTTTTAGATTGTCATATTAGTTTATTTTGAAGCATTTTCAATTTATTTTTCATCACTATTAAATTGTTTGGTCATTAATTTGCGCACAATTATTTGCTAAATCAATCCCTGTGGAGACGATACTCAACTTATTAATATATTACTTGTTGACTGTGTACACTTGCACATAATTGATCGAAAAATATCACAACACAAGATGGTGGCCATTGTTTGGGTCATTGAGTGCTAGCAAGAGAGGTAATTGAGACTTTGCCTTATGGTGGTTGTTCTTGTGACTTTGGTTCTTGTTGTTTTGTTTTCATGAGGATATTGATTTTGAATGATGAAATATTATTTTATTTTGAAGTTGTGGCTCATGGTATTATTCTATTGTTGTTTCTATGAGGAATACTTGTATTATTTTGACATGTTTTGATTAGAGGCATGTTAGGTTTTAAATTGAAAATTGGAAACAAGGATGGGAATGATGTATGTTTCGGCCTTATAGTATGTTTTAGGGTTTGTGGATTTCTTTCATATTCTTGTATGCATGCAAAAGAGTTGAGTTGTTTGACTATGAGTATTTTGTTCTAGGGGTCCTTTTGGCATGGTTGGGTTTTTTTTTTTATGTTATTGAAACTACATGTTGTCATTGGTGATCATAGGAGCAGGCTAGGTTTTGTTTTGAGTTGGAAGCAACAAGAGATAAAACATATTGTAGGATTCGGCCTAGTGCTTGAATAAAATGATGTTGAACTTTGTTGATTCTCTTGACTTTATTTTATAAATCTTGGGGTAATGAGCATGTTGTTAATTAGAATAATTCATGTTATTAGGTTATATAGGATTCAACATGAGCATGCATTATGGTGTAAGTTTGTTTTTGATGATGGTTTTACATGCTTAAATGTATTCTTGAATTGTTCAAGTATAGAAACATGTTAGGTTATGTGTAGCATGATTAAAGGTGCAACTTTGATAATTATAAGCTTCCTGTTTTTTTTTAATTATTTGGTTGTGTTGATGTTAAATGATTTTCTTTAAAATGCACAGATGAAGCCTCAAAATGATATTTTAATTTTATATAAGTAAGAGACATTTTATTTCTATGATAATAAGCTTTTATTCAAAATAATTAACATGCAGTTTTTTTTAATTTATGAAAAGAATATGGTTTGAATTTAATTTTGTGATTTTAATTAAATAAAATGCTTGCTGGAATTTTTCGATTATTAAGAGAAAATGTCTTTTAATTAAGATAAGTAAAACATATACTCCAATAAATTTAGTCTTAGATTTTATATATGAAAAATGTGATTTTTTTCCACACTATAATTATGTATATATTTTCACATTTATAAATATGCAGTTTATTATAAGTAAAGAAATTATTATTTTTCTAAAAGTAATTAATAAATTCATTTATTCATTATAAGTAACTACAAATTTGTCACAATCTATTAATTGTTATTTAATAATATATGTGATTATTATTTCATGAGAAATTAAAAGGCTAAGTGACTTATTTTAGAAAAATGTAATTTTTGTAATAGAGTTTTTGAATGACAAATATGTGGTTAAAAGAAATGATGAAGTAATAATTAAGTGGTAAATAAATTATGCTTGCTGAGTTTTTTAGAAAAGGCAATCAGATAAGCATGTAGAAATTATTGATTTTAAACGTTAAATTTCAAGGACACTCCCACATATGCATGTTACATGCAAGTGTATTTTTACTTAAAAAAATATGCCTATTAGTTAAACATATGATTTTTATTTTGTAACCATGAAGGATTGATTGGTAGAATTTTCATTATTCTTTTATGATTTTATGTGAAATTATTGTATGTTAGTAATTGTAGAGCAACTTGTTCCACGTATGCATTGGCCCATGCACACATGGGTTATGTATGTTGGGCATGAGTATTCTTACGTGATTTTAAAGACGAGCATTTGATTATGATTATAGGCTCGTTGTGACGTTTTCACACTTTATCTTGCTTGGACCTGAGGTAAGGAATTTAGATAGAATTTTATTTGTTTTATGCTATGAAATGCATGACATTATATTGCAAGAAATAAAGTGTTATGGAAAGTGAAATTATATTATTGATATGTCATGATAAGACAAGTTCTATGGAATGTGTACTTTCTATGTTTTGATGTGCACTATGACGCATGCTCTTGTACGATGAATGAAAAGAAAAGGTTGCTAGCATGGTGAATGCGACACAACAAAGGAGTTACTAAGGATATGGCATAACTCAAAGGGTGGACGTGCCGAGGTTATTCAAGGACCTAAGATCCTGTTTACCTCATAGAGGAGGTCTTACCAGCCTATGTTATACTAGTTACCTCAAGATGTGACATGTACAATAGAGGTGTCATGATCACTAAGAGTATGGTTATGATGTGTGATTGTGATGTATGAATATGTTTATGTTTATGATTATAAACTATGA
Source organism: Humulus lupulus (assembly GCF_963169125.1). Taxonomy (NCBI): domain Eukaryota; kingdom Viridiplantae; phylum Streptophyta; class Magnoliopsida; order Rosales; family Cannabaceae; genus Humulus; species Humulus lupulus. The sequence continues at coordinate 89,672,094 of NC_084799.1, forward strand.
GTATGAAGATGTTATGTTTTGCCCTGATTTATGATACATGTTCTTCTTGTGTTTTTCCTTGATATTGTTATATTGTTGTACTTCCTTACTGCGCTTTTAACTCACCCCCCTTACTTTCTCCCTTTCAGGTAAACAATAGGGTTTCTCCTTGGCTCAAATGCTCAGCGTCGAGAGTCAAATGTCCCTTTTTCACAATATCACATCTTTTCTAGGCTAAACACAATCAATTTATCAAATTTTCCATAAATCTTGAAATATTGTCAAACACAGGCAACAAAAGCATCATACTTCACAAATATAACTAAATAAGCTCAAAAATTCCCTAAAACAACCCTCTAAAACACCATAAGAACAACTCTATCAAACTTCCCCAAGTTTAAATTTTACTCATCCTTGAGTAAAACCTATTGACACTTTCTAAAAAACTAACTAACACACATGAATCAAGTTATAACCTAACAAGCCTCAACCTAAGAAACACCATGCAATACAAGCTTAGAATTTTTCAACTGCATTTTTTCAAGAATTTCAGCAAAATTAATTCAGCAATCAACTTCAATCTTTGCTACACCAATCAGACTTAACCAATAAATAACATTCAATCACAATGGGAGAGGACTTTGAGCCGCGACACCTGGGTCTCTCTGAAAATCCCTCGGGCCTCTGACTTCTCGAGGATCGCGACTTTAACTAGAGGGTGTCGCGGCTAAAAACTAGCACCTGCTTATTTATTTATTTTTTTAAAATTTCACGATTTCAAATGTAAAAAATTAAAAACTAAAGTCCAAATTTCTAAAATTGTCTGTTGACACCGTTTTTCGTCAACTTGAGAACATAAGGGCAAGGATTCAAGAATAAAGATATGATAAAATAAATACACCATATCTTATAATGATTCAACCCCAAAAAGATGACCTATGTCCACTTAGTCACTTTTATTAATATTTAAGCTTGAAGAACCATAGTTTTCGGAGAACCTGCGTTGCCGGTTGTTCTATAGTCCTCCTTCGCTTTACATTACATAAGGAATATTTATACAAGAATAGAGATTTGGCATTATAGATTGCCTCCTCTTATTTCTATCCCATCTTCTCTTATTTATAGTGAGGAGTTTAGGATTACAATTAGATCATGGGCCGAAGTTATTGGGCTTGGCCTGCAAATAATACATTACAACAGAAATATAGTTATATTTTTATAAATGATAACTCTGTACTCCTTTGCTAACTCTATTAGCGTGGATTTCATGTGTTGAATGAACAAGATCCTCCTATTAGCATGTAATGGCTTGCCTTGTGTGAACAGAAGTCGAAGGATGTGGCTACACAAAAAAATCCCTTCTATTAGTGCTTCGTAGTCTGCTTTGTAATCGGTGAGAACAGGAACTCCTTTGTGCTTCGTGAGAACAGGAAGTACTTTGTGCTTCGTGAGAATAGGAAGTACTTTGTGCTTTGTGAGAATAGGAAGTACTTTGTGCTTTGTGAGAACAAGAAGCACTTTGTGCTTCGTGAGAACCGGAAGCACTTTGTACTTTTCGAGAACAGGAAGTCCTTTGTGCTTCGTGAGAACAAGAAGTACTATGTACTTTGTGAGAACATGAACTCCTTTGCGCTTCGTGAGAATGGAAAATACTTTGTACTTTGTGAGAACAGGAAGTAATTTGTACTTTGTGAGAACAGGAACTCCTTTGTGCTTCGTGAGAAGAAGAAGTACTTTTTACTTTGTGAGAATAGGAAGTAGTTCGTACTTTGTGAGAACAGAAAGTACTTTTTGCTTTGTTAGAGCAGGAAGTACTTTGTGCTTCATGAGAATAGGAAGTACTTTGTACTTTGGGAGAACAGGAAGTCCTTTGTGCTTCGTGAGAATAGGAAGTACTTAGTACTTTGTGAGAACAGGAAGTACTTTGTACTTTGTGAGAACAAGAACTCCTTTGTGCTTCGTGAGAACAGGAAGTACATTGTACTTTGTACTTTTTGAGAATAGGAAGTACTTTGTACTTTGTGAGAATATGAAGTATTTTTTTGCTTTGCGAGAATAGGAAGGATATATGTTCCATTCATCATCCCTTTATAATTGCTATTTTTCAAAATGTCATAAATGCCCAAAAATGGGTATAACATTTGCCCCCAAGTCGGTTTCTGTGCTTTGCACAATTCTGACTTAGTTATGTGAACAACATCCCCATTCCTTTTTGGTAATACACTTTAAATGACATTTTAATAAAATAATTTTTTTCTTTAAACCCAAAATGACCACTTCTCTAATCATTCCATAGGCACTCTTTTTTAATAGCCACCTCTTGGGCTTGTTTACTCTTGCACTCCTCCATGTTCTTCGTGTAGCCTCTAAATACTTTTGGATTCTTTGTTCGCTTGGTGTACATAGATAAGCAATAGGATATACATAACGTACCCGAAAAAATGTTATCCTTTAAATACAGCTTTAAGCGAGCAGGTAATGCTTCCTATTTGCATTTCTAGTGAGGGGCTTGCGCGAACAGGTTTTTGAGCAATTCCATATTTCTTTTAATGCAGTCTTGAGCGAACATATCCAATGCCCTTTTTCCAGAATATGATAGCCTTTTATACACACTTCAAAACCATTAAATGACTCACGAACAGCTTGTCTCTAAACCACACATACAAACAATCTTATTTTGATGGCTTTTGTTAATGAAAACAAATAGATGCTCTATGCATACATAACAAACAAACAAGAATCCCAATGGGTTTGTATGTCGTCTCCAACCTCAACCTTGTTAATTTCTTATACATAGAACAAGTGGTTTTTTTGAGGCTCGTCTTACTATGTTGATCTCTTTTTATCCCTTGCAGACAATGATCACCTTGACCAACCTATATGAATCTATCTAGCAGTTGAAAAAGGTTAAGGAAGATACATGTTGTACCCTAATGTCTAAGATAGACACTGTTTGTGGTGAGAGTAACAATTGCACGACTAAGCTCGAGTAACTCAAAAGCTCTTCTTGTTTTGAGATCAATCAACCAAAGGTTGAGATTGACCGTCTCTAGAGGCCTCATGTTGTTGAGGTTGAGCAACTTAAAGTTGATGCAGAAGCTAATCGCCTTCAAACCTAGAGGCTTGCGAACAGAGACTTGTTGATGAAGAAAACACTTATGTTCGCACCTTCTTAGTACAGTCAAGGGATGGTGATGTTTCAAGGCCTGAAGATCTTGTTGACAACACTTTTGTTGGCCCTTTAGCTACCTCGGGTGACCAGACCCTTCAGCCAGAGTCCTGTTAACTTAGTCTCTAGTGCACCTCATGTTTGAGTATTTTGTACTGGCATACTCTTGGCTATTTATTTTCTGATGTAATCTTTACTTGCATGCCAACGAACATACCATTTCACCATTTGTTCTTAATGCGAACATACTAGTTTGCCTTTTGTTCATAGTGCAAACATATGCTTTTTACATGTACCAACGAATAGACTAGTTTGCCTTTTGTGAATCATACGAATAACTTATGTGTTTTTATATATGCTTTCTCTTTTCATGGCTTGTGTTTGTCTCACCTTTAGGCTCAGGCGAGTAGACACAATTTCGCCTTTGTAGGTTGAACAAATAGGACACGAGCATGCACATTTTTGCCTTTTTTGGGTACAACGAACAGAAAATGTTTTTTTGAAAATTTGTAAAAAATTTATCTTCTCTCGTGTGTTATTACACCCCATATGTCCCCCCAAGTGATTAAGGAGTCTCGATCCTTGATCACTTGTTAATAGAATTCATTTTTTGTCACTATAAGCTATTCGAATCATTCTATTCGTTTCACTATATAAACATGGTCGAACAAGCTATGCTATGTGAATAGGTCATTGAAGGTTATTCCTCAAACTGGTAGGCGACAAGAATTGGAGGTTGTCCTTTAATGGTGATCGATCGTGGTTTAAAAGTTGTCATCTTTCCTAACAACGATTAGCTTCTGAGGTTATCTTCCAAACTAGTAGAATTTAAGGTTATCCATGATCAAAGTTCAAGGTTATCCTCTTTTCTGAAAATGCTTCGGAGTTTGTGTATCACTCAGTTTGAACCAGGTTTAGCCAGGTTTAAATGTTTGCTTAATAACTACTTGTTAGTATTCAGACCTTATTCCTGGTTAGGACTAGGGTTTTATAACTTTGATTTCTTCATTTTAATTTATTAAGTTTTATTTGGAATCATCTTTGACGATCCAGGTTATTGTTCTTGCTCGGTTTTTATTTCCAAATGTCACTTTTATACTAACTTGAATTTTTCAAAGCTTGATTACGTTATTTAAACTTTCAAGTACGTCTACTTGTTTCTTTTATTATTACAATCACTATGCATACTTATTTAAACATATATGTATGATGATAATTTCTCAAAACTCATACTCCTTTATTCATAGAAGCATGATAGGTTATAATATTACTCAAAACTTTGTTGCACAAAAAAATTGTAATATTTTTCCAAAAGTTCAAGAAAACTTTTTTATTTAAAAGATGTATAAATTTTTTCTGAGCTCGTGGTATGGTTGTATCCAACACCAGTATGCCCCTCAAGTAACCAAGTTATAAGTCTTGGATTATTTTCTCCTTGGGTTCGGGCTAGTTTTATAGTGCGAAATTCGAAGTTATCCTCTTTAAATAATTAGGATTTGAGGTTATCTTCTTCTGATAACGATTAGAATTCGAAGTTGTCCTCTTTTATAACCAGGATTTGAGGTTTTCTTCTTTTTTGATAACGATCAGAATTCAAAGGTTCCCTCTTTCACGATTAATCAGAATTCGAGGTTATCTTCTTTCCTGATTGCGATCACTTTATAAAGCAATCTTTAACAATGATCCCTCTGAGAATGGATCTTTGTTCATACCCCTAGCAGGTGTGGTTACACTAGGTAGACAACCAAAATACCCTCTTAAGGCATGTCTTCAAGGTTCGGCTCACGAGTTGATCTCTGAGGAGCATCTCCATTTATTCTCCTAACATCTTGGGGCTAACTCTTCTCTTGTCTCCTTAATAGGAAATTAGCTCAGTAAACCCTGAGCTGAAGAAAAGTGTCGGATCAGAGATGGAATGATAAAGAGATAACACTAACAGAGTTTCTAAAGCATGCTTTGCCATTTTTTATCCTTGTTCGTATTTTGGAAGTAATCTCAAGTGATCAGATTCCTTATTGCCCTTACTCGATTAGTCTGTTAGTACGAAAGGTAAACAAACAGAGCTGGACTATCAGTTGGTTCCTTGTTAAGGCACACAAGCAAACAGACTCTATTTGTTGCTGTCGAATAGAATATGTCTCCATACCATAAGCGAGTAGGATTATTCTTTATTCTTGTTCATTCTCTATGTATATCAGAAACGAACGGAAATGGAATATACATAGTTAGGCGAACATGCTTGTCTTTGGGTTGGTGTGGTCTTAACTCCGAGGTGAGCCCTGACATTCTTTCTCCTTGCTTTCTTTATGTAGATGTGTAAATAGGTGAACACGTGCTCCAACCTACTTGTGTACGAACAATTAGTGCTCTATTCATGTAGTTTCGTTAATCTATTTATTTTGTGCTTAGGGATAGTAACTTTTCCTCATCCTTGAGTATGGTCTTAAGGTTGCACAGATGAAACTATTTTCCAAAAAATTCAACTGTATCAATTTATGAATATTTTTGGCTAATCTAGAATTACAAATTTATCCTTATATCGATTTATAGGTGTTGGTTAATCTAGACTCGTTACATAGTCAAGCTTGTGTTAGCATCATGTACAAGTTATTTCAAAGACAAGTTGTTCAAGTCAGCTCAGAAGTTATCTTGATAATGTGTATCGATAAGCTTGAAAATTCATCAACAAAGGTCACATGCTTTTCCTTGGAATGCCTTCGATATATCATATTCTCCCCATGTGTGGATGCATGGGCGAATAGGTTTCATTCAAGGATCAAATGAACGGGCAAAAATTTGAGATGTCTCCAACTCTTTTTCGACCTCGAAACGGTTTGAGCATAATCTTTCAAGTTGTGTGCATAAGCTTTAGGTCCAACCATCCAAAGGTGACGTTGAAATGGTTCGAGCATAATCTATCAAGATGTGTTCCCTTATTCATGTTCTCCCCTTGTAAAAATGCATGGGAAAACAAGTTTCATTAAAGGGTTATGAAGGATGCGAAAAGACTTCATTGAAGGGTTAAGTTAAGTTGTCCCTTGTGTGTGCGAACAGGGTTTTGTGGTGACCTAGAAATGGTCTTGAGCCTTATACTTCTAGCTCAGTTTCCTTATTCATGTTCGCGTAGCATGAGCTTTTAAAGAGAAAATAGGATCTCGGAATCCAATCCATCTCAAATAGGCGTTCATGTCATATCCAAAACCACGAAATTTCTAGTCTGATCACTATCTAAAAAATAAGTACGGTTGATAACAGAAATTTATGTTGTAGCTTCAACTCAGGTAATTACTGTCTCGAAGATGAACTTCATCCCCAACTTGGTTGCAAATAGTGGTTTAGTTCAGATTCAAACTCCATTTATGGCTCAAATGACTTTTGTGGATTGATGACCGGCTCGGGTGTGAGTGTCGAATACTGCTCAGATAACTTGTGTAGAGGGGTGATCAGCTCGGATGACTTATATGAGTTGGCTCGAAGGGTACATATAGGTCAACTTCAAAGATAAATTCCATCTATGTCTCGAATGTCTCCGTCCTCATAATTTTCACTAATGATTTTGAGCTGTTATTTCCATAAGATCCCTTTATTTTCGAAGCTCTGTTCACTCCTAATAGTTTTAAAGGCTTATAAACAATCTGATAGACCCTTTTTTCCATGAGAGCGCGAATTTGAACTCGGGTGTTATGAATTTCCTGTGATATAAGGTGAACATGATTCTTTTACATAGGCATGAGTACAGGATTCTCTTAGGCGCGAGAACATGATTCTCTCAAGTGCAAGAGCAGGGCCCTCTTAGGTACGAGAACATGATTCTCTTAGGAATGAGTGTTGGGAATAGTTCCCTTAAAGCAATTGTAGTTAATAAATGTTTTAAATGAAATAAATAATTGAATTGAATTATTATATATATATATAGACTACGTCTGATATTATATTGATAATATTAAGTAAGTATCAGAAAATTCCAAAGTTTATCTATGTGGTCTTAATCTCATATTGGTATGAGAGGATCGAGATTAAGATAATAAACTTAAAACAGTTCACAGTAAAATAAAGATGTGAAATCTTTAGATTAATTACTGCTAGTACAGTCCACTAGTATTATGAATACATGTGACCTAGATCTGAGTTACTAATGTAGTAGGACACTTTAGTGGAGGTACTTTGCAGGCTGTGAGTATGTAGAACTAAACCATATTTTATTTGTTAATACTAGTTTAAACACCATTTCGTAGTGTTAATTAAACACATCAAACGATGATGTTAATCCTGAGGTTGCTATGAACTCCTATATATGTAATCTGATCTTTTGATTCATGCGTTAAGGTTTGTCAGAATGATCAGGCTAAGAACAATTGTTTTGGGGACTCAATGATGTATATGGTTGGGAACCTAGTTTAACAGATATGGAATCTATACCTTCTTATAGATTGAATAATGGTTCCCTATTGGGTTGGCTTTTGGAACTGAAAAGGTTATGAGCGCTGACGTCGCAAACTTGTTGTGACACTACCTTCACTAGTAAAGTCAATGGTACTCTAGGAACAAGATATAGCTAAAAGGGTAAAACAGTAATTTTATTCCCTTTTAATTATGAATCATTAATAGAGGATTAACAATGTATGTAATGATTATATCAATGGACACTTTATTATTTAATAAAATACTCAGTAAATATATGTCTATAATTATCAAGAGTTCAATCTTAAATTTATAGTAGAACAATCATGAGATTAATAATCTAATATTTATTGGAGCTTGATATTATAGGTCCATAGGTCTCCAGGGTGGCTCTATCAACACCATATCAAGGTAAGAGTTGATACAAGAGTATAACTGTAATTTGAGAATTTGAGAAGAATTTTATTCTTCGAGTCAAGTATACAATTATATGATAATTGAGGTTGAATAATTAATTTGGAGTTAATTTTTTATTTTTGAAAATATATTTATTAATTTAAATATGTAAAATTTGAAATTCATATATATAAATAAAATTTTGAAATTAATTATTTGATTGGGAGAAAATAAAATTGGTAAGTCAAAAATAATTTTTTATTTATTGAATTTTAAAAGATGATCATCAATTTGAATTTTGAATATAAAATTTAAATTTTTGAAATATGGTTGTCATATTTTCCTTAAAAATATTAACACCTTATTTTGAGGGAGATTGATTTTTGATTAAATAATTAAATAAAGCATAAATACAAAATCCCTGAAAAGGGATTAGTAGGTCATGCATGACACAGTCTAGAGATTGTCCCATGCGTGTACCAACTGCATTGATATTGTATTGGTGTTGTTTTTATTTTATTTATTTAATTAATTCATAATTTGAAAAATAGTTTTTTCAAATTTGGTAAGTTAGATATTTACCTAAATCAAATCTTATCATCATTATGATATTTTATATTATTATTATTATTATTATTATTATTATTATTAGGAATAATAAGGTAATAGAATTATCTCTATATATATGATGTAGAATAAAGAGAAGAAATAAGATTAGCAATACACATATCAAATACACAATTCAGAATAGTTCTTAGAGTTTTTGTCAGACAAAACTCGTTCTTCTTCTTCTTCTTTATTTTAGCCATTCTAAGACCATAATCCAAGTTCTCATGTATTGAGAAATACTTGTGATTCCTAAAAGTACAAACCCATTTTCTCTATGTTCCCACACACATCTTGAGGTGTAGAGAACACTACGAAAGATTATGGTTTGAGTGCTCAAAGCTTTGGATAAAAAATATTGAAAAATATACAAAAAGACTCAAGGACACTTGATAGGCTTCAAGAGGTAATTGTTTATGTTCTTGAATTTTTTTGTGTTTATATGTTATATATAAATATATTGTATATTTATATATATGTTGCATGATTAATAATATTGTATGTTAATGTTTCTGGATTGTTTTCTTGTTCACATAAATTGTTTATACGAGTGATGAAAATTTTGATTGTTGTTGTTCCTGTAACAATAGGCCCACCACGCTCATTTTGCTGCGTTCTCTGAATTTTTTTCCAACAATGAGAACATGTTTCTATTAGGTGCGAGAACAAGGCTCCCTTAGGTGTGAGAACATGATTCTCTTTGGCGCGAGAATAGGGCTCTCTTAGGCGCGAGAAAAGGACACTCTTAGGCACAAGAACAGTGCTCTCTTAGGCGCAAGAACATGATTCTCTTTGGCTTGAGAACAGGGCTCTCTTGAAAACTTTGAAGAATTGTAAACATATTTTTACATTCCTGTTCGCCTAGTATAGGCTACAATGGGCAAAAAGATTCTCTTTCAGTGTGGAAACACAGAAACAAACAGGTTCTTTACATGCTTTTGGCATGTTATTCAAGTCCTTCCTTGGTTGCTCTTGTTAAGGTTTTATGCCCTAATTAAAATCCAAATTTCTTTGTAATTTCATTTATTATCAAAAAAAGAATATAAATCATTTTTTGACTTGGTCAATCACTTTGCTCACATATTTTTTTTCATGATTATTTATTTAATATAAACTTCTATTAAATCCCGAGCATATAGCTAATCGTATTTATAGTGACGTAATCACAGTGGAATATAAATATGATTAAATGTTCAAAATAAGTTAGTCCTAAGATTAGTCAGTGCAAATGATTTACACTGACTTGTCAATCTACGATATGATCTACTTACACATTGTAGTGTTATGTTCTTTCCAGAACATTAGCAAAGTAGATAAGATCGGATGTATTTGTTACATCAGACTGGACCGATATTGATAGTTGATAGGATAAGTAAACATACCGTTATTATCTATTATAGTCATATCATATAGTTGACTATAGGTCTATTCAATCTTAATTATGACTGGTTAGTATTCTAACTGATTGTATTATCTGAGTTCAATGACTTGTTCGTTACCAGCTTACCCTACGGACTAGCCCATACTTACATATTGGGAACTCGGTAGTATAATTGAGTGGGAGTGTTAATCATAGATATGAACATCTGCAGCTTCTGATGAAGAAGTGAAACGATAGTTTACTTTTAGTTTGGTTCAAGGTGTTAAATGATAGAGATCTCATTTCATTAATTAAATTAGTTTACTGAAATATCATTTAGAAGGAATTAAGTGTTTTAAGGATAAAATGCAATGAGGGGTAAAACGGTATTTTAGTCCCATCTCATTGTAGACCGTTTGTAGAGGATTGAGTGACAACTATAGTTGTAACAATGGATAATTAATAGTGTATCTATATTTGTTATAGAGCGTTCTATGAATTCAAGAGTGTAATTCCGAGTCTCTTGTGGAGTCACGATGAATTAATAAGTTAGTAAATTTATTTGTTAGATTTATGATAACTTATTGGAGCTTGATTTCATAGGCCCATGGTCCCCACTATACCTTGGATAAAATCATCTAGATAGTCTCAATTAATTGACTTAATTATTAATTAGAATTATCAAAGTTGACCAAGTCAATTTTGGATAGTTTCAAAGAGTTATACAATTTTGAGAAGAAAAGAGAAATAAGGGCATATTTTTTAATTAAGATAAATTGGTTTCTAAATTAAAAAATAAGTTTAAATCAAGGTTCAAATTATAAATAATTAATTTGATAAATGATTTAAATAATTATTTAATTAATTAAATCAATAGAAAATAATACATGCCTTGATTTTAAGTCCAATGGGCTTATAATCATATGGGAAATTTCACAGGCCTAAAGCCCATGATAATTTCGACCAGGGTTATTACTTGGCTATTATTTTATTGATTTTTTAATTAAATAAATGACATGATTGAGTCTATAAAATGAGTGTTAAGAGAGAAGTCAAAACACAAGTTGAAACACAAGTTTCTAATAGGTTTTAGATTCTCTCTAAACATAAGTCCTTTCTAAGCCTCAATTTTTCTCTTCTATTCTTCTTCTCTCTGTATCTATCTCATGTGTTGAGAATTGCCCACTCTAGTCTAGGTGATTCTAAGGATACTTTGGAAGGCTGTGAAGAAAATTGAAGATCGCTTCAGTTTCTTGGTAATACTCTACAACAGAAAGGATACAAGGGTTAGAGAAAGTGAAGGAATGACTCATTCATTATGCTGCGTATATTGTAAGTATTCTTATCATTATTTCTCCTTGAATTGAATTTTAGAAACATGTTCTAGGTTATCTCATATTAATTTATTTAATATTAGATCTACATGAAAATAAATAAAGATCCTGTATAATTTTCCTAACAGCTCTTGCCCCTAATAAAGACATAGAGGCAAGTAAAATTCCACACACTAGCTTTGAATGGTTTCCTAGCCCTCCTAACTTCCTATTTTCCTAGTATAAGCCATTACGGGAGAACATGTTTCCTTTTTCAGATAGCTGGGGTTGCCTACTCCTTGTTCACTTTGGAGTGCATGCACGAGTGCACAACTGTTTTTTGAGGATTTATAGTTTATACTCATAGGCGAACATATTGCATACACATAGGTGATCAGGTTACACCTTCTGTTGAGATCTTTTCTATGTTTTCAATCTTCGTTGTGATATCCATCAATTCCATAAATGCATAAATGCACATAGGGTTCCAAGCAATGGGTTTATCACTGTTAACAACTTGAGCAAGCCACCACCATAAGTGGATCTTTCCTTGAACCGTAGTGATTGCTTCACCTTGTAATTCAGAATCGTTGGATTTTTTAATTCCAGCCTTATGCCCCAGTTTGGAGCAATTAATTGAAATTATTTTTCGCATAGATTTGTGATTTGTCTTGACGAATATGGTGTTTGCTTACAACTTGCAATTGCACCGCAAATGGCCTAGGTAAAAACGAACAGGTGGATTGATCTGGCCCTTGAAGAAGTTGGGAGTCTTCTGGAGATGATTTCATCAAAGTCTTTATTCATAGAATTTATTAGATTGAACCTCTTTATCTTGAATCTACTCTCTCAACGAAAGCACCAAGCTGTTGACATCATTTTTTCGTCAACTTGAGAACATAAGAACAAGAACTCAAGAATAAACATATGATAAATAAATACACCATATCTTATAATGATTCGACCCCAAAAAGATGACCTACATCCACTTAGTCACTTTTATTAATATTTAAGCTTGAAGAACCATAGTTTCCGGAGAACCTGTGTCGCCGGTTGTTCTACAGTCCTCATTTGCTTTACATTACATAAGCAATATTTATACAAGAATGGAGATTTGGCATTATAGATTGCCTCCTCTTATTTCTATCCCATCTTCTCTTATTTATAGTGAGTAGTTTAGGGTTACAATTAGATCATGGGCCTAAATTATTGGGCTTGGCCTGCAAATAATACATTACAACAGAAATACAGTTATATTTTGATAATTGACAGCTTTGTACTCCTTTGCTAACTCTGTTAGCGTGGATTTCGTGTGTTGAACGAACAAGATCCTCTTGTTAGCATGTAGTGGTTTGCCTTGTGCGAACAGAGGTCTAAGGATGTGGCTACATGACCAAATCCTTATGTTAGTGCTTGGTAGTCTGCTTTGTACTCCGAGAGAACAGGAATTCCTTTGTGCTTCATGAGAACATGAAGTACTTTGTGCTTCGTGAGAATAGGAAGTACTTTGTGCTTCATGAGAACATGAAGTACTTTGTGCTTTGTGAGAATAGGAAGTACTTTGTGCTTCGTGAAAACAAGAAGCACTTGGTGCTTCTTGAGAAAAAGAAGTACTTTGTGCTTCGTGAGAACAAGAAGTACTTTGTGCTTCGTGAGAACAGGAAGTACTTTGTGTTTCGTGAGAACATGAAGTAGTTTGTTCTTCGTGAGAACTGAAAGTACTTTATGCTTTGTGAGAACAGTAAGTACTTTATGCTTCATGAAAACAAGAGGTACTTTGTACTTTGTGAGAATAGGAAGTCCTTTGTGCTTCATGAGAACAGGAAGTACGTTGTGAAAACAGGAAGTACTTTGTACTTTATGAGAACAGAAACTCCTTTGTGCTTCGTGAGAAAAAGAAGTACTTTGTTCTTCGTGAGAAAAAGAAGTACTTTGTGCTTCGTGAGAACAAGAAGTACTTTGTGCTTTGTGAGAATAGGAAGTACTTTGTGCTTCGTGAGAAAATGAAGTACCTTGTTCTTCGTGAGAACTGAAAGTACTTTGTGCTTTGTGAGAACAGGAAGTACTTTGAACTTTGTGAGAATAGGAACTCCTTTATGCTTCATGAGAATAGGAACTCCTTTATGCTTCGTGAGAACAGGAAATACTTAGTACTTTGTGAGAACAGGAAGTACTTTGTACTTTGTGATAATAGGAACTCCTTTGTGCTTCGTGAGAATAGGAAGTACTTTGTACTTTGTGAGAGCAGGAAGAACTTTGTACTTTGTGAGAGCAGGAATAACTTTGTACTTTGTGAGAACAGGAAGTACTTTGTGCTTTGTGAGAACAGGAAGGCTATGTGCTCCAGTCATCATCCCTTGATAATTGCTATTTTTTGAAATGTCATAAATGCCCAAAAATGGGTATAACAATGTCAAAAACAACATAAAATTATTACTAAATATAGAAAAATTGTCCAAACTTAACGAAAATAAAAAAATAATTAAATAGATTGGGATGCCTCCTAAGGGCGGTGTTGTTAATGTCATTTAGTCGGACACTGAGATCCTCTTCAATTTCAACTCGGATCAAGTCCACCCCTCACGTTCTTGTGAGCCATAGTGTCATGAATGGACGCTCCTTTCTTATTATTGAAAATTGGTGGAACTTTCCCTCGCTCATGTAACGTTCAAATCCTCTCACTAAAGAACATTTTCAAACATTGACGTACTTTTCACATGCAACATTTAGCCATGGACCTTTGCTTAGAGACTTCCAACTCGTTATCTCCTCTTTTCACCATATCAACTCTACAACAAGTTGGAATTTTTGTTGCTGCAAAGACATGAAATGTTACCTCCTCTTTTTGTACTAACAGCTTCAACTCACCCTTTTGTACATTGTTTAATGCCTTACCAGTGGCCAAGAGTTACCTTCCAAGAATTATTGGGATGTTTGTATCCTCCTCCATATCGAGAATAGCGAAATCTGCAGGGAAGATGAATTTTTCCACCTTTACAAGCACATCCTCAATAACTCTGTGAGGATGTTTAACTGAAAAATCCACCATTTGTAAGGACACAGTAGTAGGTCAAGCTTCTCCCAATTTCAACTTGTGAAAGATTGATAGAGGCATTAGATTTATACTAGCCCCTAAATCACATAAAGCCTTAGTTGCCACTGAGCCCTCTATAGAGCATGGAATATTGAAGCTACCAGGGTCTTTAATATTGGGAGATAGCTTCTTTTGGAGTATTGCGCGACACTCCTCAGTCAGTGCCATTGTCTCATAGTCCCCTAGTTTCCATTTCTTTGACATAATTTCTTTCATAAACTTCACATAACTTGTCATTTGTTCAAGTGCCTCAGCGAAATGAATGTTGATGTGAAGCTTTTGAAATACATATAAAAACTTGGAAAAATGCTTGTCAATCTTATTATTTTGAAGCCTCTGAGGATATAGGATCTTAATGTGGTAATCTATGCTTATTTCTGGCTGCTTCTCTAAGTTCTCAGTAACTTATGACCCACTCACTTCCTTCTCCTTATCAGACAAATTTTCTTCAGTAATCCTTTTTTATGTAGGTTCATCTATCACCTTTCCACTTCTCAAAGATATTGCATTGCACTGCTCTTTATGATTCACTTCAGTAGTGCTCAATAAGTTCCCTTGAGTATGGTTTGTCAATAACGTAGCCAATTGACCAATATGAGTCTCCAAATTTCTAATAGATGCCCTTGTCTCGGTAATAAACTGGTTCAGTACATGAGGTTGTGCTTCAGGCTACTTTATTAAAGTTTTTTGCTGTGAGGGTCTAGCATGTGGTTGATAGAATCTAGGCGGAGGTTGTTGGAAAGACTATTGTGGTTGTGGCTGTGGAGGTGGGAACTGTTGCTGATTTTGAGGGAAATGTTGTTGTGCGACTTGGTTATTCGTCTATGAGAAGTTAGGGTGGTTCCTCCACCCTTGGTTGTATGACATTGTAAAGGGGTTATTAGTTGGCCTTTGGAAATTCCCTATGGCTTGCACTTGCTCTATGGGCATATTATTCATATCTAAGGTAGGGCACCGATTTAATGGATGGGTACTCCCACATGCCTCCCATATATTTTGTATTTTCATGGCTTGAGATGGAAGGTTGTAATGGTTTTGTTAAGGATGCCACTTGAGCTGCAAGTATTGAGATAACATCTAATTCGATCATGTCAGCCACCTTCTTTGTCTGTCCCCTCTCAGTAGGCCACTGTTAGTTTTTCAGGGCCATTTCTTCCAGTAATTTGTATTCTTCATTAGCACTCTTTCTCATGAACGCACCCCCAGCTGTTGCATCAATTATGGTACGAGCAGTACCATTTAAGCCATTGTAAAAATTATGAACCAGCATCTACTTCTCTATACCATGATGAGGGAAATTCCTTAATAGCTTTTTAAATCTCTCACATGCATCATACAAAAATTCCCCTTCCGTCTGGTAGAAATTATTAATTTCCTCTCTCAACTTTAGAGCTTTTGCTGGAGGGAAAAACTTTGAAAGGAACTTTTGGGCTAGTTCCTCCCATGTTGTAATAGAATTGGCTTGCAGTAAAATTAACCAACTCTTTGCTATGTCTCTTAATGAAAACGAGAACAATCTTAGTCGAATAGTATCATCACTCACCCCGTTTATCTTAAAAGTTTCACACAACTCTAGGAAATTGGCTATCTACAAGTTAGGATCCTCAGTGGGTAACCTACCAAATTGGACAGTGGATTGCACCATTTGTAGAATTTTTTGCTTGATCTAAAAATTATTAGCGGCAACTGTGGGGTGT
This sequence comes from Humulus lupulus, assembly GCF_963169125.1. Lineage (NCBI taxonomy): Eukaryota > Viridiplantae > Streptophyta > Magnoliopsida > Rosales > Cannabaceae > Humulus > Humulus lupulus. Next base: position 89,688,109 of record NC_084799.1, read on the forward strand.
CTGATGCATGAATGCAATCCCGTGATAGGGGGAAGCACATAATCTCTGAGCATCCTTGGTCCTTGTTCCATTGAGACCTCTGCAACAATTGGAATATTATTAGCAGCTGCTGTATTCCCCTGATATTATGCCATATCAAACTCCATCCTTTACTTAATCCTTTGGTTTTGTCTGCAAGTTCTCTCAATTTCAAGTTCTACTAGTACCAGTACCTTTTGTCCACTTTGCCGCATATACCAATATTTCCTTAAAGTAAAATATTATGACATAAACCGAATTAGAATGGTAAATAACAAAACTAAGTTAGAATAAAAATGAATTATGTTGATATTAATAATACAATCATCGGCAACGACACAAAAAACTTGTTGCAGAAATTATCTACGCAAGTATACGCAATCGCAAACAAGTAATAAAGTAGTAAATAGAGTATCATTCCCACGAGGACTGTTACTAATTACCAAGAATCAATCTTTATTTCTAATTGATTTGACTAATAATGAATACAGAATTTACTAAACTAAAAGAAATAAACAATTAATCAGAACAATAGAGAACTTAATATATATATATTAATTCAATGGATAAAGATATAGAGTTATTAACTTCATCAAATATCCACTTATGCCTCTCGAATGTAAATTTAAGAATTCTTATCTCTATTGTGATAGCGGATTACTATTGTAAATTATATTCTTACTATGACTTATAACTCTCTACAATAAGCAAATCTCCTACATCTTTGTGGTAAATTAACATATCGCAGGCATTAAACATGTAATCCCTAAGCTACATAATTTATACAAGTACTCCCGTCCAATATAAATCTATGATTATTTGACTATAGCACATTTATCTTTCACTTCTCAGATCTTAGGTTAAAATCATATAAATCATGCAATTAGTGGCCAATTAATCACAAGCATTAAACACAAGAAAAATAAATCACAATATTGATAGGAAATTCATAAAAACTTCATTAGATAATCATAGGGTTTCAAGAAGAATCCATTAACACCCTATATAAGAAATTATTTCATGCTAAACATAGTTAAATCCATCAAACTAAATATAAACATCACTAGAAGAAGAAGAAGAAGAATGATGGAAACTAGTTGATCTCCAAGGTTTTCACTCCACAAAGTGTTTTCTTGAGTCTCTCCTTAGATTTTTTTTCCAAAATCGTCATAATGTTGCTTATATAGTTGTTTGTGTTCTGAATGTGAAATTCCACTTTTGCCCATGCTTAAAATGCCATAATTCACACTCTAAGCGAATGAAGTGTCACAGTCTGTGTCCAAGAATCAAAATTTGTCTTGTCTCTGGCTCGACAAGTGTCGTAGCTCTAATGCATGTGCATTGCAGCCCTAATTCTTCAACTTATGGCAATGCGACTTAGAGAGATAGCGTCGTGACCCTCAACTTCTCAAAATTTGGCGTCTCTGTCTAATCGCAGTGTCGCGGCTCAAATGTCTTTTTTTCACCAAATCACATCCTTTTGAGGCTAAACACGGTTCCATTTATCAATTTTTCCATAAGTCCTGAAATGTTGTCAAACACAAGCAACAAAATCATCATACTGCACAAGCATAACTAAATAAGCTCAAAAATTCCCTAAAACAACACTCTAAAACACTATAAAAACTATTCTATCAATTATGATGCTTAAATGACTCAGGCTTATAGTATTTTCTTTCAAAATTTTGCGTTATGACTATTTAATATTTACTTGTCGTATTATTTCTTTTACTTGAATTTGATCTTAAATTTTTTTTATGATATTTAATATATGTTTTTCGTATTATTTCTTTTAATATTAACAAGTTTGTTTTAAACTATAGATAATAGTAGATACTGATGAGGAGATCGAGTTACAATCATTATATGTTACTGCATGTCTTATTCAACATTATTATACAACACATATTGAAAAGACTCCCTGTATAAATTCTTCTCAAACTGGTCACATGTGGTTGAAGGAAATATTACAAGGAAATGAAAGTTAATGTTATAGGATGTTTAGGAAGGAGAAAGATATTTTCATTAAATTATACAATAAATTGGAAACTAATTATGGATTTAAGGGCTCAAAGAGATTTTGTGCCCTTGAAATATTAAACATGATTTTATTCACGTTAGGTCATGGTGTTGGAAACTAGTTAACACAAGAGTGATTTCAAAAATCAATTGAGAGAGTTAGTCGATATTTCAACGAAGTTTTAGATATTTTATGTCATATGAGTGTAGATGTGTTAAAAGCACTAGACCCAGAATTTAAAGATGTTCCTAAAGAGGTATTGAACGATTCCAGATATATGCCTCATTTTAAAGTATAACGTTTATAATTTCATATATGTTTTAGTAAAACTGTCTTGGTGCAATAGACGGAGTGCATGTGAATGCCATAATTCCTCCTGAAGATCAAGTGTCGTTTATTGGTAGAAAAAGGGTACTGACTTAGAATATTATGGCAATATGTAATCTCGATATGCACTTTACATATGCATATTCTGGGTGGAAAGGTTCTGCTCATGTTATAAGAATTTTCTTTTTGGCTTTACGTGATCCAACTTCAAATTTTCAAAATCCCCCCCTCAATGTTACAATTTACACACATTTATCAATTATTAAAATCTTGACAATTTTTTTAATTATGTTTTTATATTTTTTTTACATGAAAGTATTTTTTTAGTGGATGGGAGATACCCACAAATCGAAGGATTTTTAGGACCATATAAAGGTCAAAGATACCATCTTCCACAATTTCAACAAGGTAGCAAACCTACTTGCTATAAAAAGGTATTAAACCAGGCACATTATTCTCTTTGAAGTGTTATTGAATGAACTATTGGAGTATGGAAGAAAAGATGGAAAATATTAAGAGATATGCCTAGTTATCCATACACGAAATTATCACGGCAATAACTCGTCAACTAAGTTAGATCAAGAACTTTGAGAGTTGTAAAAGAAGCGAACTTAAATCGACTGAACTTCAAGCAAACTTTCTGATGGTTTCAAGAACACAAAACGTAAATGTTAGAATGGAAAATAGAGAGAATGTAGAATGTGTGTTTTCATTAGCAATGGCTAGTTACAAAACTCCAAAAATTCAACCCCCTTCTCAGGTGAAGGGAGGTCATATTTATAGGAGAGCACTATTGGCTCACTATACATGGTGGTCCCAGGGGAAAATGACCCTACATATGCAGTCTACGGATGGCAGTGGTGGTGGGAGTATGGTGGTCGACTCCAGTACACACCAAGGGTCTGTGGGATCACCTCAACTTTACTACCTAGTTGTACCTCAACCATTTGTTTAGTACGAACGTCAAAGGTTGGCTGGGAAGGACCACATCGGGTACCTTACTGGTACGGCCACTACTTTTCTGGCGTGGTGCTTAGGGTCAAACACCTGGGGTCTTCAGGGTTGTACCCCCATATGTACTTTGTACCTGTACGATTCTTTTATCCTCACAATACAACCTACTCTTTTAACCTCTAAGTGTTGAAGTCTTTATGGGTCATCATGGGAGACACGATCCCAAGAGGCATGGGAGGACAGAGCCTCGCGAGATACCCGATGTGGGGAAAGGACCATGTGGAAGGCTATGCCTCGCAAGATGTTGGTGTGAGGCAGGGGCCTGTGGCACGAGACAGGGTCGCGAGGCAGAGGACTGGGGCTCGAGATGATGCCTCGCGGGGCATTGGTCCGAGGCACGGGCTTGTGGTGCAAGACTTAGTTGGGTGGCGGAGGCTTGGGGCACAAGATGGTGCCTCGTGAGGCATTCGCTCAAGGTAGGGGGCCTGTGGCACAAGACGGGGTCGTGAGGAAGAGGCATGGGGTGCGAGACGGTGCCTCGCGAGGTGTTGGCACGAGGAAGGGGCCTGTGGTGCGAGACGGGATCGGGAAGCGGAGGCCTGGGACACGAGATGATGCCTCACGAGGTGTTGGTGCGAGGTAGGGGTCTGTGGCATGAGGCCATTCCTAGCTTGGTGCTGTCACGGGGCCTTTAGCGCAAGGCGCAAGTCGGGCTTGGTCGTTTCCCTTCCGAGCCTATATTTTGAAGGTCGCAAGGCGGGGGCCTCATGCAACTAATATTTTGGAATCCACACTTGCCCCCAAGTCTATGGGAGGGCCTTTAGGTGCTCCGGTAGACTTTTTGGTACGATGCCTTCAAGCCACTTGTGTTGTTAGTGTGTTTCTTTGCTTTGGTGGTGTGAAGTAACACACTTTAGAGTGGTGATCTTCATGATTCCTTGAGGATAAATGTGAGCCTATCATTTGGCTTTGCGGATCCCAACGCGGGTGTTTGGCTTCATTCTTGTCCCTGTATCAAATATTGGATTCAATGGCTAGGATGAGTTTGAGCCTCCTATAAATAGGTCGTCTCCTTAATGGCAATCACTACATGCATTTCTATTAGCTTAGTGGTGCTTTAGTCTTCAAATCTTCCAAGAGGTGGGTGGTTCTATCCCCCACAAGTGCACTTTGTCTTCCTTTTTTTATATAGATATTTGTAATTATACTTGGAGACTAAAAATTGTTTTTTTTTTTGTTTTTTTATATATATCCCCTTCCTTTTTTGTAGGCATGTACTTTTGACCTTGGTACTTCTATAACTGCGACGGTGTGCAACTTCACCTATTTAAGGTACGCCTCCACCCTTTCAATGTGTTAACTGGGTCTAAATCAGCATTATTTGGGAAGGGTTACTTCGGTCAGAACACCTTGTGAGCTAATGTATGCATTTGCGTCCATTAGCACGTATACCCTCCATTGTACCCCGTAGTTGTTCATTTGGAGCACTTGTGGTTAGGGGTTTTGAGTTGATTCATTTGTGTCTTGTGGTACACTTTCCTCATACACTTGCACCTGTGTTCCCGATAAGGCATGGCTTTATGGCATTTGAGGGGTCGTTTAGCGTTCCTCCCGGGGCAGAGTTTGTAGACTTGTCCTCAGACTCAGGGTCCTCCAAAATCGACCCCTACCAAAGATACGACACTTTAAGGAGGGCCCGTCTATGTCACTTAGAATGCATAGCTTAGCTTAGACAAAATATTTGGGTTGTTGAAAGCAAGATAGGCTTGATTTTGAGGGGTGATGGAGCCCCATTTTCCTTTGATTCTGATGCCTACCTTGTCACCCTTAGAGTGAGTCTTCTTGACCTACAAAAGGAGCTGGATTTCATGGAGGGAAACCTCCCTCCTGAACCCTCACCTCCGCATCCTCATAGCAGTCTTGAGGTCACTCCTAGTTCCCCTCAGCCCTTTTCTTCAGTCCACCCATGTTTGAGGCTCCCACACCTGTTGTCTCGATGGAAAACTCTCAAAAAAGGAAGAAAATGGAGGGTAAAGTGCTCGATTTTGACCTTACCATTTTCATTTGGTTTTGCAGACATGTTGAAGAGACTGAGGCGACTTGTTGCTCCCGAGAAGCTAGACTCTGGTCCTCTATTGGCATCCACCATTGTTTCCAACATGTCGGAGAACAGGCTGTTAGAGTTGTTTGAGAAATACCATATTAGTAAGGAGTACAAATTGTCTGTACCATCCAATAAATACCAAGCTAATAACCCCCCCCCCCCCCCAAGGGCTATGACTCTTTTAGTGAACATATTTTGAAGGATGTTTGGACCATTCCTCTACACCCGTTCTTCGTCATGATCTTGAACCACTTTGACCTCGCTCCACTTCAGCTGACACCTAACAGCTGGTTGACCCTAAGCTGCCTGTACATGTCATTCATGAAGCTCAATGGTCGCGCTCCCATGACCGAAGAGGTTCATTTCATGCACAACCTCATGCCCACTCCCAAGTCGAAGGGCTTCTACTTTTTACAGAAGGCCAACTCCCAGGTCTCTTTGATCGAAGGATCTGTTTCTAACCCAGGTTCGTGGAAGCAGGACTTTTTCTTTGTCAAAGGCCCTCTTTCTATCCGCGAAAATTTATGTTCCTCTCTAAGTAAGTACTTCAAGTATTTTCTTTTACATTGAGCTTGCTATTGTGGAATTTATATTCATACTGATATTTGAGTTGGTTGTTCAGAGAATTTTTCTATCCCTGACGTTCCCGAGTCGGAGGCGGCACCAGTGGATGTCTTCCTTGATGCGGACCCTTCAATGAAAATGGCTGCCCATCTTTTTACTGTGGCCAATCTCAACCATTATGGTCTATCCAGGGTTTCAGAGCCCGACTTTCTATGGCACATTTCTGAGCGAAAGAAGAAAACGACTTCGACAAAACCTCACTTAGACAATGGTGATGTTGAATCAGTGCTTGAGGATACTTTTCCAAAATCAAAACGTCCAGCCTGACTGTCTCCAACCTCCAAGGGACGCCCTTCTTCTGTTTCTATGGACCACAACACAACTTCTCATTCCCACGGTTCACAGTCCATGCAAGGGCACTTTGTTCTGCCTTCTTATGATGAATTTGACAATCTCCCTTATGCCCCCGCTAGTCATGGCTATTCTCGGTACCCTTCTTCTAATGCTCTTTCGCCTCCTCCTTGCTTGGTGAGTAGGTCATTTGTCCCTGCTCACCCAAACACTCTTAATTTGGAGGGGATGTCTTGGGTGAGTCGCACATTAGCCCCTTATGTGAAAGGTATGCCTGGGTTGCCGAGGATATCCTCGAGACCGAGTGGAGAGGTCTTGAGAGTTTTAACATGGTCAAGCTTGGGGAGACCCTCATGCACTCTACTACTTGGGTGAGTTCATGTGCCTTACATTGGTCCTTTTTGTGTTTGGGTTCCCTATTTGCTCTCTTTTTGCTTCCTTGTAGACTTCTCTGGTGGCTCAGCACTTGATAGACTTGGCATAGGACCTATCTTCGTCCAATGCTGAAAGGGATTGTCTTGCGGCCAGAGTTCAGGAGCTTGAAGGACAACTTGCTGATGCCAATCTAAAACTGGAGACAGCCCTGGCAAAGGCCTGATCGTCAGCCAGAAAGAAGAAGAGAGCGGTAGCCTAGGCTGAGGTGTTGTGAGAGAGGATCACCCTCTTGGAGGCCGATTTGGCAGAGGTTGAGTATAAGTCTGTGGAACGCACCCTGTATGGAAAGTGGAGGCAGAATCCTGGTTTCGACTTCCCCTTCTTTGGTGATCATGTTGTTGCCAAGGCGGCCGAGTGGAATGCTCATGGTGGGAGGCCTTGATATTTCCTTTTTGCAGCTTTTATTTTCCCATTTCGTTTTGGATGTATAATTATTCAAACCTTCTTATGCCGGAGAGGTTTCTCCAGGTTCTTTGCTTTTTCCTTTAGGAACTTTTATAAGTCATGTTATGGTTGGTGCTGGCTTTATCCTGCAGCATTATCATGACCCTTTTTATATATGTGATCTTTTGTCATTGTTTCTTTATGTTTGAGGTTCTTTTGAGCCCGCTCTTGTATGCAGGAGAAAAAAGGGGTTCGATAGGTATCTTTTTTTTTTTATAAGTTGTTGATGTTTTATTTGGACCGGTAGTAATAGTCTCTTCAGTGCACCTTGACTGTATTTGTAAGGATATGTTGACCCTCTGGGTTCTAGCTATCCTTTTATATATTTTTGCGTGCGCTTGTTATTTCTTGCGAGAAGCGTCCTTCTCGTAATTATGTATAGTACTATTTTTACAAGGGTTTCTTTTAGGACTCATTTTGTCTAGACGACTTTGTGGCCGCTCTAGACTTATTGGTTGATGCTCTCCCTGAGGCCTTTCCCCTCGTGGAGGTATCAACCTTTATTAGGGGGTTATCCTTGTGAAACAGTTTGACTTCTTTTCACAAGTGTGTCTTTTACAAGGGTCTCTTTTAGGACCCTTTTTGGCTAGACGACTTGGTGGCCTCTCTAGGCTTATTTGTGTGTGTCCCCCTTGAGGCTTTACCCCTCGTGGAGGTGTTAGCCCTTGTTAGGGGGTTATCCTCGTGAGACATTTTGTCTCCCTTGACATCCATAAGGGTAGCTAATCTTTATGAACACAAGAAGTGCTCCAGGTTTATCAACAGATGTCCTCATTGAGCCCATACCTGTAACGCCCTGGATAACCAAGACTGTTACAATGTCTATTTTAAATAGTGCAAGATTTGCTAATCAAGTCATTTGAATAAAAATGTGATCCCTAAGTCATAATTAGGTTAGGGTTAAAAGATTTTGATCATAAACAATTAGATTTAATTAAAATAGATGTCTTGTACATGGGATCCCAAAAACAGGGTTTAAAAGACAATTTACAAACTCTCAAAAGTTATATACAATCAGAGGCCACTCTAATGGAAAAATACACATTTTAGGTTTCTATCCCTATACAATCCCTCGGTCGTGGTGGATGAGCAGCTGACAATGTACACCTCGCCCCCAGAGCTCTCCAACTCATGGTTGATCCATCTTACCCTTGCCTTTACCTGCACCACATAGCACCCATGAGCCGAGGCCCAGCAAGAAAACCATAACAGCATAACATAATCAATGATGATAATCACATAACTCACAAGACAGTTAACCAGATATTCACTAAGCCATAGCATTAAGCTAACAACAATAAACAATTATATTCAACAGTTTATCTCAATCAATACACAATACTGAGGGTCAACGCCCTTAGGCCACACCCTCTGTTTAACCCATTGACACCGACTCGCTTATGTCGAATCCAGTGTTTATCTAGCTAACCCCATCTCACAGTGGCCAAGCTGCGTCGTGTGTGCAAATTATCAGCCCCAGTACTCTTAGGTCGTTCGTTTCATGCACACATGGCATTATCACAGTTATACAACATATGTATTCAAATACAAGGAATCTCAGTCCCAACATAGCCACACAAGGGTGCAATTTTCTTACCTTCAATTCTGAACGGAGATAATGGAATGGTTCCAAGCACGATCCTCAGTCTCGAGCCTTGGCGACAAACCTAGTCACAATGTCCAATGGGTAATTGTTAACTTCCAATCCAAATAAATACTTAGGAGACAGAAACTAGCATCCGGGACATCAATTTCTACCAAACCAGGTAGTAGAATTTTTCTCGAGCGCCTAGGTTTGAACCCCCGAGCCTTACCAATTCTAGAAACAATTCTAAGGCTAAAATCCCCAGGAGGTCGCGACTTGGCTTAGTAGGTCGCGACTTTCCCCCAAGTCAGAGAGCAAGGACCCAAGCCAAAGGGGAGGCGAGCTGCAACTCAGCTAAGTGGGTTGCGGCACGCCTCAATCTCAGAGAGCATCCCAGGGCCAAATGGCCACACGCGCTGCGGCGCCCCAGGCCTGGGTCACAACACACCCCCTTCGAGCCCAGAAATTATGGCTTTTCTCCAACTCTTTCCAGCCAAGAACCACAAGGTTTCAGACCCATTACACTCCCACTTCCAACTAAATCACCAGGGAAAAAAACGAAGACTCAAACCATAAATTCTAAGCATACTAAAACAGAGAAATTCTACTCAAACTTCCAGCAATACATCAACTAACTTATACCCAAGAACCCATAATTAAAACATGTTCTAAGCTTCAAAACTACTCCCTCAAATCAGTAAATTAAATTTGAACCTTACCTGAATTGGTGACATAAAATCATCAGAATCCACTGGTTGTCTTCAAGCTAGCCTTTCCTCAGCTTGACCCATCCTAAACTAGTCTAATTCCCAGCTTCAAGCCTAAGTTCTGCAGCCCTTTTCCTTCCCTTAGCTTCAACTCCTTCAAGTGCTTCAAGAGTGAAAGTGTGATAGAGAGTAACTGAAATTGGGGTTTTCCTCATATGTCTAATAATATATACTGAATGCCCAAAGAGTTTGGCCGACCCCACCCTTAACCACACACAATGACCAATATACCCTTCCAAGTTAGCTAGTCCTCAAATTGTCCCTAGGGGTAAAATGGTCATTTCCCCCAATTCCCGCTTATTTCTCAAATGCTCCTAATATTTACCAATCAACTCTATCATCCCATATTTCCATTTATTAATGTCCCACAATTTCTAAATTCCCAAAAATACCCATAGGACCCTCCCAAGCCGGGTATTGAACTCCGTTGTGACTATTTCGCCAATTCGCTCTCTAGGACCGTCTCGAGCCATATTCTACAAATATATCCACATAATAATGTGGTCTCAACAATTTATCACATATAATCACATTTATGCCCTCAACAGGCCAAAATTACAAATATGCCCATATAAGCTATAAAGGGCCCACATGCATATATAATACTCACAAACATGCATGTCACATAGTCATATAATCATATTAATCACCCATATACCAAGTATGCCCTCCCGACACGCTAATCAAGGTGCTTAAGTCTTATTAGTGATTTTGGGTCGTTACAATACCCGTCGTGGAGGTGTTTAGCCTTTGTTGTGAGGTTATCCCTGTAAGACCTTTTGGCTCCCTTGATATCCATAAGGGTAGCTAACCCTCATGAACTCAAGAGGTACCTTGCAAGGTTTTCTTCTTTATGTATTTTTTTTCTTGACTATATACTCTGCCCCCAAGTGGTTGGCGAGATTTATCTCATCGGGCACTTCGTTCATTTTTCTAATGTACTTTAATAATTTCAATTGGCGATGGGTACACAAGAGTCAGATATGTGCTCGCATAGATGAGGAGTGTGACACGCCAATAAGAAACATATTCATTAAAACTGAGTAGAGTACATAGATATTTATGGCAACAATATGCCTACATCGTACCAGGGGATCTAGGTGACCCATTTAATTCACAGTTGCCTTTGAGGGGAGGTGTAATGACCCAACTACTCTAGACTTTGGACCATTAATGAAAACAACACATAGACCCTATTCCTTAACAAAACTTACAAGTGAAAAGATCATAACTTTATTAAAAACTTGTAAAAACAAATGTTAAACTTACATAAAATCTCAAGTAGGATATGGGATCCCATTGTTTTAAAAACAAAACATAACATAATGGTAATTAAAAAAGGAGATTACATAAATAAGTGCGGAAAAATACACATAAAACCATAAGTAAAGACTTCATCCTCGAATCGAAACTCTCGGCTCTTTGAATCCATTTTGCCTCAATACACATTCCCCAAGCATCGACGAACCTTTCTAGCCACTATAGCTATTTTCCTGCACATATAAACATAAAAGGAATGAGCCTAATGCCCAGCAAGGAAAATCTAACATATAGCCATATACATAAAAATTCATAATGCAACATAAAAACATACCATAACACTTATATCACATACATACTATAATGGCCATTATTACTTGGGGTCCCATAAACTAAACAAGTCATATGCCCATTAGATTAGTGGGGTCTTGCTAGCTAAGCAAGTCATATGCCCATAATCTATTTGGGGCTTGTTAGTCATATAGGTCATATGCCCAAGTCTGCAATCATACTTATCATAACATATTTGTAATGCCCCAAATTTCCTAATAAGGTTTAGGACCCTGATTAGGAGCCCGGGAGGGCCATAATTGCTTTATTATGTTATTTAATGACAATATGCATGTTTAGGTGTATTAAATGTGCATGTGAACCCATTTGTGATTAATTGAGTGATTTTCATATTTTGGCCATTTCGGGCATTTTTGACATATATGTGAAATGGGCATGGTGCTTTGTTATTATTTGGTTATGCCAGGGTTACCCAGCACAAGACGATCCTAGGAGGTAAGCTAGTGGGAAAGTCACAACAGGATTTAAGCTTGACTTCGAGTAAGTCAAGGGGTATTTAGTGCATTACCGGGTTATTGGGTAATGGGAATTAATATTTGGTGATAAATTGGGAATATTTGATATCAGGGTGAAATTCTGGAAGTTTTGACTATAGTGTCCCCGGGGGTGTTTTTGGGACCCCGAGCACTAGGTTTTATTTGAGGTTACTTAAGCTTGAAGTAGCTTCCCGGATAAGAACGTACGTTAGAAAACCTCTCGTTCTTTCTCTCGACGGTCCGTTATATCGTTTGAGCATTTTTAAGGAAATCTTGAGTTCTAGGAGTCGGAATCAAGCGAGGTTCAAGGCATAGCGATCCTAGGAAAGATTAGAAGCTTCTTAACCGAAGGATTTGACGGAAAACAACCCAATCAAAGGTAATCTAAGTTTGAAGTTTTAAGTTTTTAAAGTTTCTGAGCTTAGAATTGGACTTTGTTAATTGTTGAGTTTTTGGTTGGTTTGAACCTTGGGTTTTGAGGGTTTTGGAGTATTGGGAAGCTTGGGAATGTTTGGTTGATTTGATGATTGGGGAATGTTTGGGTATGTTTTTGGAGGATTTGGAGTGCTTAAGACACGTTTGGGAATGGCCCAGGGTTGGGGGCCGCGACCCTGTTCTTGAGCGCCGCAACCCTAGTTCGAAGAAGCAGGTGTCAGGAAATTGGCCTTGCTGGGCGCCGCGGCCCTTGCCTCAGAGAACCCTGGGGGCCGCGGCCCAAGGTGCCAGGGCCGCAGCCCTTGCCCTGTTTTCACCCCGTTTGCTCGTTTTGACCCCGGGAACATGGTTTTAGGCCTCGGGATCATTCCTACTATCCGGATTAGTGAGGATTGTTGTCTTGGAGGCTAAGTTTTAGTTCAAGGGTTGATTTTAGAACTTGAACTCATTGGATCACCATTTGTGGTTGTGACTAGGTTAACACTAGAGGCTTGGATCAGGATCGTGCTTGTGGCTTATTTGTTGGTAACCTGTGCATGGACCCAAGGTAAGAAAACTGCACCCCATATGTGACATGCATGGTTATGTTTGATGCATCTTGGATGTTTAAATGTAAACATTGATAGCATAGTGAATGCTTGGCAATCTTGCCCATTTGCATATGATTACTATTGAGGCATGCTGGTTGGTTAAATGTGATGCATCTGATGCATGAGAAACATGTGATTAGGGCATGCCATGAATGACGAATATGAGATTGGCCAGAGCTTGAGTCTCTGAGTTTGTGCATGATCATAATTATGCTAGCAACCGTTTAGTAAGGATGTTGAATGCCCTATTCTTGGATAATTGGCATATGATACACGTTGATAACATTGCTTACTTGTGCATGGTACTGACTAATTAGTCAGATTTGGCAAAGGTGCTAGTATCAAATGTGAAGCTGTGACTCATTAGTCAAGTTCGGCAGTGGTACTGGGCACTGGTAACACAGAGCTAACTCATTATTCAGAATTGGCAAAGGTGTTAGTATCAACTGTGAAGTCGTGACTCACTAGTCAGGTTCGGCAGTGGTACTGGGCACTGGTCACATTGTGCTAACTCACTAGTCATGACAACCCTAGTGTGTTTAGTGTAAGCTATGTCGATTGGATCAAATCGACCCTCTGCATTGAATGACTCAAAGAGCATTAATGCAGGACCGACCTCAAGTTCGATGAATATAAACAAGCGTTTATCTAGTCAAAGGCTAGTCATTTAGAGCCATTGCGGGAAAGCCTAGGTAACGGTGTCGTTACACGGCTATGGGCACTAGGCCCCTACTGACTTGGTTTTCAGTCACTCATTATGGTTTACCAGAACCTCAAGTGATATTCACTCATCTGATCAGAGCTATGAGCTATGTATGATCATTTTGATCATCATATGCATGGCTTGGGCACTGAGGCCCCTAGTGGCTTGCTTGTTGGTCACTCAGTATGGTTTACCAGAACCTATTGAAGGCTAGAGGCTTACCCAACAACCACCCTTCCACTTGAATTAGTGGCTTGCTTGTCAGTCACTCAGTATGGTTTACCAGAACCTCAAGTGTTGCGACACTCATCTGATCAGGACTCACTTGATAGTCCTCCAATCGGAAGTCCAGGATTTCTTATCCTGGATACCCCAGCATATGTTTGAATTCATTTGCATGCTGAATAGAGCTATGATTGCTAGGCATGCCAGATATGATTTGACATCATGATATGACTGTTTATGAGCATATGAGTTTTCTTGCTGGGCTTCGGCTCACGGGTGCTTTGTGGTGCAGGTAAAGGCAAGAGGAAGCTGGACCATCCTTGAGTTGGAGAGCTTAGGTGATGACGTGTACATATGCAGCTGCTCGACCAATACTTGGGCGAGGTTTGAAAGTGGAACTAGGGCTGAACCCTGTTTTGCCGCTTAGAACGGCCTGTTGTAAATATTCGTTTGTAATAGACTCTGAAATTATATTTTTGGGATCCCAATGTATATGTTAAACGTTCTAGTGAAACGTTATACCTTAACTAAAGTTTTTAACCCCTAAACCGCTAATCATGTTTAGTTACACGTTTATGGCCAAACGACTCGATTAGCGAGTTTAGCACTGTTTGCAATGTGCACTGTAGCGATCCCTGGAGTTGGGGCGTTACAATTTTGGTATCAGAGCATGCCATGGTTTATGTGTTCCTGAAGATGAGTTGGGCATGTACACTCATCACTGAAGAAAGCTTCACTCAAGGAATGGTAACTATTTTTGTAGTTATGTGCTTAGCTGCTTAAATAGATTGTGAATGCTTTACCTGCACATTGCATTAGGAAGCATGAGATTATGATAGAGCTTGGCTCTTGGCTATTTGATTATATGCTCCATGAACATATTTATGAATATGATCATTTGATTACCTGCTCCATGAGCATAATTGTGATATTCACATGCTTGAGTGGAGGCATGGTGTGAATGTTGGAAGAGCAGGGATTTTGATTGATGTATGAATGCCATGGGAATGTTTATAGCACTGCAGTGATTTGTGAATATGGTGTGGTAAGATTGATCCCGTGGGGGAAAACTCATGATATGCTCATCGTGTCTAATGGGTCAAGTTATTGACTGCAGAACAAGCTTATAACCAAGGCAGATAATGAGGCCTGGTGGTGGTTATTCAGAGGCTGGGAGTTTCAGTCAGGGGTTGAGTTCTACATCTACCCCTTAGAGTTTTCAACAGATAGTCACAGATTTGCAATCAAGATTGCAGAGGCATGAGGAAGAGATTAGGTGTCTGAGGCAACAACAGAATCTGTTGGGAAGCACCTCTTCCTATGTTGTGCCAGAAATGGCACCAGGTTTGGCTCAGCCTAGGGTTGAGAGCAGATGAGAATTTCTCTGTGGAAGATTCCAGGAATATTACCCTCCAGTCTTTGAGGGAGGCCTAGATCCATTCAGAGCTGAGCAATGGATGGGCATGATCAGTTCCATTCTTGACAGTATGGGGCTGGTAGGTCACGATAGGATGATCTGTGCGACATTTGTATTGCGGGATGATGCTCAGACATGGTGGGAAGTGATATCCCAGACACGAGACACAGCTGTGATGGATTGGAGAGAGTTTAGGCAGCTGTTTAATGAAAAGTATTATTGTGATGTAGCCAAGACTACCAAGATGAATGAGTTTTTGAATCTCGTTCAGGGAAAGGCATCAATATCTGAGTATGTTAATAAATTTAATGGGTTGACCAAGTTTGCTTTAGACATGGTACCCATAGATGTAGCTCAGAAAGAAAGGTTTGTTCAAGGATAGAATCCTAGAATAGCTCAGGGCATCAGAGTTGCCCCAGTGCATGAAGTCTCTACCTATGCTCAGGTGGTAGAGAAGGCTCTTGCTGTTGAGAGCATCAGAGATGAGGAAAAGAGTGCCGCGGATCATGGAGCTCAGATAGTGGTACCTCCATTTAGTGGAGTAAGCAAGAAGAAAAGCTGGAAGCCTTACCCAGAGTGCGCTCAGTGCAAGAGGCATCATCTGGGAGAATGTCGAGCAAGGTCATGTTTCGCTTGTGGCATGGTTGGGCATCTTAAAAAGGATTGCCCAAGGCTAAGAGAGCTTGAGCAAAAGAGGATAGATAGCTCGACTCCAGCTCGAGTGTTTATTCCAGAGCAGTCAGAGTCTGAGACTAGCTCTTCAGAGATGGCAGGTCAGTTTTCTTGTTTTGATTTATGAGTTATGCTGATTGGCTTTGGTGCCATGCTGTTCCTTTGTTTGTTGCTTATAGAGAGGCATAAAGTTGTTATGCTGATCACTTGGTCATGTTGTGATGAGAACGCAGTGTTGTATTGGTGACTTAAGAAATAAGTTGGGTTATGGAAATGACTCATCAGTGATTTTGATAAAGTTGGTTTCGACTGGAAATGCTAAATGGTAAGGAAGGAATAGCGTCTCTTGGGCTTGAGAGCTAGAGTTTTATGGTCTGGGCCATTATGCCCGAGGCAATCGTGCAACGTTTCGTGTATTTCGTATCTTTGTACTGCGAAATATCGCCCCCCATAGCTGCGATATATCGGCATACGCTGAATATTTAATCACGAAATTACACATTTTTAGCTTAATTTGAATTGAGTAAACAACCTTGACTAAGCCCTCTAACGTTTTCAAAGCTGCTGATTGACCGTAGGGTATTCAAATTTGTAACCTTAATAAATTTAATCCCCAAAATACTTAATCATCATTAAACCTATACATGACATGTGCTATTATCTTATTGGGTCTTATCTAAACCTTATAATATAATAAATATTACCCTCAATATCAGTCATATTAATCAAACCTTAGGTTAAAATTAATATTCTTAAACTATAGGTTAAACTTAGAAAATCTACAAATACTATTATGAGTGTCCAAATAAATCCCGGTCTGAACCAAAAATCCATAGTCATAAAGATAATACTATTATTACTATTATACTACAATCTAACTTAGCTAAGTAAAGTTCTTGGACTCTACAGGAGGACTCACAACTACGTTGGGAGGTTAACTAGGGTAACCTCATTGATTCATCGTACCAAAAGTGGAGCTTTACTCGATATTCCCTCTCAGGCGCGTATCCTCAGCCAGTCACGTTCATCCTCTGCTTGGATGCATTCTAAAGCTCTTTCATAGAAGTCGCATATGTCCCCTATTTCTCTCTTGAGCATACTTCCCCACATTCTACTCTTTCAATGTACCCCTGCGGTGATGGGAATTCTTAACTCACCCTCAGATAACCTTCCCACTTTGGCTACCTTTGCATTGAAGGGCTGGATATACTTTCTCAGACTTTCATTTTCGCCTTGCTTTACATTGACGTGGCTCCTAGTGGGTGTCACATAGCCAGGTAAGGCACATTGTTGCGGGAGGCATTCCCCTCCTCGAGATGTCGTAAGCCATTTTTTGGGTTTAGATGGGAGAGATTCTTCTAGGATCTCATTAGAAAGTGGAGATTCTTCCATGGACTTTTTGGCTTCCAAGTCCCTTTTTTGTGCAGCTACTATCTGTTTTCTAAGGCTCTTCATTGTGTTTCCTAGCTCATTCCTCCTCTTGTTTATCGAGTTCAGAAGGTCGCAGGCAGACAGAGCTCGGGTCTTTCTCTCCTTCATGAAAGAATCTGTGCGAACCTTCTTTCCTTTCACTCCATCTTCTCTTTATGGGGACATGCCTCTCTTGTCCCCCGATTTCTTCCTTGAGGAGGTGGTATACGTATCATGCGTGTGCCCCCCACTTCTTGATCGCACCTGTGTCAAGGAACCTTCATGGTGCTTCAGAAGTGGGGAACTACTCTCTGGAAGTTGGATTTTTCCATCGTCAATGGGGACGGTCACTTCCTTCTTTCCCTATTCTTTTCCTATGTTCATGGTAAAAGGTACATCGAATTTTTCTTGTGACATGCAGTAGAGGACTTCTAAAAAATTTCGCACTGTCTCCTCTAATTTTTTATTTTTAGACGTAGCTCATCTTTCTTTCTCTTATCCATTTCGATTTTGATCTCCTCGGTAACCCAAGGGTCTAACTCATGCGGGTTTACGCTTCCATGCACTACAATCACCATGGGTACCAGAGGTTCATGATTGTGTAGAGGGACGTGTTATAACATTCCCTCGCTTCCTTCTGTTCCCCTTTCACACTCACTATCCCTCTAGGAGTTGGGAATTTCATGGTCATGTGGTATACTAAGGTTATTGCTTTTAATCCTCTTAGGGACGATCTCCCAAATACCACATTAAAGGCCGAGGCACAGTCTATCACGAAAAAGTTTGTCATTATATTGGTTTGTCTGGGTTACTCTCCCATGGTGAGGGCTAACTCGATTGCGCCTCGGGGTTGTATCGAGTCTCTTGTAAACCCATATAGGGAGGTATTGCAGGGCTTTTGGTTCCTGATGCTCAGTCCCATCTTCTCTAAGGATGGGCAACATAGGATGTCTATGGATCTCCCATTGTCTACTAGGATCCGATGTACCCTCAAGTTAGCCAACGGTACAATCATTACCAAGGGGTCGTTGTGCAAAAAATGAACACCCTGTGCATCTTCTTCAGTGAAGGTTATTGAGTCATCTTCACCCT
Source organism: Humulus lupulus (assembly GCF_963169125.1). NCBI lineage: Eukaryota > Viridiplantae > Streptophyta > Magnoliopsida > Rosales > Cannabaceae > Humulus > Humulus lupulus. The sequence continues at coordinate 89,706,309 of NC_084799.1, forward strand.
TAAATCTTTATGGGGATGTCGTTCCAAGATTAAGACACTTGGGGGTTGACTTCGCCTAGCTTCCATGGCATATCTATCTCGCCCCTTCCTCAATTCGCCTCCGAATCCTAGAACTCCAAAGATGGTCCTCACCTTTCCTTGCACCTTTGTGGCTACATCTCGTGCCCTTGGTGAGGGTGGTTTGTCTTCTGGTCTTTGATTTTCTCCTTGGACGTATCTACCCAACTTCCCCCTACATATGAGTTCTTTGATTTCCACCTTAAATGAGTGCATTCCGCCGTGGTGTGTCCAATATCTTTATGATACTGACAGTACTTACTGGGATATCTCTTCGATTGATCTTTCTTCATAACTGGGGGTCTCTTAAAGGGGACCTGATTCTCATTCATGAAGAATATACGTTCCCTAGTATGTGTTAGGTCAGTATAAAAGGTGTATGGGGTCTACCTATGTTCACCCACACATTTGGGTTTCCTAGGATGATCATCGCTCGCCCTTTCGTAGGCCTTCCTTTTCTTTGCTCTGTTTAGGCCTTCATAGGTTAAGGGTTTTAGGGACAGCTCACTCTTTCCAGGCTTAAGACTCTCGTGGCCATCCTCAACACGGATGTATTTTTGTGCTCGTTCGTAGAAGTTGTCTAAGTCAGTGACCTCCCTTTTTAGCATGTTATCCCATAACTTACTGCCCTGACGCACTCCGGCTGTAATAGCCATTTTTAATTCCCCTCGGGTTAGGCTTCCTACTTTAGCTGCCTTTATATTTATCATATGTATATAGCTCTTTAGGCTCTCATCCTCCCCTTGTTTTATGTTAGCGAGGCTGGTGCCCGACATGGTGTAATGACGCACTGCGTGATGTTGTTGGAGAAATTTGTCGGAAAATTGTTGCCAAAACCTGATGGACCCTGGCCTAAGTCTCTTGAGCTGCTTGTATGCAGGTCCCTTCAACGTTACAGCGAAGCAGTGGCATCGGTCTTGCTGTTAATTCCCCTTAACTTCATTAGGTCATTGAACGCATCAAGATGGTACTTTGGATCTGTATTGCCCTCGTAGGGGGTCATGTGGGTGTTCTTTAAAGTTGGATGGGAGCCGCATGACTTGAATTTCTCTAGTGAAGGGTGAGGCGTAATCAAACTCGTCATCAACTGCAGTCATTATCTTGCTCTGTAGGCTCTTCATCTTGGTGTCTAGGTCTTGTCTCCTTTTGTTCAAGGAGTCCCTTAAGACGAATGGGCTGGCCTTTCCTTTCCTTTTGTCTTCCAGGGGAGCCACAGAAGGTGTGGTACTCACGCCCGACCTTCTCCTGTCGAGCTCTTCCCTCAAGTCCGGGGGTGTTTCCCTTGAATTGACCTCAACTTCATTCTGAGGATTAGCATTGTTCCTTCGCTCCGACCCTCTTAGGTCGCTTTGCCTGCCCGGGATGCTCATGCTGCTTTGGCCGAGGGGTATTGCTAGTTGAGAGTCGAGTCCTCCCATCATCCACATGTACTTTGGTCTATCCCCTCTCATGGGCTTTCTCCTTTTTCTTAGGAAGATGCATGCTTGATTTTCCTTGTAACATGCCATTTAACCCATCTTGCATGTTTTCTAAGGTGGTTTCTAGCCTTTGGTTCTTTTGATGTAACTCACGTATCTTATCCGCGGAGAATCGAGTCCTTGATCTTGCATTTATGGAATGTACTTAGGGCCTCATGTCGAGCCTGCACGTTGAAGGACCCGGATCCCGCAAGCTGAATCTCGGCTCTGATGGTGGCCCTGGAGGGGGGAACGCTCTCGCGCATCTCGTAGGGGCGGATGATGGTCCCAGACGGTTCCCATCAGGTTGGACAGTTGGGGATGAAGCCCCTCTTTCATCTTCAGGAACCATGCGATCCTTTGGTGTATCTACATTTTCGGGGGGAGGAGGGTTCCTCATGAAGGCTTTCCGCTGATCTCCGTCCAGGTGGACAACAACCTCTTGTTGTTCTCTCAAATGCTTAGAACGTCTTAGCATCTTTCCCTGTCGGAATCAATAGAAGAAAAGTGTATTGACACTTATCCTTCCCATAGATGGCGCCAAACATTTGACAGTAAGAACTCATCAACAAAGTTAGATCAAGAACTTTGTGAGTTGTAAAAGAAGTGAACTTAAATCAACTGACCTCAAGCAAACTTTCTGATGGTTTCAAGAACACAAAATGTAAATGCTAGAATGGAAAATAGAGAATATGTAGAATGTGTGTCTTCATTAGCAATGGATGATTACAAAACTCCCAAAATTCGACCCCCTTCACAGGTGAAGGGAGAACATATTTATAGGAGAGCAATATTGGCTCACTGTACATTGTGGTCCCAGGGAAACATGACCCTGCATATGCAGTCTGCGGATGGTAGTGGTGCTGGGAGTGTGGTGATCGACTCCAGTACACGCCAAGGGTCTACGGGATCACCTCAACTTTAGTACCTAGTTGTACCTCCACCATCTGTTTAGTACGAACGTCAGAGGTTGGATGGGAAGGATTGTTGGATTAGCTTATACAGAATCTTTATTTATTTTCATGTATATCTAATATTAAACAAATTAATACGAGATACCCTAAAACATGTTTCTAAAAATAAATTCAAAGAGAAACAAAGAATAGAATACTTACAGTATACGCAGCAGAATTAAAGAGTCCTTCCTTCAGTTTCTCTAACTCTTGTATCCTCTCTATCGCAGAGTATTATCAAGAAACTGAACCGATCTTCTATTTTCTTCACAATCTTCCAATGTATCCTTAGAACCACCTAGACTTGTGTGGGAAATTCTCAACACATGAGATAGAAATAGAGAGAAGAAGAGAAAATAACAAAGAGGCTTAGAAAAGGACTTGTGTTTAGAGAGAATCTAAAACTATCTGAAAATCTGACTTGTGACTTATCAAACTTATGTTTTGACTTCTCTCTAAGCACTCCTTTTATAGACTCAATTAGGCCATTTTATTTAATTAAAAAATCAATAAAATAACAGCCATTTTGAAGCCCTAGGTCGAAATTATCATGGGCTATAGGCTCGTGAAATTTCCCATTTGATTATAAGCCCATTGGACTTAAAATCAAGGCCTCTATTATTTTCTATAGATTTAATTAATTAAATAATTATTTAAATCATGTATCAAATTAATTATTTATAATTTGAACCTTGATTTAAACTTATTTATTAATTTAGATACCAATTTATCTTAATTAATAAATCTGCCATAATTTATCTATTCTTCTCAAAATTACACAACTCTGTGAAACTATCCAAAATTGACCTGGTCAACTTTGATAATTCTAATTGATAATTAAATAAATTAATTGAGACTATCTAGATGATTTTATCCAAGGTAAAATGGGGACCACGGGCCTATGAAATCAAGCTCCAATAAGTTATCATAAATCTAACAAATAAATTTACTAACTTATTAATTCCTCGTGACTCTACTATAGACTCGGAATTGCACTCTTGAATTCATAGAACGCTCTATAACAATTATAGATATTCTATTAATTATCCATTGTTACAACCATAATTGTCACTTAATCCTCTATAGACGGTCTACAATGAGATAAGACTAAAATACCGTTTTACCCCTCATTGTACTTTATCCTTAAAACACTTAGTTCCTTGTAAATGATATTTCAGTAAACTAATTTAATTACTGAAATGAGATCTCTATCATTTAACACCTTGAACCAAACTAAAAGGAAACCATCGTTTCACTTCTTCATCAGAAGCTATAGATGTTCATATCTATGATTAGCACTCCCACTTAATTATACTACCGAGTTCCCAAGATGTAAGTATAGGCTAGTTCATAGGGTAAGGTGGTAACGAACAAGTCAAAGAACTCAAATAATACAATCAGTTAGAATACTAACCACTCAGAATTGAGATTGAATTGACCTATGGTCAACTATATGATATGACTAGAATAGATAATAACGATATGTTTACTTATCTTATCAACTGTCAATATCGGTCCTGTCCGATGTAACAAATACATCCGATCTTATCTACTTTGCTAATGTTCTGGAAAGAACATAACACTGTAATGTGCAAGTAGATCATATCGTAGATTGGCAAGTCAGTGTAAATCCAGTGCACTGACTAATCTTAGGACTAACTTATTTTGAACATATAATCATATTTATATTCCACTGTGATTACGTCACTATAAATAAGATTAGCTATACGCTCGGGATTTAATAGAAGTTTATATTAAACAAATAATCATGAAAATAAAACATGTGAGCAAATTGATTGACCAAGAATTTTAGTTTTAATTAGGGCATAAAACCCCAAAAAACTCCCACTTGCACTAATTGAAACTAATGCCTTAATTATACTAATCCCATCCCATCTCCTTGATATGCTTATCAAATATAGCTTCTGGTAGTGTCATTGTAAACGGATCCGCAAGATTAGCTTCAGTTGCAATCTTCATAACCTTCACATCTCCCCTGGCAACATATTCTCGAATAATGTGATACTTCCTTTCTATATGCTTACTCCTCTTGTGACTTCGAGGTTCTTTCGAGTTGGTTATCGCTCTTGTATTGTCACAAAACAACACAAGTGGTTTATCCATTTCTAGAATAACACCAAGATCCGAATAGAATTTTTTTAGCCAGACTATTTCCTTAGCTGCTTCTGACGCGGCTATGTACTCAGCCTCCATGGTGGAATCTGAGATTGCAGACTGCTTTACGCTTTTCCAAATCACAACTCCACCCCAAGAGTAAACACCATTCCAGAAGTAGACTTTCTGTCATCGACATCAGTCTGAAAATCTGAATCGGTGTAGCCTACAGAGTTCAGAATCCCTAGTTCGTCTCAAATACTTCAGGATATGCTTAACTGCTATCCAATGTTCCGGTCCTGGGTTTGACTGATACTTGCTCACTACTCCCATTGCATAGCAGATATCTGGTCTAGTACACAACATGGCATACATCAGAGTTCCAACTGCAGATGCGTAAGGAACTTTTCTCATTGCATCTTCCTCTTCAGGAGTCTGGGGAGACTGCTTCTTTGAAAAATGAATTCCATGGCGGGACGGTAGATGCCCTTTCTTGGAATTTGTCATTGAGAAATGTTCAAGCACTTTATCAGTGTAAGTTGCTTGAGATAGAGCTAAAAGTTTGTTCTTTCTATCCCTGATGATCTGGATACCTAGAACTTAACTTGCCTCACCCAAATCCTTCATTTGGAATTGAGTGCTCAGTCAATTCTTCACATCTGATAATTTCTTAACATTGTTTCCAATGAGTAAGATATCATCTACATAAAGAACCAGGAATACCAATATTTGATTTGCCTTCAGTTGGTAAACACAGGGCTCATCAATATTTTGTTCAAAGCCATAGGTTTTGATTATTTCATCAAACCTAAGATTCCAGGAATGAGA